>NC_056000.1:139228716-139567466 GCF_018446385.1 Zingiber officinale
AGATAATAAACGCGTCAAGTTCAGCTGCCATCCTGCCAGGCGAGAGGAAGCCTCTATATAGGATGTATCCAGATGGAAATCCCCCAGTGGCGGGCTCAGGGGAAGTGAAGATTGCCATTGTAGGGGCCACTCTACCTCATAAGGAAATCGAATGAAGAAGAATTTGCTCCTTCAGTTCGGCTCAGAAGGTTGCAGGGGTGAGAAAAAAGCAGTTCGAAGACGAGGTTGAAATCGGAATATGCCTCCTTCCTGGTACTGAAGGGGGGGGTGAATAGTCTCTTAAAAACTTAAACAAAGATTTCTACAAAGAAACTTGTTAGCACAGCGGAATTAAGTAACTAAAACAAAGGAAACAAGCACACTAACACACGGATTTACGAGGTTCGGGGATAACTTGCCCCTACTCCTCGGCGTGTCCGTAAGGTGGACGACCCCTCGATTTTCGGTAGATCGCACCCCAGAATAATTCCGGCTAAAGATCCTCCTTCTCGGTGGAGTAACCTCTCCACAAAGTCTCAAGAAATATATATGTTAAAGCACAAGACTTACAGAGCTCGGTGGCAAAGAAGAATGAACTAACGCTTACAACCACGCGAGGATCAGTGAAAACAGAGAATCTCACAGACAGCAGTTTCTCACACGAGAGCTCAAGAACTTAGCACACCTTGACGATCAACAGAACTTTTCTTGCTTTTTTCTTGTTTTCTACTCTCGCTGTTTTCTGCTTCTTAAGCCCCTGTTCTCTGCTGTCACGGATCGTGGTAAATTTGCACAAAATCATCGCTGCAGCCAATCCCTTTTCCTCCTTACCTGGTCCTCTGAACTCACACCAATGAAATCACAGTCTTCACTGGTGTCTTCTGAGCTCGAACCAATCACCAGGAGTTAAGCGGATCGCAGCCAGATCTCACCAGTAGCCGTTGATGCTTCAAATACACCATGCGCCGCGAATCACAGCAGAAAGTCCATTTGTCGTATTCCTCTTATGGACTTAATTTGAAATTATGCTTGGAATAGTGCCTATAATCCTGCAAACTCAAAAGCTAACAGCACAGAGGGTTATATCACATGAATCAGACAAATCAGATGCAGTGGAGGAATCGCAGAACATCGAACAAATCAGATTATGTGTGGATCGGTCACGATCGGTCCATGGACCGATCAGGACATATCCGATCGGTCTCTACGACCGATCAGGAGAGACCAGCGAATCGATCGGTCTCCATGACCGATCCTCCCCTCTTCTCTTCGCAATAGCTCCCGATCGGTCTCCATAGATCAGTTTCAGGCTGTATCAGAACTCCGATCGGTCTATAGACCGATCGATTACACTCGCAGTTATCGAGTGTTTCTCGATCGGTCTATAGACCGATCGAGAAACTTCCGGATCGGTCCGACCGATCCATCTTATAGACATCCGGATCGGTCACGACCGATCCAATGTACCAAGGAATGTCCATTTAGGTCCCTTTCGACCTAATCCGAGAATGATCACCGAGCCCCTCCGACTTTGTCCGTCCAGAACGAGCCACGAGCCCTCTTCGACTTGCCAGTCCGAGAACGAGCTACCGAGCCCTCTCTGACCTAGTCCGGAGAACGAGCTACCGAGCCCTCTCCGACTCCGTCAGGTCCAGAGAACGAGCTACCGAGCCCTCTCTGACCTAGTCCGGAGAACGAGCTATCGAGCCCTCTCCGACTTCGCGTGCCAAGTTTCCAACTTGGACTTTTCCCTTCCACACGATCAACCTTGATCAGTAATCAATCCGAGTTCAAATAACATCTGATACAAACTTAAATCAGTGTCAACATCAAAACAACAGCCAGGTCAGACTGTATCAACAATCTCCCCCTTTTTGTTGTTTGACAACACGATTTAAGTTTAGATCAGAAATGTTCTTATTTTCATAATTTTAGGGGAATCAAGATCCTCCCCCTAAGATGAATATACCATGATGTAAGGAAGTCAATAACGAGAATCAGGATCCTCCCCGTTATCTTCTCCCCTAAAATTAAACCTTCATACATCTCTAAACTTAGATATCTCTCCCCCTTTGTCAAACACCGAAAAGGTGCGAATGGGGTGATAAGACTCAAAAGACTCCCCCTTAACCCATACTGTCTTTTCTTAATGCACCTAGAGTTCCCTCGAAGTGTACTATGTGACAGTAAGAAAGAGATAAGATACAATCAAGTCACGGCATAGGAACAACATATTAATATGAACTGAAGCATAAGGAAAAACGAGAAATAGACAAATGAATAGCAAAAATATATGAGTAGCATAAGTATCCAGGTCAGACACAGATATCCAACAAATATCATCCAACACACAGACAGGCAAAATAACACATAGAATGTATCAATCAATTTCCTCAACATGAGGAACATCATCATCATCCGCGGGAGGCTCGTAACCCCGAGGCGGCATGCTGGAGCTCGAAGGTGGATGGCCCGAGAAATGCTGTGGAGGTGGGTAGTTGGCCATCCAGCTCAAAAGCAGCTGCTGCGTCACCAGCTGCTGACTGCGTAGATCATCATAGCGCTGGTCGATCCGAACGCGCAGTCCATGGAGCTCAGCAGCCAGCAGCTCATCGTGCTGATCAAAGCAGCTCTCTAGCTCAGCGATCTGCCAGCGCAGATCAGGATTGGCCTCATCAGCAGCAGGAGGAGGAACAGCAACCTGTCGAGGAAGTGCCCGTGGTAACTCTCCTAGACCTCTCCCATCCTTCCACCGAACAGCCCCATTCTGTCCCAAGATACCGGACTTGGAAAATGCCCGTTTCCCAAGTCGGCAATCTTGTCTGACCATTTTCACTATCCTACCCTTAGACACATCTATCTGAAGGGTCTCGAGCCAATCTGTAATTATATGCCCATAAGGCATATAAATGGTGGAGCTGCTAGGCTGAGAATAGGAGATGATCGAAGAATAGATGCTGGACATAATATCAAAGTCGAGACGCCGACGCAGACTATAAAGCATCAGGCAGTGGTGTGGTCGGATCTCTGCTAAAGGTTTGGACGTGATTGGAAGGAGACAGTTTGTGACTATCTTAAAAAGAATATAGTCAGGGGCAGATAGTCGTAGAGCGGCAAAGGTGGGAAAATCAACATCCAACTCATCCAGTCCACCTGGTCTAGGATGACCGAAGAAGTACTCATAGATGGAATCAGGTGATACATCAAGTGGAGGAGGTAATGATTCTAGTAAATCAGGAAAAATGGGAAAAGGATCTCTTGAACAAACTCGGCAACCTAGATACCTAAAGAATTCTACTACAGAGAAATCAACAGTGTTCTTAGCGACTCTGGTTCTATAAATACCATCGCTGCTTTGATGAAGATTGTTGTAGAATTCAGATACTAGGTCATAGTTGATGTCCCTTTCTAAGTAGACTAACGAGTCAAGATTGTAATATGCTAGTGTTTCGGATACAGAGGGACAAAACTCATCCATGTACTTTCGATCCACAGATCGACATGGGAGTAGTTTGAATGTCCTCTGTTGAAATGCTTGTTCAAACTGTCGGTTCGGGAATCTTGAAGAAGAGGAAGGTTGAGGTCGGGAGGATGCCTGGGACTTGGACTTCTCGGCAGAAGACTTAGAAGTACCCTCACCGGCAGATTTCTTCCTAAATAGGTCAAAAATAGGACATGGTTGAGGCAAATGGGAGACCACGGGAGCCACAAAGAAGAGAACCGAGACAACACACAGAAAAACACTGTGAAAAGAAACTAACATGTCAGAAATGAACAGATTTAGGGGAGAAAGGAAGTTACCTGGGCGCCATTTGAGGTTTTCGGAGAAGATAGAGAGAAGAGTCGAGACTGAGGAGTGGTTCAGCTAGGGTTTTTGGTGTGAAATGAGAGAACGAAGGATTGGGTGAAGTTAAAAGGGTGATCAGATCATAAGATCGGACTACCGCCGATCAGAAACTCGACCGATCGTGAACGCCCCGATCGGTCGGAGGTTCGATCGGTCGCGAGACCGATCGAGGAGCTTCTGATCGGTCCTGGACCGATCGTAGGTGGATCGAGAGCCTCCCGATCGGTCGTGGAGACCGATCAGGAGCCTCTGATCGTCCCGGACCGATCCTGATCGGTCCGCAGCCTCCCCGATCGGCCGTGGAGACCGATCGAGTTCCGATCGGCCCCGGACCGATCGTAAGTCGACCAAGAATCGATAATACGCGTTAAACCACCGATCGGTCCGCAGACCGATCGACAGGGAACTCTCGATCGGTCGTAGAGACCGATCAGATATCATCCTGATCGGTCCCTGGACCGATCAGTGTCTGATAATCAGTGACTTCAGTCTCTGAAATTTGTATCGACAACTTTGAAACTTTATTCAACAACTTCCAAGTTCAGAACCTAGGATCTGAAGAGCCCACAGATTATATTCAGTGATACCAATGAATATTTCCTAATGATGAGCTCCAATGATTTGGAATTATTTAGGGCTCGAAGTTTCAGACACTTCATAACAAATGTGTTGAATCTCAAGGTTTCAAAACCAGAGAAGTTTGTTTTGTTTGTTTGCTGAAACTATGATCTATAGTGAACCAAGGTAATAAATCTGACTCAGGCTATCGGTTCAAAATATATCCTTGCTATGAATAGTTACAAGTTTGTCAAAATATGTCAAGGTTTCTTCACCAACTTGTCCTATTTTCAATCAAAATCAGGAAGATATCAATCAAGGGTATCAATCAACACATCAACAAAGTTAGATGATTTCTAGACATAGGTCCAACCAAGATTCCTTGGTTGGAATATATGAGTAAGATCTAGGAGCCAAATACACATGAATTATGTAATGGCCTTCCCCATACTCAATTTATGTCTCTTCAACCTAATTATTCAAGGGATGCATGATACATTTTGAATAATTTGGTTGATCCTAGCATCTCACCCCATTTCTAGCAAACAAAAATATTTTGTTAAACCTTATAGTTTGTGTGAGATGTTCCCAAGTTGCCCAAATTAATTTCCCAATTTCTCTTGTCATTTTAATGGTCCTTATTGATCATGATGTGGTCAGAATGACTTATTGAGCCAAACACATTCCCAATTCCCTCCTTAAATGTCTAAATTCATTTTCCGGAAGGGGTTTGGTGAAAATATCGGCTAGGTTTGACTTTGACTCAACATATGTGAGTGCAATGTCTCCCCTAGCTACGTGATCTCTAATGAAATGATGACGCACTTCAATGTGTTTGGTCCTAGAATGATGGACTGGCTTTTTCGTTAGGTTTATTGTGCTAATGTTATCACACAACACTTGCACTCCCTTATATGAAAGTCTATAATCTTCTAGAGTGTGAATCATCCACAACAATTGTGATACACTCTCTCCCATGGCAATGTATTCAGCCTCGGTCGTGGAGAGAGCAACACAATGCTGCTTCCGACTTGACCAACTAATCAACGATGAACCTAAAAATTGGCAACCCCCACTAGTGCTTTTCCGATCCAATTTGCATCCAGCATAATCGGAATCGGTATAGCCTATCAAATCAAAAGACTCCGTACGAGGGTACCACAGTCCTACTCTAATTGTGCCCTTGAGATATCTTAGAATTCTCTTAACTGCAGTTAAATGAGATTCCTTGGCACAAACTTGATATCTAGCACACATGCCCACAGCAAAAAGTATGTCCGGTTGACTAGCTGTGAGATATAGAAGACTACCGATCATGCTTCTATATTGCGTTAGATCAACTGGTTTCCCACTCTCATCATTGTCAAGACGAGTGTTTGTCGCCATTGGAGTGGACACTTCCTTAGAGTCACTCATGTTGAATTTTTTGAGCATCTCTTGAGTGTATTTCGTTTGATGGACATAAATTCCATCTCGAGTTTGTTTGATTTCAAGTCCAAGGAAGAAAGTCAGTTCTCCTACTAGACTAATCTCAAACTCACTTTCCATGTGAGAAATAAATTCATTCAAATAGCCCTTGTTATTTGAGCCACAAATTATGTCATCGACATACACTTGGGCTACAAAAATGTTTTCACCATCTCTACGCAGAAATAGTGTTGGGTCTATTTGGCCTCTTACAAAACCCTTTTCTAGCAAATATGTTGAGAACCTTTCGTACCAAGCTCGTGGTGCTTGTTTAAGCCCATAAAGTGCTTTCTTGAGCTTGTACACGTGGTTTGGAGCTTCGGTATTCACAAACCCCGGTGGTTGTTCAACATAGACTTCTTCTTTAATAAAGCCATTTAAGAAAGCAGATTTAACATCCATTTGATAGAGCTTGAAACCTCTATGTGCAGCAAAAGCTAGCATCAAACGAATGGACTCTAATCGGGCCACGGGAGCATAAGTCTCATCATAATCGAGACCTTCGACTTGACTATAGCCCTTGGCTACAAGTCTTGCCTTGTTTCTTACAACTTCTCCCTTTTGATTTAACTTATTTTTGAAGACCCATTTAGTTCCAATAATGGTGGTCTTCTTAGGTCTAGGAACTAAGTCCCACACTTGGCTCCTTTCAAATTGACCTAACTCATCTTGCATAGCTATGATCCAATCAGGATCGCGCAATGCCTCATCAACTAATTTTGGTTCAATTTCTGAAATCAATGCGACTTCATTAGACTCATTTCTAAAATATGACCTGGTCCTAACCCCTTGTTGGATGTCTCCCACAATTTGGTCTTGGGGATGACTAGTGGCTATCCTAGATTGTCTTGGTGTTGGTGGTGCCTCATGAATAGTCTCACTAGGCACAGGCAAGGACTCAATATCAGGCAAAGGATCAGATTGAGTTCTTTGTTGCCTTCGTTCATCATCATCAGAGTCAACTTCGACTCTTTCTATGTTTCGATCATTCAAACTTAGCCTTCTAAGTTCAAGTTGAATTTCTCCTACATCCCTTGATTGATCATTTAAGTTAGGGATTTCTTCAAAAGCTACATCAGAGGACTCTTCAATCAATTTAGTCCTATTGTTGTAGACTCGATAGGCTTTGCTGGTGAGCGAGTACCCAACTAGTATCCCTTCATCAGCCTTGGCCGAAAATTTTCCAAGATGGTCCTTGGTGTTCAAAGTAAACACCTTACAACCAAACACCCTAACATGTTTAATTGTAGGGGGTTTTCCAAACCAAAGTTCATGGGGAGTCTTTCCTAAAAACCTATGTATCAGGATTCGGTTTTGCACATAGCAAGCTGTATTTACAGCTTCAGCCCATAAGTAACTCGGTAGTGAGTACTCATTGAGCATACTTCGTGCAGCCTCTTGTAAGACTCGGTTCTTTCTCTCCACAACCCCATTTTGTTGTGGGGTCCTTGGAGTAGAGAACTCATGCCTATATCCCTTTTCTTGACAGAATTCTAAAAACCTATGATTTTGAAATTCCCCACCATGATCACTTCTAATGGTTTTAATTGTTGTTGATTTTTCATTTTCAGTTCTTCTACAAAAGGAAATAAAAATATCTATGGTTTGATCCTTAGTTTTCAAAAAGAAGGTCCATGTATACCTAGTAAAGTCATCAATAATCACAAAACAGTATCTACTTCCATTTAATGAAATAACACTACTGCAATCAAACAAATCCATATGTAATAGGTCTAAGGCAGTGGTTGTACTTACAACGCTTTTACCTTTATGAGGCGCTTTAGTTTGCTTACCCTTCTGACATGCATCACACAATTTGGTCTTTTGGTACTTGATGCTTGGTAAGTCTCGCACTAACCCTTTGTTGACCAGCTTCCGGATATTCTTCATGTTTACATGAGCCAACCTCCTATGCCAAAGCCACGATTCTTCTTCTTTCGACATGAAACACTTAACAAGAGCATTAGTAGCACTTTTAAAAGAAACTTGATAAATGTTATCTACCCTTGTGCCTACTAGTACCGTGTCAAGTGTGTCAATGTTTTTGACTAGACATTGACTCGAATGAAACTCAATTGTGTAACCCGTATCACACAATTGACTGACACTTAGGAGATTAAAAGTCATCCCCTTGACTAGAAGGACATTCTTGATTTGGAGGCATTCGGATATATGAATGTCTCCAACTCCTATAACCTTAAGACTACCATTGTTACCAAATGACACATTACCTCTATTTTTGTTTTGAATGGTAGAAAATAGTGACTTGTCCCCGGTCATGTGCTTGGAGCATCCACTATCAACAAACCAAGTTGATAGACGCTCCCCCTTTACCAATGCCTACAAGACACGAAAGATAGATGTTTTAGGTACCCAAATCTTGGGACCTAATGCATCTACAATGAAAGACTTAGGCACCCATGCCTTTGTTACCTTCTTCCTAGTCTCATGAACCCTAGAAGCATGCGATCTATGAAATTGGGTTCTTGACACTAAAGAAATAAAGCTAGACTCCTTAGGTTGGTATCCTAATCCAGCCTTGTTGTAGACCGCCCTTTGGGCATTTAGAATCATGTCTAGGGTCTTAGAGCTAGTTGAGAATTTCTCAAGCATTTTCTTGAGTTTCTCAACCTCACCCTTCAAGGCCTTGTTCTCATCTTCAAGGAGCTCTAGATGTAGGTCATCAACCTCATCTTCCCTAAGAGCTCTCAAGTTCTCTACTTCTTCTTTTAATGATTTATTTTCTGTTTTTGATTTTTTAAGCAAGGTAGACAAATGTGTAATAGTCTTATAACATTTTTCTAAGTGAGAAGAGGTTACCTCTTCATCATCCGAAGATGATGAAGCTGCGGCTGAAGTGCTTGAGTCATCACTCTCGGACTCGGACTCCTCCCTTGCCATAAGTGCCAATTGCCGAGTACTCTTCTCCTTCTTCTCTTCCTCCTCCGATGAGCTTGAGGAAGATTCATCCCAAGTGGCCTTGAGAGCTTTCTTCTTCTTGGCTCTCTCCTCCTTCTTTTTGGCCCGTTCCTCCTTCTTGAGTTTTGGACACTCACTCCGGTAGTGGCCTTTCTTGCTACACTCATAACATGTAACATTAGTCTTATCGATATTTTGATCATTAGGTTTACCTTTTCCTTTGTATCTTCGGCTTCTCCTCATAATTCTTCTCACGAAGTTGGCCATCTCGCTTGATGATGATCCGCCTTCATCATCAGACTCAGATGAGGATGTAGATGAAGAAATCTCTTTCTCCTTCTTCTTTTCCCTCTTTCTTCTTCCATCCATGTTCTTTGGTCTTGCAACTAAGGCAATACTTTTCTCTCTTTGACCTTTGTTAGCAAGTTCATGAAGTTCCATTTCACAAAAGAATTCGTCTAATTTAACAATGGAAAGATCCTTGGAAACCTTGTAGGCATCTACCATAGATGACCACAAGGCATTCCTTGGAAAGGATTTAAGAGCGTACCTTACTAGATCGCGATTCTCCACGCGTTCATCTACGGAATGTAGTCCGTTGATGATTTCCTTGAACCTCCCATGTAGTTCACTTACCGTTTCGTTTTCCTTCATAGTGAGATTTTGTAGTTGATTCAAGAATAGGTCCCTCTTGGCTATCCGAGAATCGCGAGTTCCTTCTTGAAGCTCGATAAGCTTGTTCCATAAATCTTTTGCACTCGAGAATGGACCTACCTTGACGAGTTGGTCCTTGGCAATCCCACATTGTAAGGTGACTACTGCCTTGGCATCAGCTTGATCTTTATGAGTTTGTTCGGTAGACCACCTTGATGAATCGAGTTCCTTACCTTCTTCATCCTTCGGTGGTGTGAATCCTTCCTTGACCGAGAACCACATGGAGATATCAGCCTTGAGGTAATACTCCATGCGACTCTTCCAATACTGAAAATCTACTCCGTCGAAATAGGGAGGATGATTGGTGCTAAATCCTTCCTTCATAGCCATCTTCTTTTGCTCTAGGATGTTAGTCCAGATGAAGAGCACCAGGCTCTGATACCACTTGTTAGGATCTTAGATGGCTAGAGGGGGGGTGAATAGCCTCTTAAAAACTTAAACAAGGATTTCTACAAAGAAACTTGTTAGCACAGCGGAATTAAGTAACTAAAACAAAGGAAACAAGCACACTAACACACGGATTTACGAGGTTCGGGGATAACTTGCCCCTACTCCTCGGCGTGTCCGTAAGGTGGACGACCCCTCGATCTTCAGTAGATCGCACCCCGAAATAATTCCGGCTAAAGATCCTCCTTCTCGGTGGAGTAACCTCTCCACAAAGTCTCAAGAAATATATATGTTAAAGCACAAGACTTATAGAGCTCGGTGGCAAAGAAGAATGAACTAACGCTTACAACCACGCGAGGATCAGTGAAAACAGAGAATCTCACAGACAGCAGTTTCTCACACGAGAGCTCAAGAACTTAGCACACCTTGACGATCAACAGAACTTTTCTTGCTTTTTTCTTGTTTTCTACTCTCGCTGTTTTCTGCTTCTTAAGCCCCTGTTCTCTGCTGTCACGGATCGTGGTAAATCTGCACAAAATCATCGCTGCAGCCAATCCCTTTTCCTCCTTACCTAGTCCTCTGAACTCACACCAATGAAATCACAGTCTTCACCGGTGTCTTCTGAGCTCGAACCAATCACCAGGAGTCAAGCGGATCGCAGCCAGATCTCACCAGTAGCCGTTGATGCTTCAAATGCACCATGCGCCGCGAATCACAGCAGAAAGTCCATTTGTCGTATTCCTCTTATGGACTTAATTTGAAATTATGCTTGGAATGGTGCCTATAATCCTGCAAACTCAAAAGCTAACAGCACAGAGGGTTATATCACATGAATCAGACAAATCAGATGCAGTGGAGGAATCGCAGAACATTGAACAAATCAGATTATGTGTGGATCGGTCACCAGACCGATCCATGGACCGATCAGGACATATCCTGATCGGTCCACAGCTTACCTGATCGGTCGTGGAGACCGATCATGCCGCAACTGGATCGGTCTCCATGACCAAATCCTCCCCTCTTCTCTTCGCAATAGCTTCTCCTGATCGGTCTACAGACCGATCAGATTACACTCAGTGTGCTACTGAGTGTTTCCTGATCGGTCACCAGACCGATCGGCAATGAGTGTTTCCTGATCGGTCTACAGACCGATCAGGAAACTTAGTTTCACTGGATCGGTCTGCTGACCGATCCACTGTCTTATGTATCACTGGATCGGTCTGCCGACCGATCCAATATACCAAGGAATGTCCATTTAGGTCCCTTTCTGACCTAATCCAGAGAACAGACTACCGAGCCCTCTCCGACTTTGTCCGGTCCAGAGAACGAGCTACCGAGCCCTCTCCGACTTCATCAGGTCCAGAGAACGAGCTACCGAGCCCTCTCTGACCTAGTCCAGAGAACGAGCTACCGAGCCCTCTCTGACTTCGTCAGGTCCAGAGAACGAGCTACCGAGCCCTCTCTAACCTAGTCCGGAGAACGAGCTACCGAGCCCTCTCCGACTTCGTCAGGTCCAGAGAACGAGCTACTGAGCCCTCTCTGACCTAGTCCGGAGAATGAGCTACCGAGCCCTCTCCGACTCCGTCAGGTCCAGAGAACGAGCTACCGAGTCCTCTCTGACCTAGTCCGGAGAACGAGCTATCAAGCCCTCTCCGACTTCGCGTGCCAAGTTTCCAACTTGGACTTTTCCCTTCCACACGATCAACCTTGATCAGTAATCAATCCGAGTTCAAATAACATCTGATACAAACTTAAATCAGTGTCAACATCAAAACAACAGCCAGGTCAGACTGTATCAACAGGAGTAACAGCCCTGGCTTCTGAAGATGGAGAAGCCACAGATGAACGCTGGCCTAGAGGAGGAGGCAGAGGAGACTCTTGAACAGTCGGGACAACCCTCTTTCTTTTGCGCTGCAGGCATAGGCGCTTAGAAGGAGGGGGAGAAGCAGCTCACTCTTCCTCGACCTGTTCGACCTGTTCCAATGTGGCCAGGTCTTCCATAGAAGTAGTCTCCAGGGGAAGAGCCGAAGAAGCTTCTGCTCGGGCTAGTGCAGGCGAAGCAGACTGTGGGGCAGAAGGGGCAGACCGGGAGGAAGCCGCTAAGCCTTGCTTAAGCTCCGCGCTCATAGCTCTCAAGACGGCGAGAGATTGGTGTTTTATATTCGAAGAATAAGCTCGGAGCATGGCAGCCTCTGTAAAGTGAAAGAGAGATACCTCAGTTAGCGAAGAATAGCAAGAAGGAAAACGGAGTCTTACCTAACGGAGCCCCTATCTCCGCCTGAACTGGGCTGAGCCCGAACAGATACAAAATGTCTTCCAATAGTATTATAGAAAAGCGAACGCTCACGCCTTGAAGTTTTTCGGAAGCGGCATCGCAGGAAGATTGATGCTAGTGTACAGGAATTTGGAAGGGAGGTTAGAGCGCCATTGGGTCGGCTCGACCAAGGGTTCAGGTGATTTAATAAAGAAGAAATGAGATTTCCACCCTTTGTTGGAAGAGGACATGTCAGAGAAGAACTTATAGCCAAGTCTAGCCTGTACCATGAATACTCCTGGCTCCGAGCGTTTGAAAGAATAAAAATGATGGATTAGTTGAACGGTCAAGAGAATTTGATATATGCGACATAAGATGACGGTGCCACATACAGCTCGGAAGAAGTTAGGGGCAAATTGAGAAGGACAGATGCCAAAGTACTGGCTCAGGGAAAGGATAAAAGGATGTATGAGAAAACGGAGTCCTCCTAGGAGTTGATCCCGGAAGATAGTCATGAAACCCTCAGGAGGGGAGGAGGGATGCTCGTTGGGTGTGGGGACACGCAGCTCGTAAGCCTCGCTAAGTCTCAAGTCAGACTGAATCACGGACAGGTCATGTTAATCTATATCAAAAATGAAACATGAATACCAAAAGGAGGCCTTACCTTCAGCTATTATCAAGGTAAGGAAGGTTGAAGAAGAGGTCAGTCGAAAGTGGGGAGAGCACCAGGTGTAAGGAGTCGAGAAGGGAAAGGGCCAAAACACCAAAAACAGTGAAGCAACTGGGAGACGAAGGTAGTCGGAACGCTCAAGGCAGCGACGGCGGACTGCCTTTAGGGCTTATAAAGGAGATTTTCCTAGGGAACATCGAAAAGAGGAGTCGAGTATATTTTTGGGTAAAGTGCCCAAAGCCGTCCGATCACAGGGTGATAGGAAGTCGTGTACAAAAAGGAGTGGAGTCGCGGCGTCATACGACGTAAGCAATAAAGGCGTGGGATAGGTGTCACTCCCCTAGGAAGTGTATTAATGATGGATGTGATAAGGAAATCATGAGATAAAGCGGGTGTACGGAAACGACTGCCGTGCAATCTTCTTGGGAAACGACAAAGAAAATGGGCGGGAAAGAAATTCGAATGTCGCGAGACTGCAAGACATCCTTTTCCCGGGAGCTTAGTAAGATTTTAAATATTTTTATCTTCACAATACGTCTGATACTGTATATCTCTTGCCTGCAGATGAAGTCGAAGCAGTTTCTTCAAGTAATATTGGGTCGAGAAATCACCCCCAGGTCGGCAACATCTATCCTGGTCGGGAAATCACCTCCAGGCCGGCAACATCTATCCTGGTCAGGAAATCACCCCCAGGTCGACAACATTTGTTTCCAAATGGGTTTTCATAAGAATTCCCGATCGGCTGTCCCAGACTCTCGTCTCAGTGCGAGTTATAAGTGAGCAAGGCTCTCACGCCCAACGACCTTCCCGGTCGGTTGTCCCAGACTCTCGCCCCAGTGCGAGTTATAAGTGAGCAAAGCTCTCACGCCTAACGACCTTCCTGGTCAGCTGTCCCAGACTCTCGCCCCAGTGCGATTTATAAGTGAGCAAGGCTCTCACGCCCAACGACCTTCTCGGTCGGCTGTCCCAAGCTCTCGCCCCAGTGCGAGTTATAAGTGAGCAAGGCTCTCACGCCCAATGACCTTCCCGGTCGGATGCCTCAGACTCTCGCCCCAGTGCGAGTTATAAGTGAGCAAGGCTCTCATGCCCAATGACCTTCCTGGTCGGATGTCCCAGACTCTCACCCTAGTGCGAGTTATAAGTGAGCAAAGCTCTCACGCCCAACGACCTTCTCGGTCGGATGTCCCAGACTCTCGCCCCAGTGCGAGTTATAAGTGAGCAAAGCTCTCACGCCCAACAACCTTCCCAGTCGGATGTCCCGGACTCTCGCCCCAGTGCGAGTTATAAATGAGCAAGGCTCTCATGCCCAACGACCTTCCCAGTCGGCTGTCCCAGACTCTCGCCCCAGTGCGAGTTATAAGTGAGCAAGACTCTCACACCCAATGACCTTCCCGGTCGATTGTCCCAGACTCTCGCCCCAATGCGAGTTATAAGTGAGCAAGGCTCTCACGTCCAACGACCTTCCCGGTCGGCTGTCCCGGACTCTCGCCCCAGTGCGAGTTATAAGTGAGCAAGACTCTCATGCCCAACGACCTTATTGGTCGGATGTCCCAGACTCTCGCCCCAGTGTGAGTTATAAGTGAGCAAGGCTCTCACGCCCAACGACCTTCCCGGTCCGATGTCCCAGACTCTCGCCCCAGTGCGAGTTATAAGTAAGCAAGGCTCTCACGTCCAACGACCTTCTCAGTCGGCTGTCCCAGACTCTCGCCCCAGTGCGAGTTATAAGTGAGCAAGACTCTCACGCCCAACGACCTTTCCGGTCGGATGTCCCAGACTCTCGCCCTAGTGCAAGTTATAAGTGAACAAAGCTCTCATGCCCAATGACTTTCCCGGTCGGCTGTCCCAGACTCTCGCCTCAGTGAGAGTTATAAGTGAACAAGGTTCTCACCCCCAACGACCTTACCAGTCGGCTGTCCCAGACTCTCGCCCCAGTGCGAGTTATAAGTGAGCAAGGCTCTCACGCCCAACGACCTTACCGGTCGGCTGTCCCAGACTCTCGCCTCAGTGCGAGTTATAAGTGAGCAAGACTCTCATGCCCAACGACCTTATCGGTCAGCTGTCCCAGACTCTCGCCCAGTGCGAGTTATAAGTGAGCAAGGCTCTCACGCCCAACGACCTTCCTGGTCGGCTGTCCCAGACTCTCGCCCCAGTGCAAGTTATAAGTGAGCAAGGCTCTCACGCCCAATGACTTTACCGGTCGGCTGTCCCAGACTCTCACCTCAGTGCGAGTTATAAGTGAGCAAGGCTCTCACGTCCAACGACCTTCCCGGTCGACTGTCCCAGACTCTCGCCCCAGTGCGAGTTATAAGTGAGCTATGCTCTCACGCCCAATGACCCTCCTGGTCAGTGCAACGATTTTCTTGGTCAAACTCCTTATATTCGCCAAAGCAAGATACAACAAGTCAAGTTCTCGTGCCTGACCAGCCAGCAAGTTATATTTCCAGGGTTCTTGTCGAATATGAAATGCCGGCGGTACATTCCCAAGTGTCTCTGTTACTCTGGCTGGGGAATCACACGAGGTAAGCAAACCATCCTTATTATTTTTGCTATTGTTACTAGAAATATTAGAGAAATGCAGGTGTTTTATAGAAACATAATGATACCCAAGCAATAGAATGTGAGGTTACACCATGAGGAGAACTCAAGAAACAGAGTTTATTCCGTTAATCAGGGAAACATTTTTTAAGAGTTCACATTACTGCACGACCCAGAAGCTTGATCTTTTCTCGCCAAAAGATCTTGAGTTCTAGTTAGATTTTCCTTAATAAGATCGATGGCATGCTTTAGCTGCCCAATGGTCTCGTCCTTGATCCGTCCTTCCTCCTTAAGAAGAGTCACCTCGTCTTTGTTTTTCATCTTCAAATAGATAATATAGTGAACCTGGCTCTGGAAGTCTGATTGAGCTTTCAGCTTGAGGGCAACTTCGGCATGGGTTCTGGATTTAGTGGCCAGCCAGAGGCTTTCCATTTCATGAAGAAGGGAGGCTTGAAGATCTCTGCTCGCAATCATCTCCAGCAGGGCTTCTTCTTTCTAAGCCAATAACTCCATCAGATGGGCAATTTGTTAAAGCAAAGAAGCAAGCTTGCTAGGTTCTATGGAAGGTCCCATGGGCACGAGATACTTTATGAACAAGAGGATAACTTGAGGCATCAAATTCTCAGACCTTTTATAAAGAAGAGGAAGGTGAAGGGATTTCCTAGGAATTTGAGTGGACGCTTGGAAAACAGGGTACCATTTATAGGAAAAAAGTAGGCTCGGAAGTTGAGGAGTCAACATGCGCATAGAATGAGCCCGGTTATCTCCTGGATGGCAAGAAATTCTACAAAAGACAGAGGGACAACAGGTCGGCAGAAGATGAAAGACCCAGATCATGTGACAAAAGGACTGGGGTCTAGTCAGTCGGGCTAGAGCCTCCTTCGACTAGACTTGAGGGGGAGGCTTGTGATACGGTGCATAATTGTGGGGTCGGTAAGATGATGTGGTTAGGAGTCAAAACCACAGGAAGGTCAGAAGTTAAGTTTATGTGGAGGTCAGAAGTCCAGCCTCCGTGGCTGGTCAGAAGTCAAGATGACTTGGAGGTCAGAAGTCAAGTTTACGTGGAGGTCAGGAGTTAAGCTTGCGTGGTCGAGGTCAAAGTCTCAGTTGACGGGGCAGTCAAAGGATAGGATTACAAGTTGGGCTAGACCTAGCCTCGGTAGCAAGCAAGATTGAGACCGACCCACAGGGCCAGATACAGTTGAAAACGGGACCCACAGGCCAGGTATAGCTAAAGAGTAGGCCCATGGGTCTGACAGAGGCGCAGAAGGAAAGGCCTCTGGTGAAACGCAGAAGGGCAGGAAACAGACTTGGCGTACAGGTCGAGACGTACAAGTCATGGATAACAGCAGACAGATGCAGGTCGGGATACAGACCCGGCGTACAGGTCGGGACGTACAAGCCATGGATAACCGTAGACGGATACAGGTCGGGGAACAGACCTGGCATACAGGTCGGGACGTACAAGCCACGGATAACAGCGGACAGATGCAGGTCAGAATACAGACCTGGCGTACAGGTCGGGACGTACAAGCCATGGATAACAGTAGACGGATACAGGTCGGGAACAGACCTGGCGTACAGGTCGGGACGTACAAGTCATGGATAACAGTAGACGGATACAGGTCAGGAAACAGACTTGGCGTACAGGTCGGGACATACAAGCCCTGGATAACAGTAGACAGTTGCAGGTCGGGGTACAGACCTGGCATACAGGTCGGGTAGGTCGGAACGTACAGGACATGGATAATAGCGGACAGAAGCAGGTCAGGATATAGATCGGGCGTGCAGGTCGGAACGCACAAGCCAGTGGATAATAGCAAACAGATGCAGGTCGAGGTACAGACCCGTCATACAGGTCAGGTAGGTCGGAACGTGCAGGACATGGATAATAGCGAACAGAAGCAGGTCAGGATACAGATCGAGCATGCAGGTCAGAACTGTTAGGTCCTTCGGATGCGGCTAGAGAGGGGGGGTGTGAATAGCCGACACCAAATTTGCATTTCTTTCTACAAATCAAGTTAGCGCAGCGGAAAAATAACAACAGAAACGTAAATGGAGAATTCAAACCTCAAGCACAGCGATGTAACGAGGTTCGGAGATGAAACTCCTACTCCTCGGCGTGTCCGTAAGGTGGACGAAGCCTATCAATACGTCGGTGGATGAGACCCCGGAAAACCGGCTAATATAAACTCCTTCTGGGTGGAGAAACCTCGCCACAATAACTCTTGCAACAGCAAGATAGAAGTACACAAAATACAAAGAAGCACAAGACAATATGAATGTAAAACAAACAAGCTCGCCTTCTCGTCTGGAGATCCGTTGATGAAGCAGCAGCTTCACGGATCCACCAGCAGGAAGCTCACACGAAGCTTCAAGAAGTACGAGCTCAAGAAAGCTCGCAGAAGGAACTCGAAGAACTTGCAAGCAAGAAGAAGGTCCCTGAGAGTCGCCGACTCTTTATATAGTGAACCGCACTGTGAAGGCGTAAGAAGACACGAAGATCGAGATCTAGCGTTGTCACTCATAACGGCTAGGTTTGGACCGACGAGCTCCAACCGATCGGTCCACACCGCCTGATCGGTCTTGGGACCGATCGAGCTAAGCCTTGCGATCGAGGCTATGTCTTGATCGGTCAGGGATCCGATCGGTCCCCGGACCGATCAGCCTTTCTCCTTCTTCTCTTCGTTTACTTCGATCGTCTTGAGACCGATCGATAATCCATGAAGCATTCTGTTGTTACCGATCGGTCACCGCATCGATCAGACACCGGATCGGTCCCGGATCGATCCGAGCTTGGTTTTTCCCAATACCAAGTCCCAAGTCTCCCACACCAACATCCGGTCAACCTTGACCTGTTGGTACATCATGCTTAGCATCTGGTCACTCCCTTGACCTGCTAAGACTCCCCACCAAGTGTCCGGTCAATCCCTTTGACCCACTTGGACTTTTCTCTTCGTGCCAAGTATATGGTCACTCCCTTGACCTACTTGACCTTCTCAACACCAGATGTCTGATCATCCTTGATCCATCTAGATTTTTCCTTGCCCGGCTTCACTCACCAGGACTTTCACCTAGCTTTACTCACTAGGGTTTCCAATCTGCCTGGCTTCACTCACCAGAACTTCCAAACTGCCTAGCTTTACTCACTAGGACTTTTACCTGGCTTCACTCACCAGGATTTTCCATCTGCCTTCCTGGTCTAGAGAACGAGCTACCGAGCCCTCTCTGACCTAGTTCGGAGAACGAGCTACCGAGCCCTCTCCGACTTCGTCCGGTCCAGAGAACGAGCTACCAAGCCCTCTCTGACCTAGTCCGGAGAATGAGCTACCGAGCCCTCTCCGACTTCCACATCAGGTCCAGAGAACGAGCTACCGAGCCCTCTTTGACCATAGTCCGGAGAACGAGCTACTGAGCCCTCTCCGACTCCATCAGGTCCAGAGAACGAGCTACCGAGCCCTCTCTGACCACAGTCCGGAGAACGAGCTACCAAGCCCTCTCCGACTTCCACATGCCAAGCTTCCATACTTGTACTTCTCCGTGCCAAGTCCCTGCTTGGACTTTTCCCATGCGAAGCTCCCTGCTTGGACTTCTCGAAATAGATCAACTCAAGTCGGGTCAACCAGATCAACCTTGACCAAGGGTTGCAAGGGTTGCACCCACAACCTCCCAAGTTTTCCAATATTCTTGATACAACTCTTCTATTCTCGTCAAACATCAGAATAGAACTTTTCTATTCTCGTTAAACATCAAAATACAACTCGAGTCAGGTCAACCAGGTCAACCTTGACCTAAGGTTGCACCAACAATCTCCCCCTTTTTGATGTTTGACAAAACCCATAATCAAGTTAGGTTAAACCGATAACTTAACTTAGGTTTTCCAATGTTCTTCCTTGAACATTCTTTGGACATTCTCCCATTCTCTCCCTTTTTGACACACATCAAAAAGAGTGAATCAAGGTCAAGAGTTTCTTCCTAATGAAAGTCCCATACCTTTCATTGAAACTCTTAATTTCCCCCTTGATACTAAGGTCAACAATTAACTTAGTGATAATCCCATATCACTCAAGTCTTTAGGAGTAAAAAACTCCCCCTAAAGGTCAACTCCCCCTTGACCAATAAGTAAAACTCCCCCTAAAGGTCAACTCCCCCTTGACCATTGCACCAACCATGTCTTGGAGAGTTTCAAACCTTTAGAAATCTAAACTACCAACTTCCATAGCTGAAATTTCAGTCAACAGTCGAAAAATCAGCATTTGGCACGCTCTGATCGGTCACCAGACCGATCAGCCTTCACTGGATCGGTCACCAGACCGATCCACACTCTCCTGGATCGGTCCTAGTGACCGATCCACACTTTCCTGGACCGATCAGAATCCTCTCTGATCGGTCCACAAGTCTGATATCAGAATTTCTGATTTTCCTCCCGAAATTCAGAAACTCCTAGAAAATTCCAGAAAATTCCAAAAATTGTAAAACTTTGAGGATACATTCCTCATAACATATACTATAAAGAAAAAATAGTTTTCTATGAAAATAACTTCCATTTTCAAATTTTGATACAAAGTTCAAAAGATTTTGAAATAACTCAAAGTTAATCAATCTTTGTATCAACTTACTCAATGATGAATGCTATCACTAGAAAAGCTTCATCAAGGTTTTTCAAATCAACTTTGAAATGATTTTAAACCATTTAATTTAGGACCACAATCTTAGGGCTAAATGTACATGACTTGTACACAACCTTTCCCTATGATCCTCAATTTCGAATTAGGCTCATCTAGGTACAAGAACTATGCACCTTGATCCTAACTCATGATCCTAATATCTCACACACATCTAAGGTGTATCAAACACATCCAAGTCAATTTTGATGTGAGATATGGGTTTAGGTCATCTTAGGCTAAGTTCTCATGCATTTTCTAAACAACAATTTGATCTCCATATCAAATTGTGTTTTTGTCCTTAAATCAAATTAATTGATTTTAAATGCAAAAGATGATGACATGGCATATAATGATATCATAAGTAAAAACATGTGCCAATGTCATGATGTCATGTCATAAAGTATGAAACTTAAATAGAGCATGACATTTAACTAACCTAAACATTATCATGACATTTCAAATAATAATAAATTAAATATGATGTCATGACATGGCATATGGCAAACAATATATGACAAATAACATGTAAATGTATAGAAGATACCTAATTCTAACCTTAGTTTCCATTTTTGATAGTTTTGATCATTTTGCCATAGGTTCTATATTCCTAAGTGTAATAGACCTAAAATCATATACCAAAGATTTTTAGATCACTATGTGCCAATTAGATGGACTCTAGAAAACTCCTCAAATGTGGTTGACACATCCTAATCACCTTAGGAATAACTTTTCATTTCATTTTCAAGGCTTGATTACACCTTGAAAATTCCTAAAGTGCCACCTTTTGCCATGATTAGGTTAACTACCTATTCAAGTAAGGTTGGCACACCCTAAACCATCTAGCGTGATGGAATCACGCTCTTAGGAACCCAATACCTATTGGAGCTCATTGGGTTCACTAAATATTCTCTAGGGATGACTTCCCTAGCAACCCTCCTAATGACCCTCCTAGACTTTAAAGCCTTGGTCATTTGGGACTCAACAAGATCAACTGTAGGGGTGACTCCCCTTGTGACCTTGGTGATGGTCTTTCTAGCCCTAGGTCTTGTTCCATAATCGAATGGAACATTATGATAAGTGGGCTTTGATTTTTAACCCTTAGACCCTTGAGTTGACTTCTCTAAATTCTTAAGGGTCTTTTCT
This sequence comes from Zingiber officinale, assembly GCF_018446385.1. Lineage (NCBI taxonomy): Eukaryota > Viridiplantae > Streptophyta > Magnoliopsida > Zingiberales > Zingiberaceae > Zingiber > Zingiber officinale. The sequence goes on from NC_056000.1 coordinate 139,249,857, forward strand.
AAATTGTCAAGTCTTGACCTCAAGACTTGATTTTCCTTTTCTAATACCTCAAGTTTTAATTTGTCATTTTTCTTTGAGGTATACCTAGGCATATGTCTAGTTGTTTTGGGATTCCTACCTAGGTTTTCCTTAACCTTAGATGAGTTAATTCTAGGGTTGGTTTTTCTAGTATTGTCCTTATCTAGGCTAACATGTTTGGCACCTAAGCACGTGTATCGATTACTATAGTTATCATGCTTATTATTATTGATAATAGCAATAAGGCTACTAGCATGCATCCTACTAGAATTGCAAGAATGTGCCTTAGTGATTACCTTAGGGTTTGCCTTAGCTCCCCCTATAGACATGCTCGGTCTCTTGTCCTTGTGAGGTTGCCTCTCCCTCGGACATTGGCTCCTATAATGTCCCCTTTGCTTGCATTGGAAGCACACCACGTGCTCCTTACCCTTGCGTATCGGGACTCCGGATTTCTTGACCTTTAGCGCCGGTGGAGTCTTCCTAATCCTCCTTGGACACTTACTCTTGTAATGTCCATATTCCCTACACTCAAAGCACATTATATGTAATTTACTTGAAGGTAAATTGCTTGAGTTACCTAGGGTTGAGGATGGTTGTATGCTTTCTTCTTCATCCCTTCCGGAAGTAGAGGCTTCTTCTTCTTGCTCCAATCTTGAAGAAGAACTCTCCTCCTCTACTTTCTTAGATGTTGAGTAGCCCTCAACTTCTAATTCCTTACCTCCATGAAGTGAGCTACTTGACTCACTTGACTCCTCTTCATGACTTGAATTGGAGCTTCCCTCATGGAACTTGGCCAAGTTATTCCACAGTTCCTTGGCATTGTTGTAACCACCTATCTTACATAAGATATCGTTAGTTAATGAGAATTCAAAATTTTTCATTACCTCGTCGTTGATTACGGATTGGTGGATTTGTTCCTTCGTCCACCTCTTCTTCTCAAGAATTTCTCCTTCTTCATCCCTTGGAGGAACAAAACCTACTTGTACACAATTCCAATTAACTAAGTTAGTCATAAGAAAGTACTTCATTCTTACCTTCCAAAACGCGAAGTCGTCGCGATCGTAGAAGGGTGGAATCGTGATGTCTTCTCCAAGTCCATCCATTCTCTAGCTTGTGCTCCCTTGGGTGTTAATCCGACGAAGAGCAACCTTGCTCTGATACCACTTGTTAGGTCCTTCGGATGTGGCTAGAGAGGGGGGGTGTGAATAGCCGACCCCAAATTTGCGTTTCTTTCTACAAATCAAGTTAGCGCAGCGGAAAAATAACAACAGAAACGTAAATGGAGAATTCAAACCTCAAGCACAGCGATGTAACGAGGTTCGGAGATGAAACTCCTACTCCTCGGCGTGTCCGTAAGGTGGACGAAGCCTATCAATCTGTCGGTGGATGAGGCCCCGGAAAATCGGCTAATATAAACTCCTTCTGGGTGGAGAAACCTCGCCACAATAACTCTTGCAACAGCAAGATAGAAGTACACAAAATACAAAGAAGCACAAGACAATATGAATGTAAAACAAACAAGCTTGCCTTCTCGTCTGGAGATCCGTTGATGAAGCAGCAACTTCACGGATGCCAGCAGCAGGGAAGCTCACGCGAAGCTTCAAGAAGTACGAGCTCAGCAAAGCTCGCAGAAGGAACCTGGAAGAACTTGCAGAAGCAAGAAGAAGGTCCTGTAGAGTCGCTCGACTCTTTATATAGCTGAACCTGCAAACCTGTGAAGGCAGAAGAAGACACAGAAGACCGAGATCTAGCCGTTGTCACTCACAACGGCTAGGTCTGGACCGATCAGGCTCCAACCTGATCGGTCCACACTGTCCCTGATCGATAACCTTTCTCCTTCTTCTCTTCTGTTTGCTTCCTGATCGGTCTTCAGACCGATCAGATAATCCACAGAAGCATTCTGTTTGGTTACTGATCGGTCACCAGACCGATCAGCCGTATCACTGGATCGGTCCCCAGATCGATCCAGAGCTTGGTTTTTTCCAATACCAAGTCCCAAGTCTCCCACACCAACATCCGGTCAACCTTGACCTGTTGGTACATCATGCTTAGCATCTGGTCACTCCCTTGACCTGCTAAGACTCCCCACCAAGTGTCCGGTCAATCCCTTTGACCCACTTGGACTTTTCTCTTCGTGCCAAGTATCCGGTCACTCCCTTGACCTACTTGACCTTCTCAACACCAGATGTCCGATTATCCTTGATCCATCTGGATTTTTCCTTGCCCGGCTTCACTCACCAGGACTTTCACCTAGCTTTACTCACTAGGGTTTCCAATATGCCTGACTTCACTCACCAGGACTTCCAAACTGCCTAGCTTCAGTCACTAGGACTTTTACCTGGCTTCACTCACCAGGATTTTCCATCTGCCTTCCTGGTCTAGAGAACGAGCTACCGAGCCCTCTCTGACCTAGTCCGGAGAACGAGCTACCGAGCCCTCTCCGACTTCGTCCGGTCCAGAGAACGAGCTACCAAGCCCTCTCTGACCTAGTCCGGAGAACGAGCTACCGAACCCTCTCCGACTTCCACATCAGGTCCAGAGAACGAGCTACCGAGCCCTCTCCGACTCTCTGACCATAGTCCGGAGAACGAGCTACCGAGCCCTCTCCGACTCCATCAGGTCCAGAGAACGAGCTACCGAGCCCTCTCTGACCACAGTCCGGAGAACGAGCTACTAAGCCCTCTCCGACTTTCACATGCCAAGCTTCCATACTTGTACTTCTCCGTGCCAAGTCCCTGCTTGGACTTTTCCCATGCCAAGCTCCCTGCTTGGACTTCTCGAAATAGATCAACTCAAGTCAGGTCAACCAGGTCAACCTTGACCAAGGGTTGCACCCACAACCTCCCAAGTTTTCCAATATTCTTGATACAACTCTTCTATTCTCGTCAAACATCAGAATAGAACTTTTCTATTCTCGTCAAACATCAAAATACAACTCGAGTCAGGTCAACCAGGTCAACCTTGACCTAAGGTTGCACCAACAAGAACGCACAGGCCAGTGGATAATAGTAGACAGATGCAAGTCAGGACACAGTTCCAGAATACATATCGTAACGTACAGGCCATGGATAACAGCAGGGGCAGGTTGGAACGTACAAGCCATGGATAATAGCGGACAGAAGTAGGTCAAGATACAGATCGAGCGTGCAGGTCGGAACACACAGGCCAGTGGATAATAGCAGACAGATGTAGGTCGAGATACAAACCCGTTGTACAGATCGGGACGTACATGCCAGGAATAACAGCAGACAGATACAGGTCGGTAGCAGATGCGGGTCGGTAGACAGACCTAGCGTACAGGTCGGGACGTACATGTCATGGATGACAACAGATAGATGTAGATCGGGAATCAGATCGCGGAGTACAGATTTAGGGTCCAAGCACTACAGGACAAACAAGCGAGCCAGGGAAGGCTAACTGCCTTGTAGGGAACAATCATCATATGTCAGGGAATATTCTAACCGTTTGGGGTTCATTTGCCCCTTGATTCCTCCGCCAGCCTATAGGAGGAGGCCACGTGTCGACCACCGCCAGACAAAGTCTGACACCCGACATTCCTTGACACCCACCAGGTCCCAGAAACATCCGTTGCAGTATAAAAAGGGATGTTTTGTCCCTTATGCAGGTACGCTCACTCATCATTTCTCACTAGTCTTTACTTTTCGTACTTTCTCTGTGTTTTCTGGAGAAAAAGTACCTGACTTGAGCGCTGGAGGGTCTGACTCGAGGATTTTTCCCCTGGTTTTTGGTCTTTAACGACTCGTGGGCTCGTCTGAGTGTGCGCAGAGCCACAGGGTTATTATCCTGATCGTCCTCCTTCGTCAGTCGCCCGTGGGAACTTTTCCGAGGGGCACCAGGTAGATCAGACGCCTCAGCGACTTTTTGTCAACTTCCAGTACACCAAGACCCGCCTTCATCCGACTCAGTTTCCGAACGGGATCATTCGTCAACGGTTATCCATGACAACCGTGTTTAGTTCGAGGTTTTCTGAATTTTGAAGTTTTTCTCGATTCTGAAATGTTAGCAAATATCATCAATCTCGATATCCAATCAGGAATCAGAAAATCTTGGGTTGTAAAAGTTTTTCTTGATTCCGAATATTAAGCAAATTTTTTTTTCAATATTATCCTCCGAACGATCGAAGCACCATCGGAGTCGTCAAGCGCGATCGGGGCAGTGCTGGATCGATAGTGGGGCGGTGCCGGAGAGGTAGCAACAGGCAGCGACAACAGGCACTGTATTCCTTCATGCGTGCAGATCGTTACCCAAGCTTCATGCGTGCACGTTAGCTACTAATAAGGCGAGTCAAGGTGGCCGAAGGTGGCAACAATGGACAGTGGGCGGTCATAGTAAGTGGTAGAAGTAGGGAGAAAGATGACAAATGATTTTTTTTTTTAGCTTTGATATTTGATTAAAATTTTATTAAATTAAATTAATTAACTCTAGTTATATTTGAGGTAAATTAAATATACTTAATCTAAATCTAATAAAATTATCTAAAAAATCTAAAATAATTTTAAAAAATTAAAATATCATCCCATTTTATTTATTTATATATATCTATTATAATAATAATAATATCATTATTAAATTAAAAATAATATGATAAAATTTTGCACTAGATTATATACTAAAATCTTCGAATAAATAAAATTTTATTGTATCATCTAAATTCACATACAAGGTTAGGCATGATTATTTAAATTCACATAACAAGGTTTAAAGTAAAGGTTGATGGACTGATATTCAATTAAAGTCAATATTGATAAATAATATTTATAACAGCATTTATTAAAAAAATTAATCAGGTCAGTTATCATTGGGATAATTAGTTTGATCTTATTGAAGTTTTCGACTGATCATCAGATATATGAAGAAGCATTCTACTCGCAGTATTCTCAGATTTACTTGCTATCTATTATTTTTTTAAAAAAAAAAAATCTAATAATACATCGTACCTAAATATCAAACTCTAAATCCATTATTTATCACTGAAATTTATAAACTGTATTTAAAACCCATTTATTTATTGTTTTCAAGCGAATTCTCGACTCACAAATCCTAATTTCACATCATTTATGATCTCACAAGATCTTATGCAGCAGGAGTAGCGCTCGTCCTCACCGTCGCGACTTCGTAATTCTTCAGATGCTCGTCGGCGTCCGGCACCAGCCCCTTCACTGATTCCTCCGCTAGGAACCGCTCCGCCCATCCCGCCAGCGGAGGAAGCTCCTCCGCATCCAAAAGTTTGACGCTTTTACCCTTCTCCAGCGCCATGATCCACCCCAGGAAGCTCCCCAGCGCGATGTCCAGGTAGCTGACGGCGTCCCCGCCGAAGAAGCCCTTCCCTTTGCCGCACTCCGTGAAGGCCTGTTCCAGTAGACCCAGCACCTGCCGAATTTGACCGGCCAACTCCGTCACCTTGGCCGCCTCCTTCTCCCCAATCAAAGCCCTAATTAAATAAGTCAACTGGTACGAATCGAAGAAATCGGAGTCAAATGATTTGTTTTTTTTCGATGGATTTCGAAAACAGGGATCTTTACCTTGTCGTCCATGTAGACGGTCCAGAACCGAGCGATGGCGCGATCGAAGGGGTCGGCGGGGAGGATGGAGGAGGATCCGCCGTCGTCAGACCACTCCTCGTCGATGTACTGGACGATGACGGCGGACTCGCAGATAGGTTTTCCGCGGTGGAGCAGCACGGGGACCATCTTGTACACCGGGTTGGACTTCACCAGGATGTCGCTCTTCGGCTCCGTTAACTGCACCTCCACGAACTCGTACTCGACTCTCTTGAGGCGGAGGGCGATGAGAACCCTGATGACGAAGGGGCTCAGCGGGTCACCCAAAACCTTCATGTCCTCTGCCGCAGCTCTGGCCATTGGAGTGCAAATTGATGTCGATGCAGGTGAATGATGGCTGAGTACATCGCCGTGGTTTGGCTATTTATAGGCGCAGCAGGTGAGAAGGTTTGATCAATATCACTGCTTAATTACTATTTTGAATAATTTTATAGTAAGTGTGATGACGTGACTGCTTACGTCACGATAATTGTTCAGTTTAGACTAATCAAACTTAAGTATATTTAATTATGACATTAATTATATATATATTTAATTACGTCACGATAAATGCGCATGTTGTTTTGATGATTAACTTTTGCTCAAATATAATAAGGGTAGTGCAGAATACATTTTTTGTAAATTATTATTAATGCAGTAATGGTGAGGGGCCTCACCTTACTGTCACGATGGAGGTTAAAATTTAGAGGGTCAATGGGTGAACAGTGTTAGACGATCGGGTGAGTCATACGTCGGTTGGAGATTAAGCACCGACCCACCGTCTTCGGCACAGGGATTAATCAAATCGACACTTAAGGGACGCGCATAAGCCGGGGCGATCGGCTCCTCTGCTTGGTCTAGCATCAAACTCGACACCAGCTGAGCACGCTAACAGTGAATTATCCGTCGAGTGGCTATCCCGCTCGGTTCAACAATCGAGCATGTGGACAGTGGGCTTCCGGGCGAGCGGCTATCCTGCTCGGCGTGGCAACGGACGACACTTGAATACTGGACTTTCAGCCTAGCGGCTATTCCGCTCGACGCGACAACGGACTTTCAATCGAGCGGCTATCCAGCTCGACGAGACAACATACAATACAAGGATAGCAGAATTCTGACTGAGCGATCATTCCACTCGGCCAAGCAACATACACAGCAGGATACCTTTCGACATCCTTTTGGGAGCTAGTGCTGCTGACAAGCGGCATGATCAGACAGAAGATCGTACGACGGAAGTTTCCACTGTCACTTCAGAGATATGCTCGGGCCATTAAGGTACTATGTCAGGGACACTTTACTGATATATGTTTTCAGGGAAAGTTTTGAAATGCGTGCTCGCCTTCGGAAGCGGACATGCGCGCTTCCAAAGCTCTATTTAAAGGGGGTCCAGGAATCGACGGAGGTATGCTTTACACGTGATTTCTACTATTGCGCTACAATTCTCATTTCTTGCTTTTTCTTCTTGCTTCGTCAGAGACTGACTTGAGCGTCGGAGGACTATCGCCAAGGACCCCTTCCCTAACTCGATACTGACGCTGCTTATGTTACAGACGAGAGTGAAGTATATCGAAAATCAATAGAAATATCATGTACTCAATATCCGTCTCTTTGATTTTTGGAGAGATCAATTATCAAAGACATTTTAATAATATTATAATTATATATATATTAATTATATATTTTTAGCCGGTCAAATTTTTACCAATAAAATTTACTAATATAATAAAAATATTGATCTCTGACCGTTTCTACCCATGGAAATAAAAGAAAGTGTTCGTCGTTGTCAATCCATCCGGACCCACCAGTGTTCTTAAATTTGTCTTCATTAGAGAAAAACATCAGCAATATTGACCTCTGTTTTTTTTTTTAATTCAAGTATCATCCGTCTGGCTACCTGCTGGGAAAAATCTTCTGATTTAAATTTTAGATCTTGATTATTTAGATAATCTAATCATTGCATCATTGTCCCGTGATAAAGTGACATATGTTAAGTCAACAGCTTATGGATGGATTAAAATTAATTTACATCTGGTTCAATTTGGACGAACCGATTTAATACGAACTCAAGTTAGTTGAGTTAGAATTACACCCAAACTAGAGATGTAAAATGGGCTGAGCCGCCTGTGACTCGGCTCGCCCAACACGACTTAGATAGTGTGAGGCCCGTTTGACGTGGATAGCCCTAACGTTGGTCCGATCCGATTTATTGCCCCATCTCATACAAATCCCACCTTCTCCACGAGCGGAAGCGGCGGCGCCGCCAGAGAAGTAGAGTTCATCGCCTACGCCGAGATGGGCCGCGTCCGTACCAAAACGGTGATGAAGTCCTCCCGGCTTTACTACTCGAGGATTGCCCCATCATCTCCAAACGTCTTCCTCTACTCCGCCCTCATCTCCGCCTACGCCTCCCGCACTGATCCCGACTCCCCCGCCGTCCTTCGCCTCTTCGCCGCCATGCTCCGTGGTGCCCCTCGCCCCAACGAGTTCATCTATCCCTCCCTCAAATCCTGCTCCGACCCCCGCCTCGCCCGCTCTCTCCACTCCCTCTCCAAGTACGGATTCCACGACTTCGCCGTCGTGCGCTGTGCGCCCCTTGATTCCTACTCCAGGTTCTCTGACACCAACGCTGCCCGGTGTCTGTTTGACGAAATGCCTCAGAGAAATGTGGTGTCTTGGACGGCTCTTCTCACCGGGTACATGCGAACAGGGTAGATGGGGAAAGCCCTCTTCTTGTTTGAAGAAATGACCTAGAGGGATGCCCCTGCCTGGAATGCAGTGATTTCTGGGTGCACCCAGAATGGTCTTTTCTTGGAGGCGCTCTCATTCTTCTCCAGGATGGTTGTCGATCGCACACTGCCAAATAAGACGACTGCATCATGCCTGTTCTCCGCTTGTGCACACCTTGGTATGCTCCGGCTTGGGAAATCCGTCCATGGGTATGTCTTCAAAAACAGCATGGGAGGTAGTCCCTTGTTTGCAATGCACTCATTGATATGTATGACAAATGTGGCAATGTGAAGAAAGTAAGGTGGATTTTTTCTACAATGTCTGAGAAGAACATTACATCTTGGAATTCCCTGATCAATTGCTTGGCTCTCCAGGGACATAGCAGTTTGGCGATAGAAACCTTCCGTGAGATGGAACAAGAGGGTCCTCAACCTGATCAAGTCACTTTTATGGGGCTTCTGAATGCTTGTACTCATGTAGGATTGGTGGATGAAGGGCTTAGTTACTTCAATTCTATGACTCGAGACTATACAATTGATCCTGAGATTGAGCATTATGGTTGTGTCATAGGCCTTCTTAGCCGGGCTAGTAGGTTTGATGTTGCAATGGTTATCGTAAGGGATGTGAGAATTGAGCCTGATGAGGTTGTGTGGGGTTCTTTGCTCAATGGTGCCAGGGTTCATGGTGCCAAGGACTTGGCTGAATTGGCACTGAGGAATCTACTTGAGCTCAAACCTAAGAGTGTGGATTATGGCTTCATGCTCACAAATTTATACAGCGAGTGCGGCAAATGGGAAGATGTTGGGAAGGTTAGAAAGAGACTGAATCAACTGGGTGGAAAGAAGTTGCCAGGATGTAGTTGGATTGAGGTGGAAAAAAGGGTTCGCCAGTTTTATTCCGGTGATACAATTCATCCTGAAGTGGGGCAGATTTATGAGATCTTGGATGAATTAGTTGAATTGATGGAAGCATGATTTTTTCTCTCCACGGCATAATTTCTGCAAATATATAGCCTCAGATACCATTTTGCCAGATATTGGAGAGTTCAATCGAATCGTCATTGCTATTAAAGGGTAGATTTTCACAGCCATGGCCAACATTTTTAGTTATGCCAACAACTTCAAAAGTTCCTGGTAAATTCTTTGTAACAATCTTGTAATTGCTATGAAAGGGTAGATTTTCACAGCCATGGCCAACATTTTTAGTTATGCCAACAACTTCAAAAGTTCCTGGTAAATTCTTTGTAACATTTTTACAAGTAGTTAAGAATATAGTTATTCTATGATTGTTTTTAGGCGAATAGCAAATTCATTCCTTTACAACACATTGAACTTGTTAATATCTTGCCTGAAGTTGTAATCTAGGTATTTTATCTAATTATCATTTCTTAGTCGTTTAGAATCGTAGACAATGTATTTCAATTTCTAATCTTGTTCGTAATCTCAGTCCTTGCTCAAAGATAGACTTAAGAGATGCTTTACTTTATTTTCTTTCATATGAGAAAGTATCATATTTCTGTCTGGTTAAAAACTGTTATATCATGTAGGTGGATCGCTGAATAACAGTTGTCCTTTATTCACAGCCACGAGTTCAGGAATAGCGATGAACAGTGGATCAGCTCTACTAAGTCTGTCCTAGATCCATTTATCTCAGCACAAATAAATAGATCGCTGGCCAATATACTTGCACTTGATTTTTCTAACAATTTACTTTTTTATTAACAAAATAATCATCTTGATCTTTTTTATTATCTATAATCTCATGTATACTCCTAGGCTCAGAGCCGTCCGAGTTCTTTATCTGCTGAAGTGCAAGCGTTAAGGGTTGAAAAAAAATCAAGAATTGAGAGCACAGGTCAGGTCACGATAATAGAACAGTCGACGAAAGATTAGGCCTAGGCGGTATTGGAAGAATGAGTTCAAGCAACAGTAGACCACCGGGCTAAGGTGGCAGTGGACTAGTCGATACAAGAATTTATGTCCCGTTTTATGTTGTCTTTTGCTTTTCCCATGATTTTATAAGTAGGTTGTATATATTGTGGATTTATGTCATAAATATTTTTGGATAAATATTTGTATTTTTAAAATTAATTATTTGGATGTAGTTATTAAATAAATTGGTGTTAATATTATAATTATGTAGATTTGGATATAATTATTAATATATTTTTTTATTAGTGTGATTTGTATAGGTTTTTAGATAAATATTGCAATTGTATTATACTACTTAAAATCATGTTAAAATAGTGACTAGCGTTCGAGATTAAATTTTATGGTTCAAATAAGTGATGGAAATTAATTTCAGGCGCTAAATACGATTGAATTTAAATTCTATCGATATTTCTATTAGCGAACTAAATTGATAGTTAAATTTATTTAGTGACAGAATTGTCCTGTAAATTGTTATATATATTATCTGAAGTAATAGATTTAAATATTTTTTATTAAATTAATAAAATTATATTTTAATATTATAGTTCAAATTGATCATAATTATTGACGAAGATGTTATGAATATAAATCGAAAGGATATCTTTTTATTAGGATGGTTAAAAAAACCGTCCACTTTTTTATTTATTATAAAAATAACACCCTATCTATCCTACCTAATTTTTATTACTGAATTACTCCTTCTTACTCGACCGGTATAAATAAAGGAAATTAAATTATCAATTTAGTAATTAATTATGGATGATAATTATTATGACACATCGACATATGATATAGGGAAGATTTTGTTCGACTCAAATCCTCTAGGTCAATTTGTCTTTAAGTCAACCCAAAGAAAATAAATTATGAATAACTATAGTTATTAGTACAAATGGACTAGATATTATTCAACTCATACCAATAAGGCTGCGTTTGGTAGGGCGTAATATGTCTTGTAATGTAATTCTGATTATATTATAAGGCAGATTATTTTGTTTGTTTCACTTTTAAACTTGTAATGTAATATAATCTGGATTACAAAATGTAGTAAAGTTTTGTAATATGGATTACAAAGCAAATGCTATGTAATCCGATTACATTACGAGGTCACCGTCCCACCAAAATTTAAATACCCATTTTATAATAATACAACTTACATTCCTGATAAACAATAATAGATACCAAACAAAAGAATATAATCATCCTTGTAATCAAATATTACATACATTACATTTCCAAACGTAGTAATGTAATCAAGATTACATTACATTACATTACAAATTTGATTACATTACAAGTTAAATTACATTACACCCAACCTAACGTAGCCTAAAAATTTATTCAATTAAAGTTAATATTGAAAAATAATATTTATAATAGCATTAATAATTTGCTCATGCACGTTTACAATTACAACTGTATTTAACTCCCATTTATTTATTGTTTTCAAGAGAATTCTTGACTCAAACCCTAATTTCACAGCATTTATGATCTCAAACAACAACAACAAAAAAACAATGTTGATCGGGCCCCTTGTGCCGGCCCCTAGATCTTATGCAGCAGGAGTAGCGCTCGTCCTCGCCGCCGCGACTTCGTCAATCTTCAGATGCTCGTCGGCGTCCGGCACCAGCCCCTTCACTGACTCCTCCGCCAAGAACCGCTCCGCCCATCCCGCCAGCCGAGGAAGCTCCTCCGCATCCAAAAGTTTGACACTTTTACCCTTCTCCAGCGCCATGATCCATCCCAGGCAGCTCCCCAGCGCGATGTCCAGGTAGCCGACGGCGTCCCCGCCGAAGAAGCCTTTCCCTTTGCCGCACTCCGCGAAGGCCTCTTCCAGCAGCCCCAGCACCTGCCGGATTTGCCCGGCCAACTCCGTCGCCTTCTCCGCCTCCGTCTCTACCCTCAAAGCCCTAATTAAAGCAGTCAACTGGTACAAATCGAAGAAATTGGAGTCAAATGTTTGGTTTTTATTCGATGGATTTCGAAAACAGGGGCCTTTACCTTGTCGTCGATGTAGGCGGCCCAGGACCGAGCGATGGCGCGATCGAAGGGGTCGGCGGGGAGGATGGAGGAGGATCCGCCGCCGTCGGACCACTCCTCGTCGATGTACTGGACGATGACGGCGGACTCGCAGATAGATTTTTCGCGGTGGAGCAGCACAGGGACCATCTTGTACACCGGGTTGGACTTCACCAGGATCTCGCTCTTCGGCTCCGCTAACTGCACCTCCACGAGCTCGTACTCGACTCTTTTGAGGCGGAGGGCGATGAGAACCCTGATGACGAAGGGGTTCAGCGGGTCACTCAAAACCTTCACGTCCTCCGCTGCAGCTACGGCCATGGGAGTGCAAATTGATCCCGGTGTTGGCGAATGATGGCTGAGTACATCGCCGACGGTGGTTCGGCTATTTATAGGCGCAGGAGGCGAGAAGTTTTGACTTATCGCGCTGCTTATTGACTATGGGCTATTGCTTTTGTACGAAGTAAGTATACTAAAAATAAAGAAAGAGTTAGAAAATTATAAGGGAAATAAACTATAATTTAAAGTTGTTTGTTTATATTTTTATAAAAATTTGTTGGGAGATTATAGTGTATAATTTAGTACATTAAAAAATAATAATAATATTACTACTATTAATGGTGATATATATAAATAAATAAATTTATATAATATTTTAGAATTTTTTTATTATTATAGAAATTTTTTTAAGATAATTTTGTTGAGTTTTAGATAGATCTCAACTATAGTTAGGAGTTATTGATTTAATTAATTAAAGTTTTAATTAAAAATCTAAGTTTCAAAATTATCTAATTTAAAAAAAGGTTGTGTGATCTTCTCTCATGCACGCCGCCGGACGAATCATCGCTCGTCGAAACTCTACCACCTCCGACCCAATGAGATGCCTGCCACCTCCGACTCGACTAGCCTCCAGTGAATCGATGCCACCTCCGACCTCCGGTGACTATGTTCGGCGCGCGACGTGTATGAGCTTCTCACTGGAACGACGACAACGAGCATAGCTTGTCGAACGAATTGTTCATAGGACTGATGAGCCGCCTGCTGCCACCTCCATCCCTAGCGTGTCCCAAGCCCCGACGAGTCTTTCATGTGGCCCCGATGAGTCCTCCGGCCTCGGTGAGTCTCCGGTACGAATGAACGGTTGCACAAGATTCTCGATAACCTCAGAATCGAGAAAAACCAAAAAAATCAGAGGTAATCTCATTCTGGGTTGAATTCCTGAATTGACGATGTTTGCTGATGTTGGTGGACATGTATGATTACTCTAGAATAGTTGATTACCTAAACCAAATACGGTTATCATTGATAACCTTGAATAGATAACCAAGGTTATCGGATGATCCCGAAGGAGCATCTGTCCCCGTGTCCCATTCAGAAAACGACAAAAAAAAATGTGCAAAACACATGCTCTTTGGAGTGCTCTCTGTGCCGTGTAAACACTCGCAGAAGACCATTTTCTCCCGAAAGCAACTCATTCTCTGTGCCCTAACCCAAACTCTAGCCGAGCCCGTTGTTTCCGCTGTTGCTGTCAAACTCGACGACAGCCATCTCCGTCCCCTACCGAACTCGACGGCAGCCCTCTCGCCGAACCCCGCTGCTCCCGTCGGCGCCGTCGACGCCATCTCTGTGCTTTACTCTCCCAAAACCCGCGACGCCCCTTGCTTTTACTGTGCTTTGCCCTAAAACCTTTCCTCCCCAAACCTTCGGTGTCGTCAACCTCAGCAGCCATCTCGGCGACTCCAGCAGCCCGCGACACCCCTTACATCTCCGCCATCTCGGCGACTCCAGCAGCTCCGGCTTCCCCTCCCTTTGTTGGTCCAGCAACTCTGGCTTCCCCTCCCTTCGTCTTCTCCAGCAGGTCTTTATCTCCATCGTGGTCCTCCAAAATTTCCACAGCTCCATTCTTTCTGCTAGACATTTGGTGTTTCAAGTTATCCTCTAATGTTCAAGCTATTATAACTTTAATTAAGTCGTAAATTGGTGTTTCAAACCAGACGGTCGCCGACAACTTGATCTCCCGAACTCGATGGCAGCCATCTCCATCTCCTCCCGAACTTGACGGTCCCCGGCAGCTTCATCTTCGTATAGCTTGGTATACTTTTCTTCCTCCCCTTTACCATTCTTCCTCCCCTTCTCCAGCCAATATCTATGTTTCTGTAGTTTGATTTGGGTGAAAATAAAACATAAGAAATTGGAACATGCAGTCCTCAAATTTTGATCTATATATTTGTGGTATGTTTATCATACTTCTGGTTAGATAGTTTGTTGTGGGAAATTTTAATATGCTGCTGTTGCGTTGCTACTGCATTCCTTTATCCTTAAATGCTACCCAAGCACTTTAGAGGTTTAGGGATTGTTAAATTGATTAAACATGGCTTAATGGACTGAAATTAGATCATTTCAGCCAAACACAACACCTAATAACCTTTGGTGATTGCTCCAATTCATTTTCTTGGTACTACATAAGTTCTTTTTTCACCTAATATTATGAATATACATTTCTTGGTTGTTTTTTTCAGGCCTAATTGTAATTATCATGGAGTTGTCGTTGGTTGAATCTACAAGTTGTCGTAGGTTAAGTTTTCATGTAAACAAAGACTGTCAGGATGATGAGTTTGATGTTATTAATGAGGATATGGACTTTACCATGTTATTGATGAGTTCTGACCAATCTATCACAGAAGAATTGATACCAAAAATGGGTATGGAATTTAAGACAGAAGAGGAAGCCTATGAATTTTATTTGAAATATGCTAAACAAGTTAGATTTGGCGTAAGAATGAGCAAAAGCCACAATGATAAATCGGGTAAATTAGTTGACAGAATTTTTTATTATAGTGCACAAGGTAAAAGGGGAAAGACAAACGAGATGTTTATGAGAAATCAAGTCGTCCTGAAATAAGATTTGGTTGTGAGGCTAAAGTGAAGATTAGTTGTCGAAATAATGGCAACTTGACTGTGGAGCAATTTGTTAAAGAGCATAATCATTATCTTTCAAGTCTAAACAAAACTCACCTTTATAGATGTCATAGGAATATATCTTCTTCTACGGCGATACAGATTGAGATGGCAAGTGATGTGGGAATCCCCCCAAAAGCATCTCATGGTCTTATGGTGAGACAAGTAGGTGGGAGAGAGAATTTAGGTTTTATTCTTGAAGATTACAAAAACTACTTGCGATCCAAAAGAACAAGAAATATGAGAGTTGGTGATACAGGAGGTGTATTAGAGTTTTTGTAGAAAATGCAGTTCAATGATCCCAATTTTTTTTTATGCTATTCAAGTTGATAAAGATGATTTGATAACTAATATTTTTTGGTGTGATGCTAAGATGAGAGCTGATTATGAAAATTTTAGAGATGTTGTTTGTTTTGACACAACCTACAGGAAGAATAATGAAGGTCACCCAATTGCGTTGTTTGTAGGTGTTAATCATCATAAGCAATCCATAATTTTTAGTGCAGCTTTATTATATGATGAAACATCTTTGACGTTTGAATGATTGTTTGATACATTTACCAAGGCTATGTGTGAGAAAAAACCAATAACTATTCTTACATATCAAGATGCAGCAATGATAAAAGCTTTAGCTTCCAGATGACCTAAAACACATCATCGTTTGTGTATTTGGCACATTTATCAAAATGTCGCAATACATTTGAGTAGAGTTTTTTCTCTGTTCAAAGAGTTTACTAAAGATTTTGCCTAATGTATATATGATTTTGATAAAGAGGAAGATTTTATTTCAGCTTGGAACATAATGTTCACCATGTATGCACTTGAAGACAATGATTGGTTGAGACGTCTATTTCGTATAAAGGAAAACTGAGCTTTAGTTTATGGGCGACAAATGTTTTGTGCGGATATAACTACAACCCAAAGAAGTGAGAGCATGAATAGTATTGTGAAAAGATACGTCACTTATCAACACAAGTTTTTAGAATTTTTCAATCACTTCCAAAGACTGCTTGATGATCGTCGATATGAGGAGTTAAAAGCTGATTTTAAATCAAATACAAGTGTTCCATGTTTATTGTATCCAATTCAAATTTTAAAGCATGCAAGTTGTATTTATACTCCTGAGGTATACAAGTTTTTTGAACAAGAGTGGTACAAATCTCATGATTCTAGTGTAGAAATTTGTGAAGATGTTGGTTCACATACAAAATATAAAGTTACTTCTTACAAAAAGAGTTACCATCATATAGTTACATTTGATTCACCGGGTCAAAAAATTGAGTGTAGCTGTAGAAAATATGATTTTGCTGGGATTTTTTGTTCTCATATTTTGAAAATATTTACAATAAAAAATATCATGAAGATCCCAAGTGAGTATATATTGAAAAGGTGGACACGAAAAGCAAAAGATGGATACATTGGAGTTATTGATTTAATTGCGAACAAAGGTAGTTTGGATCCAAAATCTTGCACCAATTTGCGATATAAAGAATTAATTGGGTTGTATGTTCAATTGGTTACCAAGGCAGCGGAGAGGGAAGACACTTACAAGATTGTTAAAGATGGTTTGTTGAGTATGTTTAAGATGGTGGATGAGAGATTACAAGTTAATGAACCAACTGCCCAACACTCAATTGAAAGAGAGTTCGAAATTGGTGAAGGAAATTCTCTGAGAGTCAAAGGAATTAAAACAAAGAAGAAAACAATTTCAGGTAAGAGGTTGAAAGGTGACTTAGATAAGATTTCAAAGAAAAGGAAAGCAACAAGAAGAACCAACCAAACTTCAACAATTGTTAAGGTTTCATCCCCATTTTTACTAAAGTTTTGTTTATTTTTTGTCGTTACATTTGAGAAAGTATATAGAATTAAATCATTCTATTTTTTTTTGTATAACAGGATGTAGAAGAGCATTATCAAAGTATATCGAGCATGTCAAGTGTAGAATATCAACGGATGATCAATTAAGTTAAGGATTGTTTTAGTATGTTAAACTAAAATAATTATGTTATCACTATCTAAAACTATATTTTATTATTTTAGCCTACAAATTATAGCTGTGTTGAAGGTTTGAGTATAGCCGAAACTCAATTTTACCACTTTTGTCAACACAACTGTCTCAGGTTCACTCTGATAATGATTATTTTCAGACAAATAATCAGGTGTTGGAACTTTCGAGCCGCAAAAAATGTTTTTTGCGTTGCAGAAACCCCGAAGTTCTTAGCCACTGGATTCGTGCGAAGACAAAATTTTCATGTACATAATTTTCTACTCTAGATCTACTTTAGATCTACATGATAAGGAGTATACCTTTGAAGCGAAGCCCTTCGCAAATCCCGCTCGTCCAAGGTCTTTCGGATCTCAAGTGTGTTCAAGCGTACACACCTCTAGTAGTATCCACACGAACAAGAAGTGATTCTCAAACCACTTTAGATGGAGAAAAGAGCACCACAAGTGTGCTAGCACTCCCAAGGGCTCTCGGATGGGATTGGAAGAAGAAAGGAGAAAAGAAGAAGAGAGAATAAATCTCATACACTTCTCTATAACCCTCTATGTGACTTTCACTTACCCTTTCTTCTTGGATTAAACTCACTCACCTTCACCTTTCTTGCTTGGAACTCTCGGCCAAGAGAAGATGGGGAACAAGAAAGAGCTAAAGAGGAAGAAGACATTCATCACACCAAATCAATGCCAATGCATCTCTTATTCATTTTGGCCGGCCACACATGGAATGCCAAGGGTCTTTGGCTCTTGGTATTCCATGCCTCTTGCTCTCCCTTGATGATGTGGAGATGATGTGGCAAGGATGTATTAGTTAGTCATGCCATGTAGAATGAGTCAAACTTCATCATGTGGCATTTGGTCAAGTCAAACTTGATGTTTCAACTTCCCATTTGGTCAAGTTAAAATTGACCACTTCTCTTACTTGTTGAGTTAAATCCAACATTTAATTCAAGTCAATTTCAATTTAATGAATCTCAATTTATTAATATATATTGACTCAATGAATCAACTTTAAATTAGACTCATTCAACAATTGAATCTAATTGAGTCTAACTCAATAAGTCTAATTTGAATTAATCTTAATCCAATCTTTGGTGCACCACATGAACCTAATCCAATTGGTTCATCATATGAACTCAATTTCCATCCACTTGTTCTTTGTGTGTGACCCAATAGGTTCTTGTAATGTTGGCAATATTTCTAAATCTATTTAGAAACATAAGCAATGAGCGGCATCTAACAATACATCATTGTTACCCAAGTTACAAGAATGTTGAGATCCAACATAACCTTTGTGACTACTAATTGTGACTCTCACAATATGTGACAATGTCCTTCTATCCTTGACATCTAGATTGATCAATTGAGGCATAGACTGTCATCCTCTAATCAATCTATATCTTGAACTCCAAGTAGACTCACTCCAATCAAATGAGCTCAATATCTCATATTGACTCATTTGGGCATTACCATGCACTTAGTGGTCTCACTCTATCAAGAATCATGATGTCACTCCCATCATATAAGAGGGATAGATCCCATCTACATCACTCACATCCCTCCGCATAATTTGTTACATACCCAGTAATCGCATTTATAGTCCACCCAGTTATGGGTGACGTTTGACGAAGTCAAAGTATGCAACTCCTTATGTAGGGAACCATGGTAACTTCAGGTCCAAGCAATGATAGTCATACTAATAGTCACATGAGAAAGTATATGACACTCATATAACGATCCATGAGACTTTTTCATGGCGGGTCATTCAGTATACATTCTCCAATGCATACTCATGTGTCAACTTGTTATCTCTATATCTATGACTTGTGAGATCAAGTCATCGAGTTGACCGACAGGCTAGTTTCATCGCATTAACATTGCCCCTGAATGTTAATACTTGACTAGGAATGATTAAGAGTAGTGTTCTCTATATCATCTCACTATCGATTCAACCAATCGATTGATATAGATAAGAACCTTCTACTCAAGTATGCTATTATACATAGTTATTTGACATTAATACAAGTAAGTATAATAACCATAAAGAAATGCCTTTATTAATATATAGGAATATGATACATCGAGTTCATACAACAATCATCATATGATTGACTCTAGGGCTCTCACTAACAATCTCCCACTAGCACTAGTGCCAATCAGGGTAGTTTCTAACATCCAATGACCTAGTGTGACCATCATGCTTTCTCTATGCCAAAGCCTTGGTCAAGGGATCAGCGACGTTAGCCTCTGTGGGTACTCTACAAATATTCAAATCTCCTCTATCGATGATCTCTTGAATGAGATGGAAGCGCCGTAGTATGTGTTTGGTCCGCTGGTGTGAGCGAGGTTCCTTAGCATGCACAATTGCTCCATTGTTGTCACTATAGAGCTCTATAGGATTTGCTATGCTAGGAACCATCCCAAGCTCAGTAATGAACTTGCGGATCCAAACTGCCCTTTCATTTTCCGACCAAGTAGACCTATTCTGTAAATATTTTGTTGTGGTCAACCCTTACCTTTCTTTACTACTCTTACCTTTCGTTTCGACTAACCTTCTCCATGGCTGACTAGCATTTTGCTGAAGCGTTGCATTTGAGCCAGGCGTCCTTGAACCTGTACCAGCAGAACAAAATCTTGAAAGATCGTGTTGAAGACCTGAAATCTCATCCTTCTGACTCCATTCCAGAAGTGTGCCAACTCAAGGCGGAAGTGGAGTCCTTGAAGAAATTAAATGCAGTCCAAGAGCAAACTCTCAATGAAGCCTTACTGGAGTCTAGTCTTTTGCGTGATGATAAGAAGAAACTTGAGACCCTCCACTAGACAGTCGACGCCAGGTACCATGAGGAGCTAGCTCTCATGGAGAAGACATCATCGGAACTAGCTCAGCAGACAAAGGCTCTGGATAACCTCAAGCTCACACACAAGCAGAGATAGACCACTGGACTAAAAAGCTAGATGCCAAAGACATGATCCTGATAGATTACCGAAATGATTTGGAAACCTAGACCACATAACTTGGTTCCTTACCGAGGGAGCTGTCTCAAGCCAGAGCTGCCCTGTCCAACTCTGTCATCACCTTAGAAGCTTATAAGGCTGAGGAGAACGATCGCCTTCGGACAAACTGAGAAGAATACCTGCGTTCTTCAGAGTTTGGCTCCCAAGTAGGAGATCGCTTCGTCAGGTCGCTTGCGTATGGCACGGTAAGGGTAGTCAAGCAACTTAAGGAAGGAGGGTACCTGTCATCTGACCATCCCGAGGAGTTTCTGGACCATCATCGGATCATCAAAAAAATGTCTGATGATATTTTTTTAGAATTCAAGTGATTCTCTGTATAATGTATCCATTACATATCGAAAGCTTGTTTTGCTTCTTACGCTCATACTTTCCGTGCATGCTTCATGACTTTTCCTTATGTTAAGTTTCCATCGTGAGGATGCTTTCTAACTCGGGTCCTCACGAGTGAGATTTTCATATCTCTGCTTGACTAGGCCCGAACGGTCAGTCTAGGTCTAGAGGAATCCGACCAGCGACTTCCACTAGAAGAGAGGCACAAGGACCCGATGAGGCCCTCAAGGACTTTATCAAGAGTGTCTTAGTTTTAGTGATTTTTTAAAATATGTGAACATAATCTAGGCCGGGTTATCCAACTAGGCATTTAATGTCCATGCCAGTAGTGCTTTCTTCCCGTCCTGGGTTCTTTCTCTTAAACAATTGTTAGTACAAAGAAAAACATTTTCAGACACGATAAGACTGAAGATAATTAGCACTCCATGAACGGTCCAACCTTCTACCCTGAGCGTCCTGTAGGTAATAGGCACCAGACACTAATATTAAATTTTCAGACACGATAAGACTGAAAGTAATTAACACTCCATGGACGGTCCAACCTTCTACCCTGAGCGTCCTGTAGGTAATAGGCACCAGACGTTAATTTTTTAATGACCTTACAAGAGTCATCCCACTGAGGTGCTAATTTAATTACTTCTCCTATCGATCTGATCCTTTTCCATACTAAATCCCCTTCTCCGAAGAAGCGGGAGATCACCTTCTTATCATAATTTTACCGCATCCTTTGTCGATATACGGTTAACCGGACGGTCATCCTATCATGGATTTCATTGATAAGATCCAACTCTAAAAACCGTCGCTCAGCATTGTCAAGGTCATACAATAACCGACGGATGGACGAGACCTCAATCTCCGACCTGCATTGACGCTAAACATAGTTTGTTTACTGTTTTTTTTCGTCTAAATATATTAAGTTCATGATAAAACCGTGTTTAGCACGTGTTAAACAAAAACTTCAGAATTAACCAAAATATAACTACTGAAAAAAGATTAGTTTACTACTCATTACTATCTCTGCAACAGATCACCTTAACATATTAGTTTCTATTCATTACCATATCTTTTCTCGAAGCTAAAGTTCGCCACACTCACTCTGAAGTGCACCAGTATGCCACTTATTTGCATGTAGAGTAATTCTGCACAAGCTTTTATGGCATCCTAATGCTTTAAGAAGGTACCGGCCAACTTATTCAGTCCGGAGAGCTTTGGATATGCCTCCAATTGTGCGTGGAGTCGTCCTGCAACACCCTCCAATCAGACGAGCCCCGGCCTCATGCCACGCTCTAACATAAGAAACAAAATCCTCATCGGTAACGCCGGTGCACACCTGAGTGAATCAAAGGATCACACCATTAGAGCATTCAAGTCATCAAGAAGTATCTCTTTTTACTTGTCTACGGGTGTCGGATGTGACTTACCACCCATTCCTTTTTGTCAGCATCATATCTTTCTCCGCTGTTTGGATATATCAAAATTGGCTTCTCGGTCACCTGCAAACACAGGAGACAGAAGTTTCAGAAGTACATTATTGCAAATTTGATATGGTTGTGACTAAACAGATACAAATAAGATGAATGCAACTTAGCTTGGTGCATTTTGGCAGATTTAACTATATAGACAGAAAGGCATTCATTTACCATGTTTGCCTTAAATTTAGGATATTAATTAGGGTTACCCTGCAATATGTCTTTCCATCTTTCTGTGTTTATTTGTATGGAATTGAAATACGGCTTCCGTATTCGACTTGTTCAACCTATCCTATTTTATTGGTCCAACCTTCTTGATCTAACAGAACTTTCTATTCTGCCCATTTGGTTTAACCAACTTGCTCTCCCACTGCACTTGATTAGAAGACCCAGCTAACCGTCTAGACGCCTCACCCAGTCAAATGGATTCATGCGACCACTTTGTTCGAATAATTTAACCAGCTCAACTAAACCATCCGTTTTGATTGACTCATCTGACCCATCAACCATCCTAACTTGACCAAACCAATTAATTGAGCTGAATAGATGAGAAATAGTCATTCCTGAACTAAGTTAGTGGTATAGAAATCGATATTTAATTGTTACAACCAAGAATATGAATCCTTAAGTTTAAAGCAAGTAGTGTGTTATAACAAGAGAAATTTTTGCAGTTTGGAATGTTTAGAGTTTGATATCTGTAAACTTGTGGATAATAAATGACAACAGCAGTATTTTTCATGATGACTTAAATGGCTAAGACAACAAAACATTGCTAAATAACAGGCACTTAAGGACTTGTGAAGACTCGCGCAAGATGAACATAATAACAAGTGACCATAAGAAGTGTAACCACCAGACATATAGTAGTAATACCTTTTTTATAGAGAGAATTAACCCCTCGATGAATCTCGGAGGGGTACAGTTTATTCCAACTGCAATGACCTTCTTACATGCATCAGCGATAGAAGCACACTCGACCATTGAATCACCGCTGACCACGTTAACACCATCCTTTGAGTTAAAAGAAAACCAAGCTGGAGTATTTATGTTACCTTCCTCAAGAAGTTCAGCATATGCCTGTGAGGTTAAGAAGGATTTTACAAAGATAATGATTAAGTTGCTAGTAAGCTGCAAAAGTCGAGATAGGATATCAAAAAGTCAGGATCATATGTTTAGTTCTAATTTACATAGTAAATTGTATGACCAGGACAACACTGGTGATGCATAACACCACATTTCTTTCTTTATTCTCAGTTTAATGGACTCATGGACAGGATAAGCAAAGTAGTGACCCGTGTGTTCTTGACAGATAATGAAACTGTAAATAACACTTCATGACAGATAGGCAAGCAAACTAACGGATAGAACTTTTTTTTAGGTGATTAAGTTACCACTTCACTGAAAAAAAAAAATTCCTAATGCCTCCTGAGGTGGCTGCCTTTGAACCCAACCTTTCCCTGCCTCTACACTCTACAGGTGATCTATGACTTTTTACATGACAAACAAATAAACTATCACAAGATAACTGAATGCTTAGCATGCAACGGTTTCAAAGGAACATAGACACGATAGTGAGAGGCGGACTATCATAGCATTATCCATGTGCAATCTAAAATTGACAGTGATTCACTGAGTCTTGGGGTCGTTTACAAATTAGCCAAAGTGCGACAGAATGGTGATTACATGTTAAACAAGTGTTGGAAGTTTGATTATGTATGTTTGATAAAGAATTAGACAAAGATCTTTCAGCGTCAAAGTTAAACCAAAGTATCTTATACCAGAAATTATGGCAAGGATCTTAGGAAGGTTATTCTTTTTGTATCCAAGTACAGTTAAAGCACCTATACGGATGATGTTCGAGGTTCCAAGGAGAAGAACCTAATGCAACATCAGAGGTCTCATAGCTAACGTGAAAAGAGTGAAAACACTTACTGAAATCAAGGAAAGTGAGAACAATAACTAACACATATCTGTCAACTATAAGTACCTGAGCTTCCAGTTTATTGGGAATTGTTTCAAAAGCAATCAAGTCAGCACCTGATTCAGCAAGGACCTCAACTCGTCTCCTGTGAAATTCCTTCAGTTTTTCTAGGGTCATTTCTTTGCAATAAATTCCACTGCAGATATCAATTACTCGTCAGCAGAATGACAAGTCAAAAAGGGCAAGAATCTTAATAACACTTCTTAGTTGAACGACCTATACTCAGAACCATCTGCTAAGTATGCGCCATAGCTTCCAACAGAAGCTGCCACTAAAATTGAAGGTTTCCTCTTTTCAATATTTTTATCAGATTCATTTAATTCCTCGTAAAATAATTCACGTGCTTCACAAGCAATTTCAACACTTTTCCGCAATAAGGCTTCACTTTCTTCTGATGTAAATCCCCTTGACATAAAACCCTGAATAGTAGCCTGCTTCAACAGAAGTTAGGATAAACAGAAATGCACGAGAAAGAACTGATCGCTGAAATCATAAGGGAAAAAAAAACCTGATAAGATGACGTTATTATAACATTTGCACCAGCTTTAAGATAATCCAGATGAACCTGTTTTTTTTAGGAGAATTAGATAAAGATGCTTCAAGATGCCACATGCATTAAATGCTGATTTTTGAAGGCCAAGCAAATAAATAAGCAACCAATCTGCTTTAAGCAAAAACAAAAAATGGATAGCATACTATTAATAATCATAGGATTCATACAATAGACCATTCCCCAGATCCCACGTTGATGGGAGTTTCGTGCCCCGAACTGCCCTTTATACTATTAATAATCATATGGCAAGTTATTTGTATCAGCTCCCACATTGTTGACCCGCCGCCTTTCTTATACTAGACTTCGTTGTTGTTTATTTTGAAGGGAGAGAAGAAAAATCCATAGAATTCCAAAGAATATAAGAAAGTTCAGTTTGTGATATTGTCATGACAAATGTGTTACAGTACGTTGCAAAAAGGCCAGTAAAATTTGATAACGTTGCTAGTGGTTTAATATTATACACATTCCCAACAAAAATTCTAGGGCTTTAGTCCTACATAAGCTCGCTTCAAAATATGACAAAACCTATGTAACCATCTAAAGGAAGCATTTAGCATAAGTGAAAATACAGAAGCACAACACTTGCTTCAGAAGATAGAAAGGTAGAGAAGGACTTCTATGATCGAGTGCATCTGTTAGAGATGGGAAAAAGTTATTTTCAAGTCATGGGTAAGATAGTAATCAGATAATAAAATTATCAAGCTAACGAAGAAATGCTATCTGACCTACCTACAAATGCTTACAATCTCTGCTATAACTGCCTGTAAGCCCTCAAATGACTCAATGTGTTGCAATTCAAAAATGATCCAATGGTTCAGAATTTGCTAGGACGTATGCCCAACAGTCAAATTTCTGAGTTTGCATTTCCTATCAACATGTTGGCTGAACAATTTGTCGCAGCCTTAGGATTCCATAATTGAAAGGCTATTTCCATTAATTGAAGCCAAGTCATGTACATGGAAATGCAGCAGCCTTAGCATTGTGCCAAGGATTTCAACAAAAAAACTGAAGCAAAGTGATGCTCAAACCTGGTAAGGTTCTAACTCGCCCAAAATTAGTTTGCTTGACCGATACTTGTTAAATCCACATCAAACACAATGTATTTAAGTAGATGCATATCATGAGATCTCCAAAAGTAAGTAAAATAATCTACTTTGGTCCTATAATCATCAAGTTAGCAGACATGAGAAACTACTTTTCACCATGGGTGAAAGGCAATCCATTCAAACTCAACGAATGCCAGATGTGTTATGAATTAGAAACACCAACAAGAGCCTCCTGAAACATCACAGAATCAGTGTAGTTTTTGCATTGCCGTTTCTCCTCGTTTAACAAGCACAACAGAGAACCAATATAAAAATAATTTTAAAACCCTAGAATGTTTTTCAATTACAAATCCATTCAATTTACTCTTCAAAAATAAAAATTAAACTATGCGTTGGTTAATCGAAGCCAAACAAAAAGCCAATTTTTGACACCTTTCCTTAGCGTACGGTGGCTACAATGCTATCCAAGCAAAAAAAAAAAAAAAAATCTATCTTTTCCAATGATCGCAACTTTGGCACTACTCGATCGAGCAACCGCTGCGGAAAGAGAAAATGAAATGATCGATTACCTTCCGGATGAGATGAGGGGAACTAATGAGGCACTTGGCGCTCCAGAGCGGATCGTTCAGATCCGCTCCGTTGGCCTCGAGCTCCGTCGCGAGTCCGCCGTCGATCACCGCGCATTCCCCGACCTCCCGGAGGAAGTCCCTCATCAGCGCTGGCGATTCGTCGCGGAGCACAAGCCCCATCGCTCCTCTCTATCGCACACGTAACCAGAGGAACAAGAAAAAGGCGGAGGAGAAGAAGCAAGCGAGCAACAGGTGGCGAACGAGCGCTCCAAGAGCAGAGGGCGTCGCCGACTCGCCGCCATGGGTGGATTACAGGCTACTCATTATTGATCCTTCCTATTCGGCAAAATTTCGGGTCCCACTCCTTTTCCGACTCGAAATGCGCGGTACAAATCTGGGCTAACGTCGACGTACTAAAAATAATTATAAGGGTTCTCGATCTAGGCTTTGTTTGTTTGCTAAGATTTTGCTACCTTCGTTTGCGACCAACAGACATACCGACCTTACAATTAGCCAACTTTGTGGGCCCCACATAAACAATAAGTTAGGTCGGTCTGGTAGCTAAGCGAGGGCGGTCGCGAGAGGTGACAGATAAGTAGATGACGTTACGACGTAGAGAAGAAACGTGTCAATGGATTTCATTGCCAGTTGCCACGTCACATGAGATAAGATTGAAAAATATCTTTACAATTAAGTGCTCGATTTGTTTGCGTGAGCAAAGCTCAGTGTCCAGGCATTACTGGGTGTTTAGGTTTTTTGTTTTTTAGAATTCAACTATTCAATTTTTCAAATCTATTTATTTTAGAGGAATGGATTTGAGTTTTCTAATGTTCATCCAAATAAATTTGACAAAATATTAATAAAAGCTCATCTATTTCTTATAATATCCTGTAGAAAAGACTCGAATGTTTGATTCCCTAGTTATCGATTGGATGTCGTACCATTTTGTTCTTTTTTTGAGACGGTATTTTTACTATTTATTCATTTAAGATGGTCGTCCTCCTAAAAGACTTCCCTAAGTAGAAATCTACATTCTAATCAGCCTCTAATAATCAAAGTAATTTAATTATCTAATTAAATGATTTCATTGTTTTCTCTAAAAATTATATGTCTTTCAAATAGATATTTTTCAAAAAATAAAATATTTTTTAACTTAATTGATATTTTAAAAATAATAATAATAAATCTACTATCTAATCTAAATTAATACAAAGGCATCTTATTCTAATCTATAATGTTTTAAAGGGTTATTTGAATAAATGTATGTAGGAATGCTATGGGGCCGGAAGCTAGAGTCCAGCACTATGAGTGATTCGAGTACCATACACATTTATTTACGAAAATCAAATATTCATTACTTGAAAAACCCATCTTTTTGTTTACCATAGTCTCGATTTGTTTGTGTAAGAATTTTACAAAGTAAAAGATACGTAAAGTAAAATATACGTAATGAGATTTAATGTAATTTTAGAAGACAGAAGCATGTTTTCAAATAAATCACAAATTTCAAAAGACCAACAAATTATGTATGGAACTTGGGAAGATTAAATTATACGGAGAATTTATAAAATCAAATTATTGGAAGAGTTAGAAAGGCTAAACTATATAGAGAATTAAAAAAAATCAAATTATACGAGGAATTTGAAAGATATAACTATATAATGAGCTTGATAACCCAATCTATGAGCGAGGAATTGAACATCCTTTAATATAGAATATTAATATAGAATGAAGCATATAGGCCTCACATATTTGGTACATCCTACACATATATACCTCATATATTGACTTGAAATGAGATGGATATATCGGCTAACATTGGCCAAATGAGCATTATGGTTGTTCACTGACTAAATTATCACATGTGTCCGTGTAAAGTTGCTACATCAAAAAATTATGATGTGGTATATACCCAGGGCCGTCTCAAGATTCTTTGAGGCCCTAGGCAAAAAAATTTAAAAATAAAATTTTTTAATATATTTTTAATTTTTTAAAATATTTTTCATTTAGATTTGGGACCGAAAATAATAATTTTTAAAAAATATTTTTAAAATTAGTTATTAAAAAGAATTAAATATTTAAAAAAAAAAGATAATTTTTTATATAAAATTTAGTTTTGGTATTTTGATAATAATTTTATTTTTTATTAATAAAATTATTAAATTATTCAATCTTTTTAGTTAGAATGTCGAATAGACTTTATTAATTTTAATTTTAAAAAATTTATTTTTGCTAATACATTTTACTTTGTATTTTAAGATAAAAAAAAATCTATAATTCATATTATTATCGAGAAATATAAAGAAAGAACGAGGAAGAAATATTATCGGCAAAGGAAGAGAAGAACTTTCTCTGTGAGTATCATCGATGAGGAAGGAGAAACATGCAAAATCGCTGATGAAAAAAGAAAAGGGCACAATGCACTGATGATAGAACTATTAAGATTTTTAAGAAATATTGAGGAGAAAAGAATTCATTAAGTTTTATAAGAATAGTATTACTAATTGTAAAATAAAATGGGAATCGGAGTAATAATAAAAAAAAGAACGAAATATGTCAATTTAAAAATGAATTATATTTAAGATAAAATAAAATCTCATATAAAATTATGGTAGGCAATTAATGAGAAAATAAATATAAGTAGAAGGTATAAATAGGAAGTGGAATCGATAATGAATTAATTGATAAGGTGTCATTAATGAATTAGCAAGATATATATAATTAATTAATATTAATGATGCTAATTTAATTTTTTTAATATCTTTAATTAATTAATCAATGGGCCCCAATAAAAGATATAAATAGGAAGTGGAATCGATAATGAATTAATTGACAAGGTGTCATTAATGAATTAGCAAGACATTTATAATTAATTAATATTAATGATGCTAATTTAATTTTTTTAATATCTTTAATTAACTAATCAATGGGCCCCAATAAAATTGGAGCCCTAGGCATAGGCCTTAATGGCCTATGCCTTGAGCCGGGCCTGTATATACCTCCATCTCCCTCTGGATTGACTGCATCTCTTTATTCAGGTTAACATCTAATAGAGCCTATGATCCCTTATATTCGAGTGGATCTCCTTCCTACTTGCAAGTCAACACTGTTCAGCGGGAGGGTCAACGACTCGACATGGTCAGCGTAGCCGGTCACACAGTCAAATCAACACAGAGTTGAGAAAAGATATTGCATTCTTCAAGGAGAAAGACTTTGGTTGGAAAAGGAAGACTAGTTGTTCGGAACAACTTTCTTGAGTTAGGGCTATTTACAATTAGTTGGCTCTCCCCTTTACCTCAGTTCACACGACACCCTTTATATACTAGCGAGACAAGCTCTCATGCAGGCCGCCACATGTGTTGGCCAATAGTCGGAAGTGTGGATTGTTATGGTCGATTTGTGTTAGAAGGGAGAGGGGTGAATAGTTTGTCGTGCATCATTTGCTTATTTTAGTATTGTTGATATACAGCGGAAAGAACTCGAAACAAGACTCGCAACGCAAACACGTAGATTTACTTGGTATTCACCTCAAGAAGAAGTGACTAATCCAAGGATCAACACGCGACAACCTCTACTAATAAAAACACTCTTTCTCGGTAACTACCGGAGGTGAATAAACCTTGTACAAGACTCACACTACAAGATATACAAGAAGAACAAAATACAAGTTAATACAATAGCAAATCTTACAAGATTTACAACGAAGAAACCCTAGTTTGCTCTTCTTCTAACTTGAATACACCTCTTGACTTGCTTGGAAGTGCAACAACACTCCTCTCTAAGCCTCCAAGATCTGGTGTGTGTGTGTGAGCTCGGTGGAGAAGAACGCGAGAAGATCAGGATGGAGCTCGCGAAGAAGTTACGAAGAAATCGCTCGTCAACGGCTTTAACCTGCGCAACGGTCACATCCCAATCGATTGACCAATCGATTGGGGAGGCTTGAATCGATTGGTCGATCGATTCAGAGCGCCCCTGTGCGTTGGAAAATGCCTAAATCGATCGCCCGATCGATTCAGCCTTTATCGCGTCGCGCGTGATTTCCAACTGCCAATCGATCGGTCGATCGATTGACGATGCCCAATCGATCGGTCGATCAATTAGCGGTGTCCAATCGATCGGCTGATCGATTGAGGAGGCTTCTGTTTGCGCTACAAACATCCTCAATTGATCGACCGATCGATTGGGCTTTGGTCCAATCGATCGATTGACCACCCTTGACTTGTTTAACTCAAGCTCAAGGGTCCCCAAATCCAACATCTGGTCAACCGTGATCTGTTGGAACTTCTCGTGTCTAGCATCCGGTCAACCTTGACCTGCTGGGACTTGTTCACCAAGTGGTCGGTCAATGCTTTAACCCAGTTAGACTTTTCTTCTCGTGTCAAGTATTCGGTCAACCTTGACCCACTTGGACTTGTCGTCTCGTGCAGAGTGTTTGATCTTCCATGACCCACTTGGACTTCCACCAGATATCCGGTCACCCTTGACACATCTGGATTTCCTTGCGCCAAGTATCCGGTCACTCCTTTGACCTACTTGGGCTTCCCAATACCAAGTGTCCTGTCAATCTTGACCCACCTGGATCTCCTCGTGCTAAGAATCTAGTTACTCCTTCGACCTACTTGGGCTTCCCAACACCAGGTGTTCGATCAACCTTGACCCACCTGGATCTCCACGTGTCTGGTTTCACTCACCAGGTCTTTCCATCTGCCTAGCCTCACTCACTAGGACTTTTGTAACGACCCGACCCTCTTGGCCCATTTGGCGACCCTCGGGCCGTCGACCGTCGGCCCTTATGTCGTCGGCCCATTTGGCGACCTCTCATGTCGTCGACCGACGACCCTTGGCCGTGCCGTTACTCACTAGGACTTTCCACCCCTGGCAGTGGATTTTTGCCTCTCCCAGGATTCGAACTCTAAACCTCCAAGCTTAAGTATTAGAGTTTATGAATCCTGGTAACAAAGTGAGATGATCTCACTTGGTTGCGAGATTCATAAACCTAATACTTAAGCCCCGGAGGTTTAGAGTTCTCTGAGAGGCAAAATCCAACGCTGTGGAAAGTCCTAGTGAGTAACCAAGACGGCCAATCGTACGAGAGGTCGCCAAACGACATAAGGGTCGACGAGGGTCGCCAACGCCAAGAGGGTCGGGTCAACAAAAGCGCCTTTTATTAGAACGACCCTCTTGGCCCATTTGGCGACCCTCGGTCGTCGACCCTTATGTCGTCGGCCCATTTGGCGACCTCGGGTCGTCGACCCTTGGCCATGTGGTTACTCACTAGGACTTTCCACCTGGCTGGTTTTTCCCCCGAGTTCGAACTCTAAACCTCCAGCTTAAGTACTAGAGTTTACGAATCCTGGCAACCAAGTGAGATCATCTCGCTTGGTTATTCATAAACTCTAGTACTTAAGCCCGGAGGTTTAGAGTTCGAATCCCGGGGACATAAGGACCGTCGGTCGACGACATGAGAGGTCGCCAAATGGGCCGACGACATAAGGGCTGACGGTCGACGACATGAGAGGTCGCCAAATGGGCCGCCAAATGGGCCGGGTCGTTACAACTTTTCATCTGCCTGGCTTCACTCACCAGGGTTTTCTATCTGCCTAACGTCACTCGCCAGGACTTTCCAACTTCCTAGCTTCACTCACTAGGTCTTTCACCTTCCTTCACTCACCAGAATTTTTCAACTGCCTAGCTTCACTTACTAAGTATTTCACCTGGTTTCACTTACTAGAATTACTAACTGTCTGGCTTTACTCACCGGACATCTCCTTGCCTAACCTCCAATTAGGACTTTCCTAATCAAGTATCTGGTCAACTCTTTGACCTACTTGACTCCTCTTTACATCATACTAGTCAAACCTTAACAAGAGGGAAGTTGCTTCAACAATCTCTCTAATTGGATAATTGTTCCTGCAATCTCCATATATTGTCAAATATCGAAATCTAAATATCAAGACTCAAGATTGAGCCAACTCAAACTTAGTCAACCTGGTCAACTTGATCCAAGAGATATTGCACAAACATGGGTTGATATAAAGCTACTATTATCTCCTATCAGTCATTGTCTTCTATCATAAGCATGACCCTATACCAAGGACACATTCTATTATGGATCCCATGTTGACTTTTACTCACCGTGCACAAGGCTATGTATTATTGGTGCAATCGACCTCAGATTAAGATTGACCAAACTTGGGTTAACTCGAGTTTAAGTTTCGATACTTGATCAATATGTTAGTAAGAAGTTAAGTAAGTCAAGGTTGACCGGATACGTTACTAGAAGGGGGAATTTCAATAGGAAATTTTGCAAGAGAAAAATTCAAGGGGTCAAGTTTGATCGGACACTTGGTAATCGAAATCCAATGAAAAGTTTATAAGAGGAAAGTCCAAGTGTACCAAAGTTGACTAAACACTTGGTGATTGGAACTTTAATAAGAAAATTGGCAAGAGAAAAGCCAAAGTAAGTCAAAGTTAGTTGAACACTTGGTGATCGAAAGTTTAATAAGAAGTTGGCAAGAGAAAAGTTCAATTGAGCCATGAAGGACTAAACACTTGGCATGAGTGAGAAAGTTATAGCAGATTAAGGGTGACTCGACGTTACGTAACATCAAAGTTCTGATAGGTGTAGGTCAATAAGATCTTAGAAAATGATGAAGTTCTAATAGGTCAAAATTGATCGGATATTGGATAACAGAAAGTCTCAATTCGTCAAGGGTGGCCAGATGTTGAGCAAAGAAAATCATAGTAAGTTGAGGTCAACCGATTACTAAGAAAGATGTGAATTCAACCTTCAAAAGGCTAAAATAAGAATTAGCAATCGATTGACAGGATTGGCAAATCCTAAACCCAAACGTTCGGGTTTGATGATTGAGCAATAGATTGGTATCGATTGAGTTAATTAATTGGAGCAATTGATTGGCAACTTATTTCAAATAAACAAAACGCTCCTGAATCGATTGATGCAATTGCTTGGCAGTAATGCAATTGATTGCTCGACTGTGACCAGCAGACAAAAGGGTACAGAATCAAGTAGTGAGTTATATTTGAGGCAAGCAAATAACTAGTGTGATTCACCAATCGATTGGTCATGCAAAATAGAGTCATTTTGCAAGTTTGATCTATTAGGACACATATGAACTAAAGAGGGGTGAATACCTTTGTTCGCTTCTTCAAACGTGATGCTGCAACAAAAAACTTGAAACGAAAACTCCTCAATGCTAACACTTTGATTTTATTTGATATTCGCCTCCATGAGGTAACTAATCCAAAGGTCTACTCCTCACACTCATAGCTCTACTATGAATGTCTCATTCGTAAAAAATTTTTGGAGGCGGAGAAGCCTCGTATAGTGAGGCATCATATCATTGCCTCTTTTATAATGTCTCATGTAATCCCCTTATTTAATGGTGCATCATATCATTGCTTGATATCCTATCTAATTACCACGCTTCCATCGTATCTAGTAGTCTCATCGTAGGTATGGGGGAGTATTGCGTATCTATGTGAGGATATAATCTTCTGACAAACCCACATGTTATACTAATGGTGAGATGAGTTCATGGGTCAGGAGGCATATTAGGTTGCTAGTCAAAAGGTCAAAAGATGAGTCATGCATAAGGAGCCCAGTTTCTCAAGGGAAGTGAATGTGATACAATAGTACTCAAATGGGGGAGTTGAGCCTTATAGACAACTGGCACACTAAAGTGTTGGGCCCTTGAGAGCCTATTTAATCAGCCTTAATTAGTCGATTGGGAGAAGATGGGGAGTAGGGCCTCATAGGTGTTGGGCATAGCCGGAGAGCTAGGCCCCTGAGGGCCTATCCGATTGGCCTTAGCCAATCAAGAGAATATGAGGAGTGGGGCCCCATAGGTGTTTGACAGAGCTGAGGCATTGGGGCCTTGAGGGTCTGTCCGATTGGCCTTAGCTAATCGGGAGAAGGTGGGGAGCAAGGCCCCATAGGTGTCAGACAAAGCCAGGAAGTTAGGCCCCTGAGAGCTTGTCCGATTGGCCTTAACCGATCAGGACAAGATGGGGAACAAAGCCCTATAGTTGTCTGACAGAGGTGGGGAGTTGTGCCCCTAAGGGCTTGTTCGATCGACCTTAGCCATAGGGAGAAAGTGGGGAGCAGGACCCCATAGGTGTCCGATAGAGTCGGGGAGTTGGGCCCCATAGGTGTCCAGCAGAGCCGGGGAGCTAGGCCCCTGAGAGGTTGGTCGATCAATATTAGCCGATCGGGAGAAGGTGGGGAGTAGGGCTCATAGGTGTTTGACATAGTCAGGGAGTTGGCCCATCAGGGTTTGTCCGGTTGATATTAGCCAATCGGGAGATGTTGGGGCAGGCTCCTATGTATCTGACAGAGTTGAGGAGTTGGGCCCTAAGGGCATGTTCGATCGACCTTAGCTGATCGAGAGAAGGTAGGGAGCAGAGTTCTATAAGTGTCCAGCATAATCGGGGAGCTAGGCCCTTGAGGGTATGTCCGATCGGCTTTAGCCGATCGGGAGATGATGGTCCTACTAGGCCAGTTACTTGACTTTTAACCTGCTTTGTGTTAGGATTTGAGGGATGTCTTAATGCAATCATCTTACGATTTTTCTATTTATTTGATAAGTATCGATTCACTATTTGAGTGCATATTATATATTTGATTGTCTTAAACTCATTTACTGAATGTTCGTAATATAATTCATAGTATAAGAAAATTTGTGATTGGATCGCAACTAGTGATTATTTCTACATGTGCAATTATGAATATATTAAAATTTTCCTAGTCGTCGAATTAATGGATTCGGACATCATCAATTCTATAAGACTAGCACGTGTTATACTCCTTGGTTCGGCCAAGCAGTTATTTTCTCTCTGTCTGGAGATATTGGGATGTCGAGAGTTAAACATGGATGTTGGTTATGATAGCTAGTTCATTGGAGTGACTCGCTATAAGACTTCATATATATATATATATATATATTTATATAGACTTCATATATATATTGTTGGATCGAAAAGAACGTTAGAGGGGAGGGGTGAATAGCGATCGTTGAAAATCAAGAATTAAATCGAGTACACAGCGGAAAGATAACAATGAAAACAATGCTAACAAACCAAATTTTACTTAGTTCAGAGCTTTCATTAACTCCTACGCCAAGGCCCGCACATGAGAATACTTTCGGTGGGAAATTCACTAATAGTTCACAAATCTTTTACAAAAGTAATATAATGAATGTATAATCTTAAGTGCAGAAGTAAACAAATATACCAACAACTTCTTAGAGATCTGGAAGAGTGTGCTTTTAGTTGTTGGAGTCGTGTCACTCTGTCACCAGAGTTGTGTTACTCGGTCGTCAGAGCAACGTCACTCGGCCATCGAAGTCGCGTCTTAGAGTCGCAGGAGCATCTTTGGAGCAGCGTGCAAGAAAGTAATTGTAGGATAAAAAAGAATTTTGATATCTCTAAAATGGTATGATATTGTCCACTTTGGGCCTAAGCCCTCATGGTTTTACTCTTGGGCTCTACCCAAAAGGCCTCAAGCTAATGGAGATATTTTTTTCTTATAAACTCATGATCTTTCCCATGTGTTTTCAATGTGGGACTATGTTTGCAACCTTGCAATCCCACCAATCCCCCTCCTCAAACAAAGGACCACATGCTTCCCACGTCCGATCCTCGACTCACGAAGTCTTCCTGTCCCTCGGTCCACCCGACCTACTAGGACTGTTGGATCGATGAGTTTCGCTAGGGGGGGGGGGGATGAATAGCAATTTAAAACTTTAAACGAGTAAGCAGCGGAAAAGTGAAAACAACAACAAAGTTAACAAGGGTCGATTTACTTGGTTCGGAGCCTTCGGCGACTCCTACTCTAAGGTCCGCACTCATTGAGTGTTTTCGTTAGGCAATCACTAATAATTATAACAGTTATTACAAATTAAGCACAAGAATTATTCAGAGAAAACAAAACCGAGAATGAGAAAAGAGAGACAGAAAAAGAAATAGCACTTGTCGGAGAGTCTTCGCAGCGTCGCAGGAGCACAGGAGAGCAGATTGTAAGTTGTTGTTCTTTTGCTCTAACCTTCACCCTCCTTATATAAGAGGTTCGAGGCATCTGGATTCTTTCGGGCACCCTGAATATGACGTAGCCGAGCCAACTAGGGTGCTCCACATGTCAATGCGGCGATAAGGATAAAATTTACCTCCGGACGCCCGGACCCTTGTTTTCTAGCAGCTTCCTTCCTGCAAGAAAATGTTAGTTCGAGACAAATATTAATTATATATCCTACAAAACAGAGTGTTAGCACAGTTTATGATCAAATAAAATATTAATTAGATTTCGTCTCATCGAGACCGGAATCTAGTCAAGATCTCAACTTATAGTTCCGAAATGGTTTTGAGTTGGATCAGCGCCTAAGTTTCCTTCCCGGGAACGCGTCCTCACAGTCACTCCCCTCCAGTGACTTACCCTCGCTTACCTGTCAGACGTCTGGTCAGCCCATCGACCCGTCTGGACTTCGTGTCAACTACCTGGTTAGCCCGTCGACCTAGCTGAACTTCCCTGCAACACTGAGTTAGCACAATAGATTAAAACAGTATTAACAGAATTCAAGTATAACCTAGGGTTACCTCCTAAGATTGTCTAGCTTCACTCACTAGGACTTCCATTGCATAGCTTCACTCACTAGGACTTCCTCCACCTAGCTTCACTCACTAGGGCCTGGCTTCACTCACCAGGACTTCCTACACCAATCTTCACTCACTAGGGTCCGACTTCACTCATCGGGACTTCTACCACCTAGCTTCACTCACTAGGGCCCGACTTCACTTATCGAGACTTCCACTTTGCCTAACCTTTGGTTACGATTTACCTTTGCTAGTCATCTAGTCCAGACTAGACTTCTCTCTCCCAAACATCAAGTCTTGTTTGGGTCAACCCTTGGTCATATTGTCAAACATCGAAACCCTAGAGGTCGATTGCACCAACAATCTCTCCCTTTTTGATGTTTGATAATTTTCTTAAGTTAGACTTGAGTCTTTTAAGGGTTAATTCTCAAGATTTGAGAAATTCAAAAAAGTTTGAGAGAGGTTAGGAATGTTTTTACTTTTCTAACTTAAGATTTTTCTAACTTAAGAATCACTCTCCCCATTGGCACACATCAAAAGGATATGAACTTAAGGGTTAGTTTCTATTAAGTTTTGCACCAACAATGTGCGAAAAACTTTTGAAAGTGAGTTTTCTAAGTGACAAAAGTGAGTTTTCTAAATGACAAAAGTGAGTTTTAATTACTTTTGAAAGTTTAAGTTATTTTTTGATAGTGTATTTTAAAAAAAAAATTTAAAGTGTTTTCACAAAAATTTGTAAAGCAAAGAGAATTTTTGTAAAAGATTATGAAAATAATTTTTCAAACTTAGTTTCAAAGATTTTCAAAAGTAATTTTTAAAGATTACTTTTGTAGGACCATTGCGGCCGGCTAGGAGGGGGTTGGATATCCTACAAACATAAAAAGACAAAACCCTCCTCGAACTCTTTAAGCTAACACTTGTATATATAAGATAAGAAGATAAATTAAAAGCATAAAGAAAAAACGAGGCGCAAACTATTTACTTGGTTACAACCGATGTGGTTGTTAATCCAAGGAAGATCAAGCTCACTAAAAATCTCCTTCGAGCGGAGAAGCCTCGTACAGCAATGAAGCGCAGAAAACAGAAGCTTAACTCTAAACTAAAGTACACAAGCGTTGGAATTACAAGTAATGAGTTCGTTGAAAAGCTTCTGGACCAAGACTATATTTATACCTTTGGTCGGGGCGCCTAGAAGGGTTCCGGACACCCTAGAGGGATAAAACATTATACCCCAACGTTCAGAACGCATTAGACGCGTTCTGGTCAATATTCAAGTTCCGAGCGCCGGGAAGGGTTCCGGGCGCCCTAGAGGGTTACGGGCGCCTCGGACTGCTCCGGGCACCCTGGAGCCCAAAGTCAACAGACGTTGACTTTTTCGTCTGTGACCTCTTCTCTGGTTCAGTCCCGCCTCGGTCCGGTTCTTCCACTCCGGATCCGCTCGCTTGGGTGATCTCGGCAATCCGGAAAAGGGCTCACCCGAACCCAACTTCTGGTCTTCTCGAGCAGCCTTCCGCTTCGGCTTCTCGTCCCTCAGAATCACCGCGTGTTTCCTTCTCATCCACCAACGTACTCATCTGCAGTCTTCGTCCCTCAGTCGCACCCCGTGCCAACCTTCTCGCTAGCTGCGTCTCTTTCTCCCCGAGCAATCTTCCGCTCTGGCTTTCGTCCCTCGGAACCACCGCACGCTTCCTTCTCGTCCACCGGGGTACTCTTCCGTAGCGCCTCGTCCCTCGGACGCACCGCGTGTCGTCCTTCTCGCTAGCTGCGTCTTCCGCTCGAGTACCTGTGCTCCTAAGCTCTTGCACACTTAGACACAAGGTTAGAAATAACGCAGGACCTAACTTAACTTGTTGATCACACCAAAACAACCTTGGGGTTCCAACAATCTCCCCCTTTTTGGTGTGATCAACCCAAGTTAAGCTAGGGTCAAAATTAGACATAAAATTAAAACAAGTTATTGCAATAATGTGCAACAAGATAGAAAAAATTAAATTTCGAAAATTTTCAATTTCTACCTCCCCTAGACTTATACTTTTCTTCTCCCCCTTTGATCACAAAAAATGGGGTTCAAAGCAAGATCTAAAGGTTAATATAATGAAAATATATTTCAATGATTTTCAAGGAAAATATTTCCAAGTCAAGGAAAATTTTAAAAATTACTTTTGAAAAATTTCTTAGTTTTCGCCATAAAAATCTTTCTAAGCCTAAAACTTTATGCAAGAAAGTTTAAGAAAATTGATAACATTAAAAAATTTCTATGCATTTATTTATTTACTTTATTCTAATGCTTTTATCAGAAAGTTTTAAATTTCCATTTTAATTTATCATAATTTCTTAACTTTGAAGCAAGAAAATTTGAACATGTAGAAATTTGTAACAATTGTAACATGTCATTTTCTATTATATTTTGAATTCCTAATTCGCAAAAATATTTTGATAATATAAATTCTAACTCAATGAAATTTTTCGCCAATACTTCTGATTTGCAAACTTCGTTCGACAAAAAATTTTGTAATTTGCAAAAGTATTTTGACAACATAAATTTTAATTTGCAAAAATCTGTGGATAATAAATTTTCTACTCCGAAAAACTCTTTTGATATTATCTCTTGATCCTGTCCGAATCGCTGAACCAACGGACGCTGGGCACGTGGCGCTCTCCGAGTCGCTGATGGAGATCCCCGGCTAGTCGTACGAAGCTCCGGCGAACCTGCACAGAAGTCGGGCCGGGAAGGGGTTCCCGGCGGTGACCCTCCGACGCTCAAGTCAGGCAAGCTAGCAGTAAAACAAGTGGCTCCAAAGGTCTTGAACGCGTACCTCCGGCGAAGTATGAGGCTCGTTATATAGAACGGTGGAAGGGTCCCTGTGCGTCCACCGAAGCACATACATGTCCGCAGCCCATACTTCGGTATGTGTCTGTCAGAAAGCTTACCTGACGCCATACTGCTACAGTCCAATCACGTCTTCGATGGGACTTGACGGCTGTCAGAAGATGTTCATGTCCCCCCTTTACCCACCGCCGGCCGGGACGTACGTCCGGCCGGCTGGACGGAGACCGTCGTCCGGACGGCCCTCATCCCCTACGCCGGACGGGCGGCACGCCCCTCCCGTCTCGCCTGTCGCTTGCATTAATATGCTGGGGAGACTTCCGGGCGAGTGCCTTCCGCTCGGCTCTTAGACATTGTTTCCACTGAGCGCCGGAACCCTGATTTCGACAGGGCGCCTTTAACCATCAGCCGAACATCGTCCGGTCGGCCTGCCGATAGGACCCATCCCTCTCCGGACGTTCGATTCCACCGGACGGCAGGCCGGCCGTCCGGTCGGACCCGACCCTCTCCGGATGGACGACTGCCACTTTGACTTCCACATGGCATTGACTCCACAGGGAGGGGTCCCCTGTTCTTACTACCGGATCACTTGCCTCCCCTTCAAGTCTAGTCGAAGGAGGCGAAGTCCGACTGACTGGACTGCCGATCTGGTCGAGTGGCGACCGATAACTTAGTCCGCTCGGACAAGATGAGGGTTGCTCGGCCGTTCGGCGATATCTTACCCGTGCCTTGGAAATTATGCCGAGGCGTCTGTCAACCACGTGCGTTCACCCGTGACTTGCTGACACGTGGCTACCTTTCTCTTGTCAGGGTATGGCGGTGGCGTCACTTCCGATGGGATTGCCGCCGTTTGAAATGAATGGCTAGATGATGACCTCGTTATCGACGACCTGGATCGGACGGCTGAAATTAATAGCGGCCGCCCTTATAAAGCTCCGACTTCCGCTTTCCGCCGCATTTTGGCCTCATCTCCTCCCGACGTCTCGCTGCTCCTTTCTTCTCCGGCGACCTTGCGTTCCGGCTCTCCGGCGACCCTACAGCTTCTTCCGATCATCTCCCTTGCCCGTAAGACTTCCTTTTCCTTGCTGCCTCTCCTTTCTTCTCTCTATTAGCTATTTCTTTTATCATCCCGCACTCTTTCCTAGTTTTATTTCTCCTTCCTTCCATCACGCGTCCATCCCTGGCCTTATACCATGACCAGTACCTCACAGCCGACCGGCGATGCTCCTGGTCTTTGGTATTCTACCATGGAAAGTCGGTTCGATGAGGAGGACGCCTTGCGCCTCACTCGAACCTATGATCTGCCGACCGACCACCACATCATAGTAGCTGACACCACCGACCGGCCACATGAACCGCCGCCCGGCACCGTTCTTTTCTTCCGAGACCAATTTTTGGCCGGGCTGCGTTTTCCACCCCACAAGTTCTTCTTACAAATCTGCAATTATTTTCGCATTCCGCTCGGCCAGGTAGTCCCTAACTCCATTAGGCTGTTGAGCGGAGTGATAGTCCTTTTTAAACTGAACAACATCCCCCTCGACCCTAAGATTTTTCACTACTTTTTTTATCCCAAGCAAGCCGAGTGGGGTACCTTTATTTTCCAGTCTAGGATAGGTTTTGTCCTTTTTGATAATATGCCGAGCTCCAACAAACATTGGAAGGAGCACTTTTTCTATGTGCGTTTTCCCGAGCGGCCAACTTTCCGTACCAAGTGGCAGACGGCGATGCCGGCGCAACCGGAACTCGGCAAATTTAGAGGCGATGCGGCCTACCTTCATGCGGCCGAGCGGCTGGTGGGTCAGCGCTATCACATTGACAAGATGCTCCTTCCGGGAGTAATGTATATATTCGGCCTGTCTTCTACCCCAGCCGATCTGCCCTGCAGCATGAGTAAGCGATTCTCATCCCTCCTTTTTCTTTTGTTCTAATTGATTTAATCTTTGTTTCTGCAGCTGAAGTTATGTGGCGTGCTAAGGCGACCGAGAAGCTCAAATTGAAAGCCACTCAGATTGAGGCGGTGAAGAACAAGGAGGTCGCCGAGCGGGGCCTTGATCCAGCTGATCCGACCGGCGAAGCAAGTGAGGGGACTCAGGATGCCCCTGAAGCCTTAGCAGCTACTACCTCTCACGACGAGGCAGCGGGCGGCACAGAACCTTCTACCTAAGCCGAAGTGGAGGGCCGTTCGGCCGATGATGTTCCCCTGCTCACTCGGAAGCGCAGACGGCCAGAGCCGGCATCCGCATCAACTGCCATTGATGAGCCACAACCCGAGCGGGGCGCGGATGCTCCGATGTTATCGGGGACCATTTCCCTAGAGAGTACCCCGACCCCACATGGCTCTCCGAGGGCAAGCTATGAGGTGCCGCCGTCCAGCCCTTCAAGAACTCTGCGTCGTATCAGGCATTTGGGCGAGCTTCCCTCCTCGCCCACCGGTGAGCCATCCGGTAAGGCCGATGCTTCTCAGAGCGAGCCGAGCGGCTCGAATTTAATTAAAACCGTCCTGCGCCTCCCCTCAGAGGAGTACATGGCTGTTGCTGATCGGCCAGTGGTCCCCGAGCAGCAGATCACCTTGACGGGCCCTCTTGCAAAAGCTTGGGAGGATGCTCGGCGCTGAATAACCGCGATGACTCCCGGGCAGCTCGGCGACAGCAACCTTCAACAGGCCACCGGGGTATGCTCTTTTTCTTTGTTCGTGTATTTGAATTAAGTTTTTACCCTGTTCACTTTTGCTCGCAGACCTGGGTGGAGCAGATTGCCATTAGCAATAGGTTGGCCGAGCTGGAGGATGAATTGAAAAAACTTAAAGCCGCAGGAGACAACCGACAACCGACGGCCGCTCTGGAGAAGGCCAAAAGATTATTGGAAGCCGAACGGAAACGAGCTTCTGATCTGGCGAGCGAGGTCGCTCGGCTTGAAGCGGTGGTCAAACAACGAGATAAGGAGATCAAGACGGCGACCACTCGGAAGCGCCAGGCCATCGATGACATGGACCGAATGAAGGTGGAGATCAGAGGGCTAGAACAACGCATCAAGGATCTGGATGCCCTTCTGACCACCGAGAAGGAGAGCCGCTCGGCCGATTTGCTGAAATTTGATGAAGACTTAAAGGTTCTCCATGCTGCCAACGATGCCTCCCAGGCCGCGCTCAAAGAGTATCAGGAGGGGGAGTCG
Organism: Zingiber officinale; assembly: GCF_018446385.1. Lineage (NCBI taxonomy): Eukaryota > Viridiplantae > Streptophyta > Magnoliopsida > Zingiberales > Zingiberaceae > Zingiber > Zingiber officinale. The sequence continues at coordinate 139,292,638 of NC_056000.1, forward strand.
GCTCGCTCTGAGGAAGTGAGGAAGGCATTCGTCCGCTCGGATGCCTTTGGGGAGAAATTTACTGACAAGATCTCCCTTACCTTTGAAGAGGCGATCAAGGCGGCTGTGGATCACTTGAAGACCAAGGGCCACCTTCCCGCCGAGCTGACCATCCCCCCAGAGGATCTGGCTACCGTGATGGGCGTCATTCCTGATGCACCTTTTGATTTTGACGCGTGAGGAGTGTTTCTCATCAACTTTTTTGTATCCTTGCCGTTCGGCCAAACTTGTTATTTGCTGTAACTTGTTTGGTTTGCCCAGTGCTCGACATAAATAGATTATCTTTTCCGTTCCTTCAACTTTTGTTTTTTGGCAAGAAATTTTTCTTTCGTCACATTAAGTGTTCTTTAAAACTCCTCCGCTCGGCTCCACGCTCTAACATGGACTCAAGCCACTTGACTTCAATAACGTCTTTCGCCATGCAATTGGGCAGCCGCTCGGCGCGCGAACATCACTCGTTCACGTGCTCACATTTTTAATTCTAATTAACCATCTTTTGCTTTGCGCCTCACCTCAAAGGGGTTTTTCGCTAAATTTTTGCAATGCGAGCCGCTCGGACGTTTATAGACGCCAGCTCGTCTCTCGATATTTAACGTCGGAGCTTGATGGTCTTCCGCTCGGACATTTATAGACGTCGGCTCGTCTCTCGATATTTAACGTCGGAGCTCGACGGCCTTCCGCTCGGACGTTTATAGACGCCGGCTCGTCTCTCGATATTTAACGTCGGATCTCGATGGCCTTCCGCTCGGACGTTTATAGACGCTGGCTCGTCTCTCGATATTTAACGTCGTAGCTCGATGGTCTTCCGCTCGGACGTTTATAGACCGGCGGCTCGTCTCTCGATATTTAACGTCGGAGCTCGACGGCCTTCCGCTCGGACGTTTATAGACGCCGGCTCGTCTCTCGATATTTAACGTCGGAGCTCGACGGTCTTCCGCTCGGACGTTTATAGACGCCGGCTCGTCTCTCGATATTTAACGTCGGAGCTCGACGGCCTTCCGCTCGGACGGTCGTCCGCTCGTCTCTCGATATTTAACGTCGGAGCTCGCGGTCTTCGCTCGGGCGTTTATAGACGCCGGCTCGTCTCTCGATATTTAACGTCGAGCTCGACGGCCTTCCGCTCGGATGTTTATAGGCGGCTCGTCTCTCGATATTTAACGTCGGAGCTCGACGGCCTTTTTAAGACTAACTTTGGAAACCCATTGGCCATTCTTTGGATTAATTTTGCTTCCTGCATTACAAGGGTACGGGCGACCAAAATATATGCAAAAATAAGTTACATTAGTGCACCTTTCACCCAGCCCGATAAGGCTGGAGATGATTCGCGCTCCACGGCCGGTCCAGTTGACGCCCGACTTCATCCTCCAAATAATAGGCTCCCGAGCGGAGCTTTTCAATAACCTTGAAGGGGCCCGCCCAAGGAGCTTCTAACTTGCCGACGTCGCCGACCGGCTTGACTTTCTTCCAGACAAGATCGCCGACCTGGAATGATCTGGGGATTACGCGGCGGTTATAGTTTTGCTTCATCCGCTGCCGGTACGCCATCAGCCGAACGGATGCCTTGGCTCTTTCTTCTTCGACCAAGTCCAGCTCCATGTTCCTCCGCTCGGCGTTGTCCTCATCATAATTTTGGATCCGAGCGGATTCAACTCCGACTTTAACAGGAATGACCGCTTCGCCGCCATACACCAGGTGGAAAGGCGTGACACCCGTCCCTTCCTTTGGAGTCGTTCGGATGGCCCATAAGATGCCCGGTACTTCATCTACCCAACTTCCTCCCAAATGATCGAGCCGAGCGCATAGAATGCGAAGAATTTCTCGATTGGCTACTTCGGCTTGACCGTTGCTTTGGGGATAAGCGACGGACGTGAAGTGTTGCTCGATGCCGTAGCTTTTGCACCAATCCTCTAGCATCTTCCCTGTGAATTGCCGCCCATTGTCGGAAACCAATCGGCGAGGGATGCCGAACCGACAGATGATGTGTTGCCAGATGAATTTTTTGACCATCTGTTCGGTGATCTTTGCTAGCGGCTCGGCCTCCACCCACTTGGAAAAATTTCCTCTGCCCGGTCGCCATCGGAAATGGACCAACAATATCCATTCCCCATTGATCGAACGGACATGAAACAGTTGATGCCTTCATTTCCTCTGCCGGTCGGTGGGAGAAATTATGGTACTTCTGGCATGAAAGGCACGTCGACACGGTCCGAGTTGCGTCTGCTTGTAAAGTCGGCCAAAAGTATCCAGCTAGCAGGATCTTCTTAGCTAGTGATTGTCCGCCCGGATGTCCTCCGCACGATCCTTGGTGTACTTCTTGGAGGATGTAAGCCGAGTCCTCCGAGCTCACGCATTTCAACAGCGGGCGTGAGAAAGCCTTCTTGTAAAGCTGATCGTCGATGAGTGTGAACCGACCGGCTCTCCTTCTTAGCAGCTGGGCTTCATTCTCATCGGGTAACGTGGCGCCCGAGCGGAGGAACTCTATGATGGGTGTCCGCCAGTCGCTTGGAAACGTGAGTCCATCCATCCGGTCGACGTGCGCCACCAATAGTACTTTTCCAATTGGCTGCTGAATGGCGACCGGCGTTATTGAGCTCGCGAGCTTGGCTAACTCATCGGCCGCTTGATTTTCTGCTCTGGGTATCTTCTGGACAATAACTTCTCTAAAATCGGCTTTGAGCTTCTCGAAGGCTTCAGCGTAGAGCTTGAGCCGAGCACTATTGATTTCGAAGGTACCAGAGAGCTGCTGAGCGGCCAACTGCGAATCCGAGTGAAGCGTTACCCGACCGGCGCCGACATGCCGAGCTGCCTTCAAGCCGGCTATGAGGGCTTCATATTCTGCTTCATTGTTCGTGGCTTTATAATCCAGCCGGACGGATAAGTGCATCGTCTCTCCTTGAGGGGAGAGCAGCAGCATTCCAATCCCGCTTCCGAGCCGAGTGGACGATCCATCCACAAATAATTTCCACATGGCTTCCGGCTCCGAATTCTGCACCTCAGTCACAAAATCTGCCAAGGACTGCGCTTTGATTGCCGAGCGGGGCTGGTATTGGATATCAAATTCACTTAACTCCGTCGTCCATTTGATGAGCCGTTCGGATGCCTCTGGATTTAGTAAAACACGTCCGAGTGGGCTATTGGTTTTGACGATGATAGTATGCGCCAGGAAGTATGGACGGAGACGCCGAGCGGCGAGGACCAGAGCGAAAGCCAGCTTCTCGAGCCCAGTGTAGCGAGATTCAGCATCTTTTAAAATGTGACTAAGGAAATACACAGGCTCTTCTCCGCTCGCCCTCACTAAAGCTGAGCCGATTGCTTGCTCGGTTGAAGACAAGTAAATACAAAGCGGCTCACCCGCAGCCGGCTTGGCCAATACTGGGAGAGAATTCAGATATGCCTTCAAGTCTTCGAACGCCCGATCGCATTCTTCATCCCAGTGAAACTTTGTGGCTTTGCGCAAAATTTTGAAAAAAGGAAGGCTCCGGTCGGCAGTTTTGGATATGAATCTAGACAGAGCAGTTATCCGACCGGTCAAACGCTGCACTTCCCTCAGATTCCTTGGGGGCGGCATGTCTTGTAGGGCTTTTATTTTGCTGGGATTTGCTTCAATACCCCGCTCGGTCACTATGTACCCCAAGAAACGCCCCCCTTTTGCTCCGAACAGGCACTTCTGGGGATTTAGCTTGACCCCATATTTGCGTAGCGTTCGGAAGGTTTCTTCCATGTCCGTGAAGAGATCGGCCGCTCGGACGGACTTGATGAGGATGTCGTCCACGTACACTTCCAGATTTCGCCCGATCTGCTCTCTGAATACTTTATTCATCAAGCGCTGATAGGTGGCTCCCGCATTCTTCAATCCGAACGGCATCACAATATAGCAATATGTGTCGTCGGCCGTCACGAAACTAACTTTTTCTTGATCTTCACGGGCGAGCGGCACTTGATGATAGCCTTGGTAAGCATCAAGCATACATATTAATTCACAGCCGGCCGTAGAGTCCACCAACTGATCTATCCGGGGTAAAGGATAAAAGTCTTTCGGGCAAGCTTTGTTGAGGTCCCGAAAATCTATGTATACTCTCCACTTGTTGCCCGGCTTGGAGACTAATACTACGTTAGCCAGCCAGCTCGGGAACTGCACCTCACGTATATGGCCAGCTTCCAAAAGCTTCTCCACCTCCGCTCGGATGATGGCATTCTGCTCAGCGCTGAAATCTCTTTTTCTCTGCTTCACAGGCCAAGCGTCCGGTCAGACGTGGAGCTCATGCTGCGCTACACTTGGTGAAATTCCGGGCAGCTCATGCGTTTACCAGACGAAGACATCATGGTTTCTTCGGAGGCATTGGATCACCTCCTCTTTCTGGTTGGCCTCCAGATCGGACGCAATGAAGGTCGTGGCCTCCGATCGGGTCGGGTGTATCTGCACTTCCTCTTTTTCTTCATAAATTAAAGAGGGAGGCTTTTCAGTTATGGCGTTTACCTCGATCCGGGGTGATTTCCGAGCGGAACTTGCTTCTGCTCGGACCATTTCAATGTAGCATCGCCGAGCTGCCAGTTGGTCTCCCCGTACCTCTCCCACTTTGTCTTCGACGGGGAATTTGATCTTCTGGTGGAAGGTGGAGACGGCCGCCCGGAACTCGCTGAGCGCCGGTCGTCCTAAAATGACGTTGTAGCAAGAAGGAGAGTCGACCACCACGAAGTTCGCTGTCCTCGTCCTCCTGAGCAGCTCCTCTCCCAGCGAGATAGCTAGTCGGATTTGCCCGACCGGCAGGACTTCATTGCCCGTAAACCCATAGAGCGGGGTCGTCATGGGCAGCAGCTCGGCTCGGTCAATTTGTAGTTGATCGAACGCCTTCTTAAATATGATGTTGACCGAGCTTCCTGTGTCAATAAATACGCGGTGAATAGTGTAGTTGGCTATTACCGCTTTGATGAGCAGAGCATCATCGTGGGGTACTTCAACTCCTTCCAAGTCCCCGGGCCCGAAACTGATTTCGGGTCCTTCCGCTCGTTCTCGGCTACAGCCGACTGCATGGATCTGGAGCTGCCGGACACTCGCCTTTCTGGCTCGGTTGGAGTCTCCTCCGGTCGGCCCACCAGCTATGATGTTGATCTCGCCTCGAGAAGTATTGCTTCTATTTTCCTCTTCTCGAGCGGACGGTCGGGACCGTTCTCTGGACGCTTGGCGATTCTCCTGCCTTGGAGAACGATGCCGATCGGGAGTCTGTTGCTGTCGCCTATCAGCTCGCGTCCGATCGGCTTCATTAGTTCTCTGTCGCCTGTCGACTGAGGGAGACCGTCGGCCGCCATTCCGGGGCACGGGATGAGCCACGAAGGGGAGACTTCGACAATCCCTTGTGTTGTGCGTATCCGTCCGGTGGAAGGAGCAGAACATCGGGATCCACTTCTTCTTTGGCTTGGGCGGGCCGGCAGCTACCTCTTGCACGTGAGACCTGCCATGGGGGGAGCGAATTGCTTCGGCCCTCGGTCCTCTGGGCGGCTGATGAGCGGCGTGCTGTTTCCGCTCGGCAGGAGGAGCCCGCTCAGTTGGAGTTTCTTTTTTCCTGGCCGCTTGCGTTTCTTCCACGTTGATGTATTCGTTAGCCCGGTATAGCATGTGATCATAATCTCGGGGCGGCTTTCGGATGAGTGATCGGAAAAAATCCCCGTCCACTAGGCCTTGTGTGAAGGCATTCATCATGGTTTCCGAGGTGGCTGTTGGAATGTCCATCGCCACTTTGTTGAACCGCTAGATGTAAGCTCGAAGCGATTCACGGGCTTCTTGCTTGATCGCAAACAGGCTCACGCTCGTTTTCTGGTAGCGTCGACTGCTCGTAAAATGGTGGAGGAAGGCCGTTCAGAAGTCCTTGAAACTTGTGATGGATCCGTCCGGTAGCCTCCGAAACCACCGTTGAGCCGATCCCGAGAGAGTAGTAAGAAAAACTCGGCACTTTACTCCATCTGTGTATTGATGGAGAGTAGCTGTGTTATCGAACTTACCCAGATGATCATCCGGGTCGGTTGTCCCATTGTACTCGCCGATCGTCGGAGGCACATAGTGCTTGGACAGGGGGTCTCTTAAAATGGCCCCTGAAAATTGGCGATTAATCTTCTCGGGCGATGCGTCCGCTCGGGGGGGCTTTCCCTTTTCGGTCATCTCGTCTCGGCATCTTGTCAATAGAAGATCCCCGATCTCTATGAGTGGGTGCGGCGTCGGGCGTGCGGAATAGGGCTCGATGAAATGCAACGGTGGCCGGCGGTGCTTCCGCTCGACCGCCAGACGCTGACGTTGCTTGTTGCTCCGGCCGCTCGGCTGTGGCTTTCTGTTTTTGCTCCACAAGCTTGGCGGCCCTTATCTCGACCAGAGCGTCGAGTTCCTCTGTCGAAAGCGTCATCGTGTGTTGTCGTCCAGCCTCGTCCATTGTTCCCGTTCGGATGTAGGAGCGTTCCCACAGACGGCGCCAAATTGATCCTGTCCGAATCGCTGAACCAACAGATGCTGGGCACGTGGCGCTCTCCGAGTCGCTGATGGAGATCCCCGGCTAGTCGTACGAAGCTCCGGCGAACCTGCACAGAAGTCGGGCCGGGAAGGGGTTCCCGGCGGCGACCCTCCGACGCTCAAGTCAGGCAAGCTAGCAGTAAAACAAGTGGCTCCAAAGGTCTTGAACGCGTACCTCCGGCGAAGTATGAGGCTCGTTATATAGAACGATGGAAGGGTCCCTGTGCGTCCACCTAAGCACATACATGTCCGCAGCCCATACTTCGGTATGTGTCTGTCAGAAAGCTTACCTGACGCCATACTGCTACAGTCCAATCACGTCTTCGATGGGACAACAGAACACCTCGTTGTCAGACTTGGAGTATGGCCTAGCCATAGGACCTGACGGCTGTCAGAAGATGTTCCTATCCCCCCTTTACCCACCGCTGGCCGGGACGTACGTACGGCCGGTTGGACGGAGACCGTCGTCCGGACGGCCCTCATCCCCTACGCCGGACGGGCGGCACGCCCCTCCCGTCTCACCTGTCGCTTGCATTAATATGCTGGGGAGACTTCCGGGCGAGTGCCTTCCTCTCGGCTCTTAGACATTGTTTCCACTGAGCGCCGGAACCCTGATTTCGACAGGGCGCCTTTAACCATCAGCCGAACATTGTCCGGTCGGCCAGCCGATAGGACCCATCCCTCTCCGGACGTTCGATTCCACCGGACGGCAGGCCGGTCATCCGGTCGGACCCGGCCCTCTCCGGATGGACGACTGCCACTTTGACTTCCACGTGGCGTTGACTCCACAGGGCAGAGTCCCCTGTTCTTACTACCGGATCATCTCTAATTTGCAAGCTTTGTGCAAAAAAATATTTCGTAATTTGCAAGATTCTTTAGTCAAAACATTTTGAGGTTCAAAAAACTCTTTCGATAATATTTCTAGTTTGCAAGAATCTTTCGTCAAAACATTTTGTAATTCAAAAAATTCTTTAGATGATTCAAATTCTGGTTCGCAAATATCTTCAGGCAATTTTTTGATTAATTGAACCAATTGATTAGAGGTTCGAGTCCATATCTTACTTACCTCGTTGGTCGTTGGTTCTCCCCCTGTTGAATTACTTTCTTCCGAAAATTCTCCCCCTTCATCGATCTCGGGATGTACTTCGGCTGTTGGGGTTGTCTCGGTAATTTCTTCCGTCTTGGATTCTGATGACGGCTCGATGTCTATTGAGGGGACGGCTTCAATCATTTCTTCGTAGAGTTTTAAGAACTTTTCCCAAAGTTCTTTTGAGCTGTTGTATTCGCCGATTCTTTTGAGATCTTCATTTGGTATCACGATTAGGAGATGAAATTCTGCCCATCTGTTTGCCATCGATTTGTTACGTTGCTTTTTGTTCCAGAGGCGTAGATCGAGTCTTTCTCCGTTCATGTTCTTCATAACCAGATTTTAAAATTAAAGAAATACCAAGGTCTGAGTTAAGGTATACCTCCATTTGTTTCTTCCAATGAAGAAAACTTCCCCTCAAATGCTGGTGGATATTCGCTAGCTCCGGCCATCGTTTTGTTGCTTCAGACGACGGTTAGTCCTTCTGAGGCGTCTCGGCTCTGATGCCACTTGTAGGACCGTTGCTGTAACAACCCAAATTTCCTCCTTTTGAGCCCCAAAAATAATTTAAAAATATTTAAAAATGCTATATAAAAATTCTAGAAATTTTTAGAAATTTTTAGAATATTTTTATGGAATTTTTGGAGGTCGTTTGGTATTTTTACCAAAAGAAAGCAGTTGTGACAAAAAAATGTCCAAGCCGAGGCTCGAACCGGCAACCCCTGACCCAAGCAAAACCCGGCTAACCAACTAGGCTAGCAGTTGTTACTTAATCAAATAAATGGAGAATTTTATTTAAGTAATAGAAGTTAATAGCAAGAAATAATAGAAAGAAAATAGGTTGCAGCCGGGATTCGAACCCACGAGCCGAGCCTTAAGTAGAACACAGCCCGCCAACATACCAGCCGAACTTTTCTTAACTAAACCTATATCGAAATATACTTAGGTAGTACTAGTTAACAGAGACCTTAGAGTTATTAAAGGAGAACTTAGGTGTTAGTTACCGTAACCCGAAACCTTTTCCCTAAACCTAATTTTCCTCTCCTTCCTCTCTCCCGACGGCGTTTCTCTTCTCGCGCGGCGTCGACCTCAGCTCGGTGGACCGCAGCAGAAGGCGAGGGTGTCGATCCCGACGGTCGGCCAAGGTTCTCCGAGGGGTTCCTCCACCTCCTTAGGCTCTCCTTGACAAGGAGAAGTCGGGAGCACAAAGAAGAGTCGGGATTTCGAGCTCGCCGAAAACCCTAGAAGTCTCCTTCTCGGCTGTAAGTCCAAGAAACCCAAGGTAAGTCGCTTACTCACCTGCGGTAAGGGTGGTTCCGGATTTCCGATTGATGCTTCTTTGTATCTTTGATTTTTGAAGCATGTTGTGAACTCGCTGCCATGTTGCTGCCGTGAGCTTCATTAGGGTTATAAGAGAGGAATTTGGATTAGATTTCGGACTCTGTTTACTTTTGTTTTCGAATTTCTGTGAATCACATAAAGAATATAGAAGGGTTTTTGTTGGATGGGTTTGCTGCCGTGATATGCAATTTCCTTCACCTTCTTTTAGAACCAATTGGTAATACTCAGTAGGCTAGAACAGATCTTTGATTTCATTGAGCATGTGGGGTTGTGTTTGCTGTCGTGATCCCAAAGATTTCTCTTTTATTTTAGTTCAACAGTAGCATGCTTAAAGTATTGTTGCTAGGGATATAGGAGATTTGCTATAGGATTTTCAGAATTTGGCAGTTAACTGTGATTTGGAGATTTAGTTTGATTTCTGAAGTAGAACATGTATGGATTATGGGTTGTGCTGCTCGGGAGATATATGATAGTATAACTATATGTTATTCCTCTTGAATGATAGTTTAGGTTCTATGAAAGGGAAAAATACCAGTTTACTATATTTTTGGTACCAACTGGAATATTACAGAAGCTTTTATTAGTGAAGAATGGTTTCCCCTGATAGATGAATGGTTTCTTTTACTAATAGACTTAGTTGCGTCACTTATATTTTTGGTGATTGCCTTGGGTATGAACAGTATGGTCTTGAGAGAATTCGGTAGAAAGTTGTTAAGCTTAATATGCAGATTTAGTTAAGTATAGTATGCAGATTTTTAATAAGCAGATTTTCATAAGTAATACTTGCAGATTTTGATAAGTATTGTATGTGCAGATTTCTTTTGTATTCTATGCATGATTATGTGTTACATAGTTAGTTTCATTCATAGATGCATACGAAGGATACCCTAACAGTATTTTGGGTTTAAGAAAAGTATAAGAAAGATAAAGAAAAGAAAGAAAAGGCCAAGGCCTTAAGTAGATCCCAAAGTCAAGACTTTAGGGATTTTTGGCACACAAGGTGTCTATTAAAATGCCAAGGCATTTAAAGAAGAAGTAATTAAGATTATAAGTATTTTACTTTTAAGAAGAGGCTAGTACCCGACTTCCGAGGTTGTCGTTAAACAAATCCAGGTGTCCAATTCCGAGGTCTTGGCCCTGGTAGACCGAGGTCTGCTCTTTTAGGATTGGTGGCTCGCTACCCCAACCTATTAGGGAACACACATAAGATGGTACTACGCCTGAGCCCAAGAAGAAGTTGATTATTATTTTGAAGTATTATAAGTATAAGTTTTTGAACAAGTAAAACGAGTTTTACATAAATATAAAGTATTAAAGATTAAGTTAGAACAAATGAAATAAGTTTCATACAGTTCTAAAAATCAGTAAGTTTAGTTCTTTATTCTACCATGTTTATCTAGTGGATGAGTAGTTTTCATGTTTACCTATTAGATGAGTAGCATGATTAGTTATTAGAATTACATGAGTAGATTCCTTAGCTTTTCTTTGCTATTAGCTTGATATGAGCAGATATATTTATGCTTTACTTTCTTTTAGAGCATATAGTTTCTAGTTCTTTTCGTATACATGCACATTCGTGATTTTGTGAGTTAGATAGCGCTTACTAAGCAAATTTTGCTTATAGATTGCACTTCCTCTTACTGCAGATACAGGAAAGGAAAAGATATAGAAAGGAAGGCGACAAGGAGGTGTTCGAAGGATGTGTGATGCCAGGACTATGGAAGCCTTGGGACTAGGAAAGAAGTTTTATTCTAGTTTCTATTGTCTTTTGCTATGTTAGAAGTATTTGAGATAGTACATGATATTTGATGTGATTAGGACATAGTAGAAGAATTGTAATCTTGTGTTACGATTTCTGGTGTTGTTTTCTTTATTTTGGATTTATTATACTGCGTGGTTGATTGATGTGTGTTCCAGCCGCTTGTGGCTGAGTGTATATTGCATGTATTGTTGAATATGGTCACCGGTACAAGGGAGACTCTGCCGAAATTTTTTCGGTAGGGTTTCCATGTGATTTTTAATCATACCGGTTAAGTAGAGTTAGTAGTTAAGTAACGGTCATCCTTAGAGAGTAGTAGTAGTAAGAAGGGTGGTCGTTACAGTTGCGGCCGGCTAGGAGGGGGTTGGATATCCTGTAAACAAAAAAATACAAACCCTCTTCGAACTCTTTAAGCTAACACTTGTATATATAAGGTAAGCCGATAAATTAAAAGCATAAAGAAAAAACGAGGCGCAAACTATTTGTTGGAGTGTATACTGAAAGCCTAAGCTTTGTAAACATTCATTATGAATAAATAATCACATTTGGTCAAATTGTCTACATTTAGTTGTAGTTGTTCACTTAATTTATATTGTAGATAATATAGTATATGGTGTCACATACAGAAGATGATATTATCAGTATCTTATAAATTATAAACAGTAGCTCACGACCAAAATGGAAAGGAACAAACCATTAGAAGGTCGTAGTGTAATTAGGTATCAGTTTATCTTGACTGTATAATTACACTAGTACACTCAGAGTGTATTGAGTAGGACCATTTGAGGTCGTTTCTTTTATACTGACTTTATAAAGAAACAAAGACCTCAGTTATTATGGAAGTGTGTGCTCTTAATCCTAATATAATAACAAGCACATATATTTGATATCTATTTCTTTAATTTATCAATGGGTGAGATTAAGTTCGATAAATCAATAAGCCCGATAAGTTGGGAAATGGTATCACTTATAGTGTGTGTTGTTGATTATAGAAGGAAACTGTGTCCTAGAGATACTAGGTTGATAATGTCCTCAAGAGGAGCTCATAAGGATTGTCATGTTAAACCCTGCAGGTGGACTTAGTCCGACATGATAATAAGGTTGAGTGGTACTACTCTTGGACTAAGATATTAATTAAATGAGTTGTCAATAACTCACTTAATTAGTGGACATTCGATATCTTAAACACAGGGAGACTAACACACTCATAATAAGAAGGAGCCCAAAAATGTAATTTGGGATTGGTGCGGTAGTTCAATAATAGTTCTCTAGTGGAATGAATTATTATTGATAAAATTAAGTTGTGTGTTCGGGGCGAACACGGGATGCTTAATTTTATCAGGAGACCAAAACCAATTCCTCCTCTCGGTTCCTATCGTAGCCTCTTATTTATAGAGTACTATACCCACCTATACCCACCTTCTATACCCACCAATAGGGGGCCGGCCAAGCTAGCTTGGGAACCAAGCTAGGGTCGGCCTAGGTATAAGATTGGGTGGCCGGCCCTAGCTTGAACCCAAGCTAGTGGGGGTCGGCCAAATTAAATTAAAAAAGAAATTTAATTTTAATTTTTATTATGTGGAAGATATAATTTATTAAAGAGAATTAAAATTAAAATATCTCTCTTGTAAAAGATCTACAATAGATTAAAGAAAGAGATTAGATCTCTTTCCTTATTTGTACATTGGTGAGATATTTTATTTTCTCTTTAAAAATTATTTACATGTTGTAAAATTAAAATTATGGAAATTTCTTTTTATCAACCATGAAGAGATTTTTGAAGAGAAATTTTAATTTTAAAATTTCCGGAAACAAATTAGGAAGTTTTAATTGTTGATTGAAACTTGTCCAATTTGTTCTTCATGATGTGGCCGGCCACTTGAATTTAATTGGGGAAATTTTATTTTATTTTTCTCAATTAAATCATGTCAAGGAAATTTTATTGTAATTAAATTTCCTAATTTGCCTAGGCCAAGGATATAAAAGAAGGGGTGAGTGTGCCTTCATGAGACACAACCTCTATTATTTCTCTCCCTCTTTTGTTCCTTGGTGTGGCCGGCAATCCTTTCCCTCTCTTCCTCTTGTGGTGGCCGAACCCCTCTCTTTCCTTGGAGCTCTTGTGGTGACCGGATACTACGTGGAGAAGAAGAAGAAGAAGGAGAGGAAGCGAGCATCTCTTGGAGCTTGGTTAGTGTTTTGATTTTCTTCCTTGGTGAAGCTTCTTTCTTTGTGGCCGAACCTAGCTAGGAGGAGAAGAAGGTGGTTGGTGGTTTCTCATCTTGGAAGATCGTTGCCCACACAACGTCCGAGGTTAGAAGAGGAATATGATAGAAGATCAAGAGGTCTTTCTAGAAGGTATAACTAGTAGTTTTTCCTTTTCCGCATCATACTAGTTATTTATGGAAATAATACCAAATACAAGAGGCTTACGCTCTAGTATTTCGAATATGTTTTTCGATGTTGTGTTCTTTTGTTTTATTTATCCTTGTGATTTGATTGTTCTTTTCAGTTAACCTAAAGTTATTTGGAAATTAAATATTAGCTTTCTATAAAAGGTTTTGTCTAGTCAGTGGTGGTTGCTCCCATATCCAAGAAGGCCATGTGCCTCGCCACGTCAGTACTGGGAACCAATTATGAAAATTAATATTTAATGGAATTAATAACTTAAGGCGATTTGGGTTGAACGTGTTAAGTTCCGCAGGAGACCCAAGTCAAAACCTAAAAGAACGAATAGATTAAGTTTTGGATCAAACGTGTTAAGTTCCGCAGGAGATCCAAAATTTAATTTAAAAGAACACATGGTAGCTAGGAAAAGGTTCAGACCTTTGTACAAAATTTTTGTACAGTGGAACCTCTAGGTTTTCCGAGTAGCAACCAACACTATTTACTTGGTTACAACCGATGTGGTTGTTAATCCAAGGAAGATCAAGCTCACTAAAAATCTCCTTCGGGGGAGAAGCCTCGTACAGCAATGAAGCGCAGAAAACAGAAGCTTAACTCTAAACTAAAGCACACGAGCGTTGGAATTACAAGTAATGAGTTCATTGAAAAGCTTCTGGACCAAGGCTATATTTATAGCCTTGGTCGGGGCGCCTGGAAGGGTTCCGGGCGTCCTAGGGGGGATAAAACTTTATCCCCTAATGTTCAGAACGCATTAGACGTGTTTTGGTCAATATTCAAGGTTTGGGCGCCCGGAAGGGCTCCGGGCGCCCCGGAGGGCTCTGGGCACCCCGGAGCCCAAAGTCAACAGATGTTGACTTTTTCGTCCGGGACCTCTTCTCTGGTTCAGTCCCGCCTCGGTCCGGTTCTTCTCCTCTGGATCCGCTCGCTTGGGTGATCTCTGCCATCTAGAAAAGGGCTCACCCAAATCCAAGTTCCGGTCTTCTCGAGCAGCCTTCCGCTCTGGCTTCTCGTCCCTCGGAATCGCCGCATGTTTCCTTCTCGTCCACCAGCGTACTCATCCGCAGTCTTCGTCCCTCGGTCGCACCCCGTGCCGACCTTCTCTCTAGCTGCGTCTCTTGCTCCCCGAGCAATCTTCTGCTCCGGCTTTCGTCCCTCGGAACCACCGCACGCTTCCTTCTCGTCCACCGGGGTACTCTTCCGTAGCGCCTCGTCCCTCGGACGCACCGCGTGCCGTCCTTCTCGCTAGCTGCGTCTTTCACTCGAGTACCTGTGCTCTTAAGCTCCTGCACACTTAGACACAAGGTTAGAAATAACGCATGACCTAACTTAACTTGTTGATCACACCAAAACAACCTTGGGGTTCCAACAACTTTTAGTCTTTCAATTAGGGCTCCCCTTAACCTGACACATTCTTAGAACTTCTTGTTAACCACAAGGAAAACTTCCTATGTATCTAGGGGATTGGTCCAAATTAAATGAACACCAAGTTTGAAGGTGAGTTTTCAAAACATTTTAAAAAAATCATTGTGCACTAAAACCTTTAAGAAGACCTTATCAACTTAAGTTTTAAAATGTTTACTAAGTAACAAAATAATTTTTCAAAATATGTAACAGTTTTTGAAAAGCATAGAGTGTTTTTTTTGTATAAAATAAATTTGTAAAGTAGTTTTCAAAATGATTAAAAAAAATTTCAAAAATATTTTAAGAATATTTTTCAAATAAAGTGTGAGAAGGTTATTCAAAATATTTTCGTATTTATAGACTTTTCAAATATTTTTACAAAAATAATTTTTCAAAAGATTTTACAAACATAATGTTGGACCTCGTGGTTATTTTGATGTGATCAACCAAGTTAGGTTAGATCCTGTTTGTTATTTAATCCCTGTGTCTAAGTGTGCAGAAGCTTAGGAGTGCAGGAAGTTGAGCGGAAGACGCAGCTAGCGAGAAGGACGGCACGGGAACGGAGTCGACGGGCTCGGTGAGTCCGAAGGACGAAAGAGCTGTGGAAGAGTACACAGGTGGACGAGAAGAACATGTGCGGCGTTCGAGGGACGAGAAGCCGGGACGGAAACCTGCTCGAGGAGAAGGCCGGAAATTGGGTTCGGGTAAGTCCTATTTCGGTTGGCCACAATCACCCAAGCAATCAGAGCTTCAGAAGAAGAAAAAAAGTCAAAAGGAGTTGAAAATGCTAGTTGGAGGCGCCTACGCTGACTACAGTCTTGGAGCCTCAAGGGCATTGCAGGCGCCTCAGACATGGTCTGAGGCGCCTCAAGGGCATTGGAGGCGCCTTAGACCCAATCAAGATGGTCGTTTGCGAAGCAGATAAGGTTTTATTCGGTCAAATCCATTGGAGGCGCCCTCAATCCTCTTGGAAGCGCCTTTAAGACCCGAGATAGAATTTCTATGAGCTATATAATGACCCCTGGAGCTAGGAATAAATCAATCAACTCTGTAACAATTTCCTAGTAACTTCTAAGCGTTCTTAGTGTGTAAAAAGGCTTCTTCACCTACAGTGAAGAAGACATTCTAGTAGGGTTGTTCGACTATTTTGAATTAACAACCCCCTGGGTTGTAACCAAGTTAAATTTCCTGTCTCTCTTTTATTATTGTTATTTTATTTAATTGTTGCTTTTATTTTTGAGTTGAAAGCCTTGAGGAGGGTAATTTTTTATTACAGGTAATTCACCCCTCCCCTCTTGCCGGCCTCACTGTACCAACAAGTGGTATCAGAGCTTGACCGCCTCAGAAGGACAAACCGCCGACTGAAGCACAAAGATCAAGACAATGGTCGGAACAAGCATTCATCCCTCGAAATTTGACAGAGACTTCGCTGCATGGAAGCGAAGAATGGAGGTATTCTTTAAGACTGAATTTGATATACTTCTAATAATGAAATATGACTTTTCAGCTCCCAAAGACAAGGAAGAATACAACTGGACGAAGAAAGAGCAAGCCGATTTCGTGGCCAACGGAAAGGCAGAATTTCACCTGCTCAGCGTTCTGTCGCCCCAGGAGGTAAGTCGGATCGGAAGCCACAACTCTGCCAAAGACCTTTGGAAAAAATTCCTAGAGCTCCACGAAGGTACTTCAGAAGCGAAGTTAGCAAGACGGGACATCCTCCGGACTCAACTGACGAATATCCGGATGAACAACGGTGAGAAGGTGGCGCAACTCCAAGCGAGAATCAAAGAGCTGATAACTCAGCTAAATAACCTCGGAGAATCAGTAACAAATCGAGACTCGATCCGGTACACGCTCAACGCCTTCCCAAGATCTCCAGAATAGGCGCCCTTAGTAGATGCATATTACATCTCGGGATTAGCACTGATGGCCAATCACCTTTTCGAAAAAAACCAGCTTGGAGATGAGCATAGATGAAGGGGGAGGATCATCATAAGAAGAAAGATACGATAAAGGGAGAGCATCAGAAATAGAGGTAAGTGAGGTATGTAATCTGTCTCCTAAGCAGTCCTTTCAATTCATAAAAGTTCTCACTAAAGACTTAGTTAAATTAGAAAAGGAGAATAATGAGTTGAAGTTAAGCTTAGCAAAGCATGCCCACTAGAAATGTATGATAATTTAAAATCAGAGAATGAGAAATTGAAAAATTGAAAAATTGAAAAATTGAAAAATTGAAAAATGATTATGCATGCTTAAATAAATTTCCAAAATCAAAACTCAAGTTATATAGAAAATTAAACTAGTACATTAGAAAACATCATGGACAACTTAGAAAAATTCTCAAAAGTTATATACCCCCTAAGTTCTTGATTAATCTAGTAGGAAGGAACCTTTATTGGGTTCCAAAATCTTTTCTAGACTAAATATTTTTTATTAAAGCTTTCAGCGAGAAAATTAAACGTTAGAATTTCTTTATGAGGCTTTGTCTAAGGAAGTGGTTGTCGTTCCAATAACCAAGAAAGTCTAGTGCCTCGCCACGACCTGGAAGCCAAAATATTGAAATAAAATGTTTAATTAACTTTCTGGTAAAGCATTAAAATTAGAATTAAATAATACTTTAAAAAGTTTTTCAAACATTTTAAACTTAGAAAAATGTTACATGCATAAAATTTTTTACTTAGAAAAATTCTCAAATAATATTTTTTCAAAATTAATATTTCTTCTGAAATTAGAATTTTTTTTAAAAATCTTGCCTAAGTTTCACTTAGAAAATTTTAAAAAGAATTTTTTTTAACTTAGAAATTATTTTGAATTTTTTTTTAAACTTGAACTTTTCCTTAGAAAACTTCTACTTGAAAATATGACCCCATTTTTTTCTATGATCAAAGGGGGAGAGAGAGGAACAAGTTCAGGGAGAGTCAGTTTAGGTAAGGGTGGCAATTCGGTTCGGGTTCGAGTTGACGGGTTCGGGTTGGCAGGTTGGCGGGTTGGAAAATGACAACCTGAACCCGACCTGATTATGAATTCGGGTCAAACTATTCAACCTGAATCTGATCTGTTTATTTTCACTTGACCCGAACCCGACCCGTTTAATCCGTTGACCCGTTTTAACCCGTTTGACCCGTTTAACCCGTTTGACTCATTTGACCCGTTTGACCCAAACATGACCTGAATTAATAAAGACATTTTGCATATTAAAATTAAAAATAACATTTATCTACATAAATTGAAAATCCATATCATAAATGATAAATCATAGCAACATTGCAATCAATAACACATATCTATGTTTAGGGTTTTTAACTTTTTTAAATTTGTAATTTTAGTTTAGATTTATAATTATAAACGGGTTCGCGGGTTATAATTGGGTCATTTCAGGTTGACCCGAACCCAACCTGTTAATTAATTGGGTCAATTGGGTCGACCCGATTTCGACCCGAACCCGAAACTACCCAACCCTAACCTGATTTTTTCGTGTTCGGTTCGGGTCGTGTTTTCGTGTCGGGTCAAAAATTGCCACCCCTAAGTTTAGGGAGAGTTAAAAATTAAAAAAATTCTTTTTCTTAGTGTTGCAAATTCTTTTATTGCAACCTTTCTGCTTAAAATGTTAGTTTAGTAATTTCTTTAAATTACTACTTATCTGATTTTTCCCTAACTTAAACTTGGGTTGATGCACATCAAAAATGGAGAGATTGTTGGACCCCGTGGTTGTTTTGATGTGATCAACCAAGTTAGGTTAGGTCCTGTTTGTTATTTGATCCCTGTGTGTAAGTGTGCAGGAGCTTAGGAGCGCAGGAAATTGAGCGGAAGACGCAGCTAGCGAGAAGAACAGCACGGGAAGGGAGTCGACGAACTCTGTGCGTCTGAAGGATGAAAGAGCTGCGAAAGAGTACATCGGTGGACTAGAAGAACGTGTGCGGTGTTTGAGGGACGAGAAGCCGGGACGGAAGTCTGCTCGAGGAGAAGACCTAAAATTGGGTTTGAGTGAGCCCTATTTCGGTTGGCCACAATCACCCAAGCAATCGGAGCTTTGGAAGAAGAAAAGTTGTCAAAAGGAGCTGAAAAAGCTAGCTGGAGGCGCCTTCAACGAAGTGCTGAAGGCGCCTGCGCTGGCAGCAGTCTTGGAGGTGCCTCAAACCTTGTCTGAGGCGCCTCAAGGGCATTTGAGGCGCCTCAGACCCAGTCAAGATGGTCGTTTGCGAAGCAAATAAGGTTCTATCCGGTCAAATCCATTAAAGGCGCCTTCAAGACCCGAGATATAATTTTCAGGAGCTATATAAAGACCTCTAGAGTTAGGAATAAATCAATCAACTCTGTAATAATTTCTTAGCAACATCTAAGCGTTCTTAGTATGTAAAAAGGCTTCTCTGCCTACAGTGAAAGAGACATTCTAGTAGAGCTGTTCGACTGCCTTGGATTAACAACCCCCTGGGCTGTAACCAAGTTAAATTTCCTGTCTCTCTTTTATTATTGTTATTTTATTTAATTGTTGCTTTTATTTTTAAGTTGAAAGCATTAAGGAGGGTAATTTTTGATTGTAGGCAATTCACCCCTCCCCTCTTGCCGGCCCTTCTGCACTAACACATAATTCTCAAGAACACCTCCCCTGACATCAACACTCCACCTGAAGTCAACACTTCTCCTGAAGTCAACACTGGGTTTGAGTACCTAAGTGTTCTAAGGGATTTAGGGTTAGCAATATTTTCCTACATAAATATCTATAGATACTTATAATTGTTCATTTATTAAACAACTAGTCTAAAAGATAATTAATTTAAGATTTAGGTGTATTAAAATAATTTGTTACTAACTCAATAATTTAATACTTATTTAATTAAAATAGCTTAAATTTTGTATTAATTGATAGAGTTAATTTAATGACAATCTTAGTTATAATATTTATTTCAATTTTTGTTTTAAAATTAATTGACGTCGAATTAATTAAGTTTGTAGTCAATATTAATTCGAAGTTGAATAAATTAGTAGATTAAATAATTTGTTAATTTTTTTTTAAAAAAATAAGATTAGGAAGTAAGTAAATTAAATAAGTTGTTAATTTCAAGTTGTTAAATTACATTTAAGTAACATAGACTTAGAATTAATTTTAATTTTAATTTTAATTTAAATTTAAGTTTGGGTTTAGTTTAAGGTTAACTTAATTGAATTTAACTTTAAAGGTTAGTTTTAATTTTAAATTTATATTTTATTTTAAGTTTAAAGTTTAATTTTTAACTTAATTTAAGTTTTAAGTTTAACATAATTTAATTATTTTAATTTAGTTTAGTAAATTTTAAATTCAATTTAATTTTTAGTTAAGTTGATTTTAAATTTAATTTTGTTTTAGTTTTCATTAAGTTAGTTTAAAATAATTTTTATGATAGTTTTTTTTATAAAAATATTTTTTGAAAATAATTTTTAACTTTAAAAAGATTTAAAATAATTTTTAAGTTTAAAAGGACTTAAAATAATTTTTAAGTTTAAAAAGATTAAAATAATTTTTAAGTTTTAAAAAGATTTAAAATAATTTTTAAGTTTAAAAAGATTTTTAAAAAAATTTACTTTTCAAAAAATTTAAGATACTTTTTAAGTTTAAAATAAATTTTAAATAATTTTTAAAAGAATTTTGAAAAGATTTTAAAAAGAATTTTTAAAAGAATTTTTCAAATGATTTTAAAATAATTTTGAAATAATTTTTAATTATTTTTAAAAAGAATTTTTAAAATATTTTAAAATAATTTTTAAAATAATTTTTAAAAGCATTTTAAAATAATTTTTAAAATGATTTTAAAATAAATTTTTAAAAGAATTTTAATTAATTTTTAGAATGATTTTTAAATAATTTTAAAAGTATTTAAAATAATTTTTAAAATGATTTTTAAATAATTTTCAAAAGAATTTTTAAAAGACTTTTAAAATAATTTTTAAAATGATTTTTAAATAGTTTTTACAAGAATTTTTAAAGGAATTTTTAAATAAATTTTCAAATAATTCTAAAATATTTTTTAAAAGAATTTTAAAATAATTTTTAAAAGAATTTTAAATAATTTTTAAAAGAATATTCAAATAATTTTAAAAATTATTTTTAAATAGTTTTTAAAATTATTTTTAAATAATTTTTAAAATGATTTTTAAAAAACTTTTTAAAATAATTTAAAAATAATTTTTAAAATGATATTAACATAATTTTTAAAAGAATTTTTAAATAATTGATAAAATGATTTTGTAAATAGTTTTTAAAAGAATTTTTAAATAATTTTCAAAATGATTTTTTAATTATTTTTAAAAGAATTTTTGAATGACTTTTTAAATAATTTTTAAAATGATTTTTAAAAAAAATTAAAATGATTTTTAAATCATTCAAAAATAATTTTAAAATAATTTTTGAAAGAATTTTTAAAATTATTTTTAAACAATTTTTAAAAGAATTTTTAAATAATTTTTAAATAGTTTTTAAACGAATTTTTAAAGGAATTTTAAAAGAATTTTTTAAAAAAATTTAAAATAATTTTTATGAGAATTTAAAAATAATTTTTTTAAAAAAATTCAAATAATTTTTAAATACTTTTTAAAATAATTTTTAAATAATTTTTAAAATTATTTTTATATAATTTTTTAAAATAATTTTAAAATAATTTTAAAATAATTTTGAAATGAATTTTTAAATAAATTTTAAAATGATTTTTTAAATAGTTTTTAAAAGATTTTTTGAATAATTTTTAAAATGATTTTTAAATAATTTTTAAAAGAATTTTTGAAAGGCTTTTTAAATATTTTTTAAAAGCTTTTTTAAAAGATTTTTTAAATCATTTTTAAAATTATCTTTAAATAGTTTTTGAAATAATTTTTAATAGATTTTAAAATAAATTTTAAAGTGATTTTTAAATAGTTTTTAAAAGAATTTTTAAATAAAGTTTAAAATAATTTTTAAAAGAATTTTTAAAAGAAGTTTTATAATGATTTTTAAATAACTTTTAGAAGAATTTTAAATAATTTTTAAAATGATTTGAAATTGTATTTTTCAATTGAATTTTATTTGCTTTAGCTTTATTTTAATTAGATCTAATTTTATTTTAATCATATCTAATTCAATATTAATCAAACTTAATTTAATTTGGTTCGGTTCGATTCGATTCGATTTGGTTTGATTCAATTCGATTCGATTTGATGGCCTTAGTCATCTTACCCAATCTATGTTTTCAATAAGGGAAACCTATAATTTTTTGTGAGATGAAGTTACGTTCAATTTTAGTGTTGGTTTAACTTTGTGTTAGATTCAGATTTAACTTTGGGCTCAACAAATAAAAATTCTTTGGATAAACTTCTAGGCTATGTCACTTGGACATCATTAGAGTAACCATGTCTTCGAGGTTTTCCGAATAGTCCTATCCACTGAACTTAATACAAAACCTTGGTCTAACTGGTTAGGATCCATAAAGGATAGCTTCGGTTAGTTCCACTAAGCCAAATGCAATAGGTCGAAGTCATATCTTCCTAGACATGCATAGACAAAGCTTTCCTAACGTACTATCATCCAAAACTTCACCAGTACCATTGGTCAAGTTAAACTACTATCCCTTTGAACTAGTCCTAATTACCCTACCGGTTAGGTTAGTTTTGGTTATCCTGTCGGGTAGACTAATTTTGGAGGTGCTAGCTATTCTAGAATCTCCCCCTGAATTATTGGTCTGTTATTTTTACGTTTTAATTAAGATTTAATGTTTAAATTTAAATTTAAATTTAAATTTTAAGTTTTAATTCAATTTAAGTTTTAATTTAATTTTGAGTTAATTAAATTTTTTGAATTATATCTGTTGATTAATTTCATAATAAAAAAATACTTGATTATATCTTAGATTTGGTTTGGACTTGTAATTCAAGTCTAGATTTAATGATTTAATTATCTATTCTTGTTTATGAATTTTATTTTTCAAAAGATTAATTTATTTTTCTAATTTCCTAAACCTTGAATAAAAGATTAATGAATGACAATCTAAATTATTGCTTAGATTTTTATTTGTTAATTTATTTGGTTGAGCATGCACATCTAATTGTTGAGGTACATCCAACCTAGAGCAATGATAATTATCTAATTTACTACTGTGTAGAAAAAACTGGATTGTCATGTATAATAAACTTACTAACCTTTGCTCCCCCTAGATCCTTGGGTCTTCTTTCTGGGCATTGAAGTTGGTAGTGACCCATCTTTTTGCAATTGAAGCATTGGATATGCTCCTTCCCTTTTTGAATTTTTGGTGTCGACTTCTCCTTTACCTCTAGTTGTGTGATTCTAGTGAAGAGGAGATTGAGTATCATAAGAAATGGGTGAAAGCAGATGAGATAGCGTGGTGTTACATTTTGGCTTCAATGACAAATGTACTGCAATATCAGCATCAGGACTTACCAACTGCTTATGATATGATGAATAATTCCAAAGAACTCTTTGGACACCAACATCGGGCTGCTAGGCAAGAGGCAATGAGAAAATTAATGACAACACCATGTCAGAGGGGACATCCGTAAGGGATCATATCCTAAAGATGATGGCTTATTTGAATGAAATACAGATCCTTGGAGTTGAAATCGATGGGGAAACACAGATAGATATTATTCTCCAAACGCTACCTAGAAGTTTTGAGCAGTTCCGCCTGAACTATAACATGAACAAAAGGGCTTATACGTTGGCGGAACTTCTGACAGAACTTCAGGCAGCAGAAGGTATATTTCTGACAGAACTTCAGGCTTATACGTTAGAGTTTATTTTAGCATTTATACTACTTGGTTTTATTCTAGTGTTTGCTACTGGTTATAGCGAAATTTGGGGATCAAATTTTTATTAGTAGGGGAGGATGTGAGATATCAGAAAATTTTAAATAGGGTTATTTGAGAAATTGTAACGACCCACCTTTCTACACTACTACTATTCTCTAAAGGTGGACGCTACTTGACTACTAACTCTACTCAACCGGTACGCTACTTAACTTCGAGAAATCCCTACCGAAAAATTTCGGCAGAATCTCCCCTGTACCGGTGACCCCAAACTGGGATACAAACACTATATACACAGCCACAGGCGGCTGGAACAGATATTTTCACAACCACGCAGTATAATAGCACAATAAAAATATGAAACTACTCTAGCAATGGCAAACAACCATATCACTCCAACAATAGGAGGTATCAAACTACAAATGCGGAAATAAACTCAATTACAATCTCAACTTCATCATAGCATTAAGGAGAAAAGAAAATGAAACATAACAAATCTTAAACTAAGTGAGTTCTTTAGCTAAGTCTCAAGGATCTCCATAGTCCACACATCACACACCGTCACAGCATCTCCTTGTCGCCTTCTTCCTTATACTTTAGCTTTTCCTTTATCTGCAGTAGGAGGAAATGCAGTCTATAAGCATAAAGCTTAGTGAGCGCTATCTACTCACAAAACTCGATATGCATGTATACAAATAAAGACATGCTAAAACTGAAGGCTAACATGTAAAACTACTCATGCTCATAAATAGCAAAGAAATCAACTAACTGAAAAGCTAACATGTATAACTAATCATGCTCATAAATAGCAAAGAAACTAACTGAAAAGCTAACATGTATAACTAATCATGCTCATGAATCAATAAAGGAATCATACTAACTGAAATACTAAACATGTACAGCTAATCATGCTCATAAACCAATAAAGGAATCATACTAACTGAAATACTAAACATGTACAGCTAATCATGCTCATAAACCAATAAAGGAATCATACTAACTGAAAAGCTAACATGTAAAACTAATCATAGAACTATCATGTGTATCAATAAGAAACTGAACTGATACATAAGCTGAACTAATTAGTGCTAAACCGAGTCTAACTTGTATTCACATAACTAATTTGTGAAGTTTTGAAAACTATTTACATAATAGATTAAAATAATAATCATGCTGCTGATGGGCCCGGCAACTGTACTTGCTGTGCGCGCATCCCTAACTAAACCCGGGATTGCAAGTTCCGAGTCTAGTAGGGTTTACTAGGTTATCTAAACCTAGGGACGACTGTGGGAGCCCAACCCAATGGATATCTAATCCAGTACAGTGCCATTGCTGAAAATAAAATACTGATTTCATAGCTAATTTTCTTACCTTGCTTTAACTAGGTTATCTGAACCTAGAACTAGGTTATCTGAACCTAGAGGCGACTGTGGGAGCCCACCCATTGGACCGTAGTCCCATATAAGCTGAAGCAAGACTAAATAAGTGATTTTAAATGCTTCTACTGCATTAACTAAGCTATTAAAATGCCTACTGTAGCATTATATTGAGCTAAGCATTTTATCAAGCACTTGGTGTGCACTAGAACACACCCTACGTACTGGAAATTCTGTATACAAGCTTAAACTAAATGTAAAACTGTAAATAACTAAAGGCTGAAAACTAAATCTGCATGCTTAAAATAGAACTGCTCATGTTATTCCAATAGCAATTAGGAAACTAGAACAACTTAAGCATGCTGTGAAAGTAAAACAAATTCAACTACTAGGCATGCAATAGAATCTAGAAAATAAAGGAATCGTTGCTGCATGGAATTAACAGAATATCATGCTTCATCAGGAAATACTAAACAGCAATGAAAGGAACTCAAACTAAGTTCTGCATTTACTAATAAAAGCATGCTTATTCATATCCAGCAAATAGCACAAAACAAAACTAATACATGCTGGAATTAAAACCTTTATAATGCTTGTTTCAATGATATAAATGAAATATCAATCTGCACATGTACAAGACTAAATTCAGGACATGCATGCTATAACAGAACACAAGCATCAAGCAAATGAATACCTTTAAGCATGCTATAACAGAACATAAGCATCAAGCAAATAGGTCCCTAGCTACCCTATTCTGTAAAGCATGATCTGGAAGCCATAGGAAAAATCCGAATACAAAGGAAGGAATTAAAACTCAACCTTAAGCTTAAAACTGTTCATGCTCGAAACATTAGTTAGGGCATCCAAAAACTAAACTTAATCATGCATATTCTTCCTTTAAGACTCACGGCAGAAACTAAAGGAACCAACAGATTAAACTAACTCATAATACTCAATGTGCATATATATGTATATACATCAAAACTGAAGCTAAAATGCTTAATAAACACATGCTGGTCCAGTGAGCTATAAAGGAAATCAAATTGGCATGTCTAATTAAGCTACAAAAGAATAGGTCTACTAAGGAACATAAACAAATAAAACAATTTGTTCCAAAATCTGAAAGCATCACTAAGGAACATAAACAACCTTAAAGCTACCGGAAATCACAATACTAGGCTTACAGGAGCTAACTACAGATTTAACAAGAGCTAACTACAGAATTAACACAACCTTAAAGCTAAATTATGGATCCTACTGCTAAATCCTACTGAGGAATCCAATTTCTGCATCAGAAACCAAACCAGCTACTACCTAATACCCTCAAAACCGAATCCGAACTACAATGGAAGCAAAGAAAGCAAATCGAAGCTCGAAACTACTCCTACTGCAGGTGAGAAGCAACTCACCGCGTGTTCTTGGATTCAAACCGAGGAAAAGGGGTTCTAGGGTTCGGAGACGGTGAAGATCTCGGCGGCTTCTTGGTGTTTCCGAGCTCCCCTCGTCGAGGTGGTCATGCACGGGTGGAGACCGGCCGGAAAAACCCTTCGCCGGCACCGGAGATCGAGCCCTACCGCCTGTTTCTTCGTTTCCGCCGCGAGAGAAAAACGCCGTCGCGAGAGGAGGAGATTTTCTCACGGGGAAAACCTAAGTTCTCTTCTTATAACTTTAATATTCTGTTAACTAACTATTGCTTAAATACAACTTGATTCGGGTTTTATTAACAAACCCGCGGCTGGTCTGTTGGTGGGCTGCGTTCTGCTTAAAGCCCAACACGAGGGATCGAATCCCAGCTGCAACCATTTTATTTCCTATTATTTTACTGTTCCTAACTATTACTTAAATATATATCGCTCCATATATAATTAACAAAATGAGCGTAGCTCAGCTGGTTGGGCCGGTTTTGCTTGGGTCAGTCCGACCCGAGGTCGTGGGTTCGAATCTCACCTTCAACGTTTTTTATCAAAACTTCTTTCTTTTTGTAACCCTATTAAACGACCTCCAAAAATTACATAAAAATACTCTAAAAATTCCTAAAAATCTCTAGAATATTTTAAAAGTATTTCCAAATATTTTTATGGACATTTGGAACTTGAAATAAGGAAAATTGGGTCGTTACAGAAATAGCCTTATAAAAATTTTCCAAAATTTTTAGAAATTTTCTGAGAATTTTTCGGAGCTCGTACGACGGGTTTTGAGGGGGATTAATTTCGGGTACGGATTGTTGGTGCAACATCCCTCAGGTCAAGGTTGACCTGGTTGACCAAGCTTGAGTCTTGGTTTGGGTTTCGATGTTTGACAATGCAAGGTTGATTGAAGAAGAGTCAAGTAGGTCAAGGATGACCGGATACTTGACTGGGAAGTCCTAGTGAGTGAAGCTAAGCAGGAGGAAAATCCTGGTGAGTGAAGCCAGGTGAAAGACCTAGTGAGTGAAGCTAGGCAATTGGGAAGTCCTAGTGAGTGGAGCTAGGCAGGAGGAAAATCCTGGTGAGTGAAGCCAGGTGAAAGACCTAGTGAGTGAAGCTAGGCAATTGGAAAAGTCCTGGTGAGTGAAGCCAGGCAAGAGAAATCCAGATGGGTCAAGATTGATCAGACATCTGGTGAGAGTCCAAGTAGGTCAAAGGGATTGACCGGATACTTACGAGAAAGAAAAGTCAAGTAGGTCGAGGGACCGGATACTTGGCAAGAAGAAAAGTCCAAGTGGGTCAAAGGATTGACCGGACACTTGGTGAGAGAGTCCTAGCTGGTCGAGGTGACCGGATGCTAGGTCTTATGTACCAACAAGTCATGGTTGACTAGATGTTGGTTTAGGGGCTTTGGACTTGGTTTTGGGCAAAACCAAGGTTTGGATCGATCCGTGGATCGAAGGAGGTTTGGATTGATCCGTGGATTGATCCAAGAGTTCGATCGATCCGTGGATCGATCCGGAGATCTGGATCGATCGGTGGATCGATCCGGAAGATTTGATCGATCCGCCGATCGATCCGGTGAGTCCACGCGAACCGAACCTCGATCGATCCAGGTCCCAATCGATCGATGGATCGATTGGGGCCTCAGTTCTCGCGATAAGCGCCGGATCGATCCGTGGATCGATCGAGCATGTTTCGATAAGCGCCGGATCGATCCGTGGATCGATCAAGCCTCCCGATCGATTGGGAGCAATCGATCGATTGGGATTCGACCGTTAGCGTCGTTTATAGCTGCAGGCGTGCGATTCCTTCGGCAGGACTTCACCGATTCATTCCAGTTCAACACAGCTCCTCCCCAGCACTCTCTAAGCTCCTCACCGCCAGTTCTTGAAGGTTCTTGGAGGTTCATCCAAGTCAAGAGGCGAGTTGCAACGAGAAGAAGAAGAAGCTAGGGTTTTTACTGCATTTCTTGTAAGCTTTTGCTTATTCTTTACTACCCTTTCTTCTTCTTGTACTGAGAGTCTTGTAGGGCTTCTCCGCCCTCGGTAGTTACCGAAAAGGAGTGTTTTCATAGTGGAGGGTGCGTGCGTGGTGTGGATCCTTGGATTAGTCATCTCCGTTGGAGGTGGATACCAAGTAAACTCCTAGTGTTAGCGTGTTTGTGTTTGTTTATGTATTTTCCGCTGCGCATTCTTGAAGAAACAAGCAACACCGAGCAACGAGCATGCGACGAGCTATTCACCTCCCCCCCCCCTCTAGCTACTTTTGGTCCTAACACGGATAAAGCCTGGTTGAGATACCCGTTTAAGTGAGAAAAAGTTTTAAATATAAATACTTTTATTTTTCTTATTCTTTCCCTAAACCAATCACCGATCCCGTTCCTCTCCTCACCCGAGCTCCTTCCCTTCTCTCTCTGTTCTCTCGCGGACGAGTCGAAGCCAAGCCGAGGGATCTTCGTCGATCGTCGATCGTCGACGCCGCCCGAGGAGGAAGCCACCGTAGCTTGCTGGAACACGATGGGAACCAGTGGAGCCGTGCTGTCTTCGGCTGAGAGGGGGATCTGTTCGGTGGATTTGGCGGCCAAGTGTCGACGGTGAGGCGGCTAGGGCACGATAGGTGCCCCGATCTATGTTGTCCCTAGCCTATCGGTCCTTCGATCCTTCTCCACGAGTTGTTCACAGAGTAGTCTGTGTCTCCCTTCTCGCCGGATTTGGATCAAGAGGCGCCACCGAGGAGTGATCTTGGAGGTAAGGCTTCGTCAGATCATTATCGATTAAAGGTTAGCTAGATTAGGATTATTCTCAGCGTTTACTCTTCTTGATTCTTCTTCCCTTCTTCTTCTCGGTTTCATGGATGCCGGTTGTATTTGATTGACGCCATCCAGGGCCGGAGCTACCAGCTGTACCCTAGCTGTGATCCTTGAGGCAAGGATTAATTCCTTATCGTCCGTTCTTGCTCTTCTTCCTTGCTCATGGCTAATCTGTTGAGGTAAGATTAGGGTGTGTGATCTTTGATTTCCATTGTTTGATCTCCTATTTGATATGTGATCTCTTGATCTTTCTTGATCCAAAAAGAGGGTTGATTCCAGTGAGGTTGAGTGTTTTGTGGATCTGGAATTGGGTTCTGTGGCTTCCTGTTCCAGCAGATCACCTTGTTTTCCAGCAGTTTAATTAAGGTAAGGTGTAGGGATTTTGGTTACATGTTAATGAATTAGGGTTTATGTATTGGTTAGTTGAATGTAGGTTTTGATCTTAGATGTAGATCATGTTTCGAATTTGGATATTGTTAGATGATCACGTGTTAGATGATTAGGTATGATCTTGATACCTATTGATAATTTATTCATCATTAGGTTGTGTAGATTAATTAGGTTATATGGGTTTAGGGTTTATCCCTAAATTTCTATTTAGGATTTATTTAGCTATTTGTTTGTATTCTAGCTAAATAAAAGTAAATGTATTTGTTTACACAGGACTCTGATTCGAGACGGGTGTTTCGACTTCAGATTTGGATTGACTTGTACCTTCTATTTGAGGCGGGTACCCTTTGACTTATCTTTTGATACTGTCTTATGATATGTATAGTTTATATATAATTACTAGTGGTAGATGGTAGATTTATCTCTTACCTGGTCTTAGCTTAGTTGATACCTATCACATGCTTCTTCTGTTAGTTGCTTTACTTTAGAACTGGATGCTTTTATCTTTTGCCATGTATATATGTTCATAGAGATGGATATTTATGATGCTTATCTACACTTGATTACTTGCCAGAGATATTTGTTATATGTTGTTGGATTTGCGTTGCTTATATCATTGTTATACATATGCGTTTATTTTATTGGCACCTACGCATATGGAGGAGGATATGTTCAGGTATGACATACTGTAGTCGCATGCACCATATTGCATGATTGCATGCTGGGCGATTGACGACTCCATTATTGTTGAGCTCGTCGGCCAGCTACATGAGGGCCTGCACACAGCGTGACCACTGCATGGGTAGTGGCACAGCACTCAGGGTGTGTATGGCAGGTTGCTCGGTGGTGCACTGCCGGGGTGCTCAGGGGTAGCACGATACAGCGGGGTTGCAGTCGGGGTCCCTCCCCGTCATTGTGTACCAGGAGATGAGAGCATTGCGCTCCCTCACTATGTTTGAGGTAGGAGGATAGGTGTACTCCGACAGCATCTCGTCCACTCGGTCACTCATCAGGGGTAGTGACGGCAAAGTGTACGGTGTCATAGCCCTACCCACTCGGTCTCACCATTGTGTGTGAGATGACTGACTGACTGACAGGGGTGACCATGTCATATTGCATCATATGCACATATTGCATTTATTGTGATTGTTGCATATTGGATGATGTACTTGGGTGACTGCATATGATTGACATGCATACAGGATACATGCTTATTTGCTCTGACTATCTTTGTCTGTGTATGTCCACAGTCATTTGCCCAAGCCTCGCAGGTGAGTACAGTTTATTTCAGTTATGCATTTTATTATTATTCTTGCTATAGACTGTACTTTATGCTTATTGCTGGATATTACAGTTTATTTCAGCTATGCATATCTGTTATACTGTTAGGAGATTGTACCGTAGATTGTACTGTTAGGAAATTGTACTGTAGGCTCTATGGTTTAGTGTACTGTACCATAGGATGTTACTGGTGGTTATATGTTGCTGTACATATCTATTGGATTACCTGCTGAGTTCTTTGAACTCACCCTGTTGTTACTATTTTTCAGATTGAGGCCGTCGGGAGATATTCCAGTCGCTAGCCCCATTATCGCGAGGATTTTCTTTGTCGGATTATATTTTGCTTTTGCATCTTATATACTTGTATTGTGGGTTTGTATTGTGGACATTGAACATTCGGGTTTGCTACTTTTGTTTTCCACTGCGGATTTTCTCACTACTTCGTGGATTTATTTTCTTCATTTTAGTGGAGTAGGATGTTTACATATATCTTCGAGGATTCTATATTGTTCTTCCTTATTAAACTGCGTGGATTGATTATATGTTGAACTGTGTGGAATGTTGATATAAACAGCGTGGTTTGTTTCTTATTTGTATTGTATTATTCCGGCCGTGTGTGGCCGAGGTATATATATATGTATTCTGGATTCATATTGTCACCCGTACAGGGGAGATGCTGCCGAAATTTCTTCGGACAGGGACTACCTGGGGCGTGACACAATTTCTCTCATAGAACAACAAATAGAAATTAATAACACATCTTCTAATTCTAATAAGAGAAAGGAACCTTCATAAATGAACCAAACATATCTTTGGCATCTAAGACTTGGTCATATTAACTTGAGTATGATAGAAAGGCTTATAGCCAATGGACTCTTGGGTTCATTAGTGTTGGAAAACTTTCCAATTTGCGAATCTTGCTTGGAAGGAAAAATGACCAGGAGACCTTTTAAGGCTAAGGGGTATAGAGCCAAAGATGTGTTAGAACTGGTTCATTCTGATTTGTGTGGTCCTATGTCTATCCAGACAAGAGGTGGTTTCAAATATTTTGTATTTTTTATAGATGACTATTCGAGATATGGGTACATTTACTTGATGCACTGCAAGTCTGAATGTTTTGATAAGTTCAAAGAGTACAAGACTGATATGGAGAAACGTCTTGGTAAAAGTATCAAGACACTATGATCTGATTGTGGTGGCGAATACCTCTTTGGAGAGTTTAGAAATTACTTATCAGAGGCTGGGATTCAATCCCAATTGTCTGCACCGGGTACACCCCAATAGAATGATGTGTCAGAACGAAGGAATATGACTCTTATGAAAATAATTAGATAAATGATGAGTTATTCTGAATTACCAAATTCGTTTTGGAGATATGCCCTGAAAACGACAGCGCATATTTTGAACTTGGTACCTTCTACTCCCACAGAATTATGGAATGAGCGTAAGCCTAGTCCAAGACACATTCGGATTTGGGGTAGTCTAGCACATGTGCTGAAGGGAGACACTGACAAGTTGGAATCACGAACAGAAGTTTGTCTGTTTGTAGGATATCTCAAAGGAACGAAAGGTGGTTTGTTTTATAATTCTAAAAACCATAAGATCATTGTTAGCACCAATGCTCGATTTTTAGAAGAAGATTATATAATAGACCACAAGCCCATGAGTAAAATTATTCTAGAAGAAATAAGAGAGGACACGCCTAACTTAGTACCAACAGTACAAGATGAAATATCATAAGAAACTGCAACATGTATCACAAATAATACATAACCACAAACAGTGTCTCGTCGTAGTGGGAGGGTTGTGAGGCAACCTGAAAGATTCATGTTTTTAGGAGAGTCTTCGGACTTGATCCCTGGTGAACATGAACCTGATCCCCATATATATGACAAAGCACTCCAAGATAAAGATGTAGTATCTTGACAAAGAGCGATGAACTCTGAAATAGAATCTATGTATTCTAATAAGGTCTAGGAGCTTGTAGAACCACCTAATGGTATAAAACCCGTTGGATGTAAGTGGATCTACAAAAGAAAAAGAGGGATAGATGGGAAGGTGGAAACCTTCAAAGCAAGACTTGTTGCGAAGGGGTATATTCAGAAAGAGGGAATCGATTATGAGGAAACTTTTTCACCAGTAGCTATTCATAAGTCTATCCAGATACTCTTATCTATTGCTGCTCATATGGATTATGAGGTTTGACAAATGGATGTCAAGACAGCTTTCCTTAACGGAAGTCTTGAAGCAAACATCCATATGAAGCAACTAGAGGGGTCCATTGAAAAAGGCAAAGAGCATCTAGTATGTAAGCTAAATTAGTCTATTTATGGACTGAAGCAAGCTTCAAGGTCTTGGAACATCCAGTTTAATGAAGTAATCCAGTCGCATGGATTTATTCAGTGTCCGGATGCGTCTTGTGTATATAAGAAGTGTGATAGAAACGTGGTGGTATTTCTTGTACTATACGTAAATGATATTTTATTAGTTGGAAACAATATCAAAGTGTTGTCGGAAGTAAGGGTATGGTTGTCCAAGCAATTCAATATGAAGAACTTAGGAGAATACACACATATTCTTTGGATCAAAGTAATAAGAGATCGCAAGAAAAGGATGTTGTGCTTGTCCCAAGCTTCATATATCAATACAATCTTTGCTCATTTTAGCATGCAAGACTCCAAGAAAAGTTTTCTGCCTTTTAGGGATGGAGTAGCTTTATCTAAAGAGATGTCTCCGAAGACATCAAAGGAGATAGAGAACATGAAGGTAGTTCCTTATGCTTCGGTTGTCGGAAGCCTAATGTATGCTATGTTGTGCACGAGACCAGATATATGTTTTGCGGTGGGCATGGTTAGCAGATATCAAAGTAACTCTGGACAAGGACATTGGGTTGCTGTAAAACATATATTGAAATACCTGAAAATGACTAGAGATTATATGCTGGTTTACCAAGCAGATGATTTGTTCCCTGTGGGTTACACGGATTCCGACTTCCAATCAGATAGGGACAATAGTAAGTCTACATCAGACTATGTGTTTACTTTAGGACGTGGAGGCATTGCATGGAGGAGTGTTAAGCAGAAATGTGTTTCTGACTCAACCATGGAAGCTGAGTATGTGACAGCCTTTGAGGCAGCAAAAGAAGCAGTGTGACTCAGGAACTTCCTAATGGACTTAGATGTGATTCCTGGTTTATCCAAAATCATCACAATTTATTGTGATAATAGTGGTGCAGTAGCAAACTTGAAGGAACCACAGGGCCATAAGACGAGTAAACACATAGAGCGCAAGTATCACCTGATATGAGACATTGTAAAGCGAGGAGAAGTTGTTGTCGTCAAGATTGCATCAGCAGATAACCTGGCAGATCCTTTCACTAAGGCCCTTCCGGTGAAAGCTTTTGATCGGCATGTTGAAGGAATGGGAATCATATGTATGGTAACATTTAAGACAACATAGTCTTTTAGTATAAGTGGGAGATTGTTATAGTGTATACTAAAAGTCTAGCTTTTTGTAAATATTTATTTTTGAAATAAAGAATCACATTGGTCAAATGTCTACATTTATATGCTAAGTGTAGTTGTTCTATTAATTTATATTATAGATAACATGGTGTGTGGTGTCACACATAGAAGATCATGTTATCAATTCCTTATAAATTATAAACAATAGCTCACGACTAAGATGGAAAGGAACAAACCATTGGAATAGTCGTAGTGTAATTTGGTATTAGTTTATCTTAACTATAAAATTACACTAGTACACTCTGAGTATATTGAGCAGGACCATTTAAGGTAAGTTTTTTTTATACTGACTGCATAAAAGAACAAGACCTTTGTTATTATAGAAGTGTGTGCTCTTAATCCCGATATAATAACAAGCACATATATCTAGTACTTATTTTTTTGACTTATCAAAGGGTGCGATTTAGTTCGATAAATCAATAAGCCCGATAAGTTAGGAAATGATATATTTATAGTGTGTGTTGTTGATTATAGAAGGAAACTGTGTCCTAGTAATCTAGGTTGATGATGTCCCCAAGAAGAGCTCATAAAGATTGTCATGTAAACACTCCAGGTGGACTTAGTCCGACATGACGATAAGGTTGTGTGGTACTACTCTTGGAGCTAGTTATTAATTAAGTGAATTGTCAGTAACTCATTTAATTAGTGGGCATTCTATATCTTAAACACAGGGAGACTAACACACTTATGATAAGAAGGAGCCCAAAATATAATTTGGGTTTGGAGCGGTAGTTCAATAATAATTCTTTAGTGATATGAATTATTATTAATGAAATTAAGTTGGGTGTTCGGGGCGAACAGGGGAACTTAATTTCATCGAGAGACCAAAACCAATTCCTCCTCTCGGTCTCTATCGTAGCCTCTTATTTATAAAGTACTATACCTACCCATACTCACCTTCTTACCCACCTTAAGGTGGTCGGCCAAGCTTAGCTTGCAGCCCAAGCTAGGGCCGACCAAACCAAGGTGAGTTAGTTTCATTAGGTGGGCGACCCTAGCTTGAACCCAAGCTTGGTGTGGCCGGCCACAATAAATTAAAAGGTTTTTATTTTTTAAAATCTTTCTTATATGGAAGTCATGGTTTTAAAAGAAAGTTTAAAATTTAAATATTTCTTTTTATAGTTTTCTACAAAAGATTAAGTGAAAGGTCTGATATCTTTCCTTATTTGTAGTTAAAAGAAAGATTTTAATTTTTTATAAAACTTTTCTTTTTGTAACCATCCTCATGATTTAAAAGAGAGTTTTAAAATTAAATATTTCCTTTTATAATTTCTACAAAAGATTAAGAAAAGATTTGATATCTTTCCTTATTTGTAGATTGAAAGGAAGATTTTAATTTTAGAGAAAATTTTCTTTTTTATAAATCATCCACATATTTTAATAGAGATATTTGAATTTATAAAAGTTTCCTTTTATGACTAACCATGAAGGGAATTTTCAAAAGATAAATTTTTATTTAAAAATTTTCGGAAATAAATTAGGAAGTTTTAATTTTGTGTTTAAAACTTTCTTTGTTTGGAGGGATTAAGGTGACCGGCCATATATAGTTTGAAAGAGAAATTTTATTAAACTTTCCTTTCGTTAGCAAAGAGAATAAGAAAGTTTTAATAAAACTTTCCTTATTTGCCAAGACCAAGGAATATAAAAGAGAGGGTAGAAGTACCCCACCTCATAACAATATCTCTTCTATTATTTCCTCTCTTCCTTGGTTGGTGGCCGGCCCCTCTCTTCCTCTCCCTCTCCTATTCTTCTTCCTTGGCCGGCGACATCTTCATCTCAAGGAGCTTGGTTGGTGGCTGGATCTTGCTAAAGGAAGAAAGAGAGATAGGATGTCTTGTTTCTTAGCATCCCTTGGAGCTTGGTGGTGGCCGAACTTCATCTTTTCTTGGAGTTCTTGTGGTGGCCGAAACTTGCTTGGAGAAGAAGGAAGATTGGGTGGTTCTCGTCTCGGTAGATCGTCGCCCACACGACGTCCGAGATAAGAAGAGGAATACGATAGAAGATCAAGAGGTTGTTGCTTACAAAGAAAGGTATAACTAGTAATTCTATTCCGCATCATACTAGTTTTCTTTGTATAGATTTTGAAATACCAAACACAAGAGGCATATGATTCTAGGTTTCGAATTTGTCATTTGAGGTTGTGTTCTTTTATTTTTTTCTATCTTGTGATTCGATTGTTCCTTTTGGTTAAACCTAGGGTAACTATAAGAAAATTAAATATTAAATTTTGTTGAAAGCCTTTGTCTAGGAAGTGGTGGATTCTCCCATACCCAAGAAGGCCTAGTGCCTCACCATGTTTAACCTGGAAGCCGATCTCTAAAATTAATATTTAATTGAATTTTTAACATGGGTGGATTTGGATCAATAATGTTAAGTATTGTTTGCGATCCAAGTCTAAACCTCTAAGAACACATAAGTTAAATTTGGAATCAATAATGTTAAGTTCCGTTTGCAATTCCTAATTTAATTTCTAAAGAACACAATAGGTTGTTAGGAATGGTTCAGGACTTGGACAAAATTTTTGTACAGGGGAACCAATACGATATTCCAAATATTAACCAACATTTTCAATATGGGACAATGTTTGCAACCTTGCAATGCCAATAGTAATCGTTGAAGAAACTTGTGTTTTGTGCTCCTGGTGGAAGGCTGCTTATATAGGCAGTTCTGGGCGCCTGGATCCCCTCCGGACACCTAAACCATGATGTCAGCCAACCAATCAGCACGCTCCAAGCTGGTGACAAGATAAGCTTTGGCCATTCCGGGCGCCCAGACCAGTTCCGGGCGCCTAAACCTCCTTTTCCTGCAAATTATTTTCTTGCAAGAAAAGGTTAATCCGAGGCAAATAATAATTATACTACTCTGCAAAACAAAGTTAACACAACAATAAGTAGAGTAGTAATTAGATTATGTCTCCTCGAGACCAGAATCTACTCAAGATCTCAACTTAGATTTTCAAAATGGATCTAATTTAGATCGACTTCTACTGTTCCCTCAAATGGGAAACACGTCCTCACCAAGTCACTCCTCTCTAGTGACTTATCTTAACTTACCACTTTGCCAGACATCTGATCAACCCATCGACATGTTTGGACTTCGTGCCAGCTATCCGGTCGGTCTGTTGACCCAGTTGGACTTCGTGACAGATATACGGTCAGCCCATCTGTTAGGGTCGATTTATAGCTAGAGGGGGGTGAATTGCTCGTCGCGCTTCGGTTGCTTGCTTTGATGATGTTGTTGCAGTGGAAAACACTCAAGCAACTCTCACAATGCTAACATAAGGGATTTACTTAGTATCCACCTCAAAATGAGGTGACTAATCCAAGGATCCGACCCTCACTCACTCATCCACTATGAAATAACTCCTTCTTGGTAACTACCGGAAGCGGAGAAGCCTCGTACAAGCTCACACACACAGATATACAAGAGGATCGAAATACAAGCTAATACAATATAAAATCTTACAAGATCTTCAAAACCCTAGCTTGCTTCTCTTTCTTGTATGAAACGCCTCTTGACCTTGAAAGTGCAGTAACACTTTGCTCCAAGAAAACTTCAAGAACTAGCGTAAATCTATAAGAATAATAGCAAGAAGAAGTGGAGAGAAAGGGTTGTCGAATCGCTATGAGGAAGAAGGCTTTTGAGCATTTCTTTCGCAACGATCATATCCTAATTCGATTGACCAATCGATTGGGGAGCTTGAGTCGATCAGATAACCGATTCAGAATGCCTCTGTGTTCTGATTGAGAAGGACTGAATCGATTAGCTGATTGATTCAGCCTTTATCGCGACGCGCGTGATTTCCAGCCCCCAATCCATCGGCCGATCGATTGGGGAAGCTTCTGTGCTTGTGATTCAGGCTCTCAATCGATCAGCTGATCGATTGAGCCAACTTTCACTCGCGACACACCTTCAATCAATCGACGGATCGATTGAACCACAATTCAATCGATCGATTGATCGATTGAACCATAGTTCAATCGATCAGTTGATCGATTGACTTCCCTTTGATTTGCTTAAACCATGTCTAAGGTTCCCAAATCCAACATCCAGTCAACCGTGATCTGTTGGAGCTTATGCCTAGCATCCAGTCAATGTTGACCTGCTGGGACTTCTTCACCAAATGTCTGGTCAATCCTTTGACCCACTTGGGCTTTACTCCTTGTGTCAAGTGTCTGATCATCCTTGACCTACTTGGACTTACCGTCTCGTGCCAAGTGTTTGGTCCTCCATGAGCCACTTGGACTTCTTTTCACCAGATGTCCGGTCACTCTTGACCCATTTGGATTTCCTTGCGTCAAGTATCCAGTCACTCCTTTGACCTACTTGGACTTCCCAACACCAGGTGTCCGATAAACCTTGACTCACCTAGATTTCCACGTGCCTGTCTTCACTTACTAGGTCTTTCCTGTTGGGACCTTTGTGCCTGCTAGAGGCGTCTCGTCACACACTTGTGCTTGCTTCATCTTGATATGCAGCGGAAAATAAAATACAAACACACACAATGCTAACACTTAGGGTTTACTTGGTATCCATATCAAGATGAGGTGAATAATCCAAGGATCCACACACGACACGCTATCTCCACTATGAAATACTCCTCGGTCACAGTCGGAAGCAGAGAAGCCTCGTACAAACTCACACAATAACGCACACAAAAATACAAGAAGAGAGTACAAGATATAAATGAAAATACTACTTCCTCTTGCTTACTTGTTGCTTGTTGTTGCCTCTTAAACCTTGAGAGAACACTCCTAAGAGCCTTCAAGAACTGGCAGTGAAGATTGGAGAAGCTCACTGTGAGTCGCAGAGAAATCGCAGGAAGAAGAACGCAAAGTTCTACGGAGAAAACACTCCGCCCAGGCTTTAAACAGTGCTCTCAATCGATCCAATTCATTCCCAATCGATTGCCACGTCAGCACCGCTTCATCACAGCCATCCATCACTTGCATCCTGTGCAACGATTACTTCTCAATCGATCGACCAATCGATTGGGACTGCCTGAATCGATCGCTCGATCAATTCAGAGACTTTCTGTGTTCTCGCGATCGCGCGAGAACTTCCCTGCCCAATCGATCGACTGATCAATCGGCAGCTCCCAATCGATCGCCCGATCGATTGGGAAAGCCTCTGTGCTCACGAATTATGGTCCCAATCGATCGACCAATCGATTGGGCCATTCCTTCCTTCGTAGCACACTCCAATCGATCCACTGATCGATTGGACCCTAGTTCAATCGATCGCCCAATCGATTGACCAGCCTGGACTTGACTTAAACTCAAGTCTAAAGCCTCCAACCCAACTCCTGGTCAACCTTGACCTGTTGGGTCTCCGTGCCTAGTATTTGGTCACACCCGACCAACCTCGAACTAGCCTTCTAGCCTCCTCCATCAGTCTTGCGTCCCTCGGATATCTCCCATCCTTCATACCTTGCCTCCAGGAGCTTCCTTCGGCCTCATCCTAGTTGTCGGATTATACCACCACACTCGACTAACCTCGAGCTAGCCTTCTAGCCTCCTCCATCAGCCTTGCGTCCCTCGGATATCTCCCCATCCTTCACGCCTTGCCTTCAAGAGCTTCCTTCGGCCTCATCCTAGTTATCGAGTTCTCATTGTCAAGTCACACTAGGACTTACCTTGCTAAGACTACATGCTTGGACTTACAACCTGTGCCAAGATCATACTTAGACTTTCCAATTGCCTGGCTCCTCACCAGGACTTTCTCACTTGCCAAGATCACGCTTGGACTTTCCACCCTTTTGCCAAGATCACACTTGGACTTTCCAATTGTCTGGCTCCTCACTAGGACTTTCTCCTTTGCCAAGATCACACTTGGCTTTCCAACTGCCTGACTCCTCACCAGGACTTTCTCCTGCCTAACTCCTCACTAGGACTTTCCCATTGTCTGGCTCCTCACCAGGACTTTCCAATTTTCCTAACCTCCAGTTAGGACTTCCACCACTTCCTAAACTCCAATTAGGACTTCCATGTTAGGATCGATGGTCGCGGCTAGAGAGGGGGTGTGAATAGCCGACCCTAAATCTTCGCGTTTCTTCCTACGATTAGGGTTAGCGCAGCGGAAATAACTAAATAGAAACGCAAGAAGGAAAGATGAAACCTCAAACTTGAACTCGACGATGTAACGAGGTTCAGAGATGAAACTCCTACTCCTCGGCGTGTCCGTAAGGTGGACGAAGCCTACCAATCCGTCGGTGGATGAGACCCCGGAAACCCGGCTAATAATCACTCCTTCTGGGTGGAGAAACTCGCCACAATGTTTTGCAAAAGCAATACAGGAGTAGAAAGCAGCAAGAAGCAAAATACAATACAAATGTATGAAACACCTTCGCTTACTTGCCTTTTCTTCGACTGGATGAAGCAGCAGCTTCTCGAATCCAACCACAACAGCAACAGCAACTGATCAGTTGGTCCCAGCCGAGTGGAAGCTCACAAAAAGCTTCAGGAACGAAGAGCTCAGCAAAGCTCGCAGAAGAACTTGCAGCAGCAAGAAGAGGCAGGAACAAGAAGAAGCAGAAGCTTCGAAGAAGAAGCAATGTTTTTGGAGAGACTCCACTGTAGAAGCCCTCGATCCTTTTATAACCTCTGATATCCTGAGCCAACCTGCGAACCTGCAAGCAAAAAGGCCAGAACACAGACGCCCGAAATAGCCTAGCCGTTGAGTCACAACCGCTAGGCCTGGACCGATCAGGCTCCACCCTGATCGGTCCAGAGCCTATCTGATCGGTCATGGGGACCGATCAGGCCCTAGCCTGATCGGTCCCCAGACCGATCAGCTGTTCCTTCCCGAGCCTGTTGCCTCCCTCTGATCGACCTTCTGATCGGTCTCCAGACCTATCAGATAACACACAGAAGCTCACTGTGTGGTTACTGATCGGTCACCAGACCGATCACTCGTATCGCTGGATAGGTCACCAGACCGATCCAGGTTTAGAGCTCCAGCCCTAAACCCTAAATGGTCCTGAGAACGAGCTACCGAGCCCTCTCTTGACCTAGTCCGGAGAACGAGCTACCGAGCCCTCTCCAACTTCGTCCGGTCCAGAGAACGAGCTACCGAGCCCTCTCTGACCACAGTCCGGAGAACGAGCTACCGAGCCCTCTCCGACTTTCCGTGCCAAGTCTCCAACTTGGACTTTTCCCGTGCCAAGCTCCCTGCTTGGACTTTTCACCAGATGTCTGGTCAACCTTGACCCATCTGGATTTCCCTTGCCTGGTTTCACTCACCAGGACTTTCCAAATGCCTGGCTTCACTCACCAGGACTTTCACAACTGCCTGGCTTCACTCACCAGGACTTTCCCCAACTGCTTGGCTTCACTCACAACTTTCTGGCTTCACTCACGGGACTTTCACTTTCACCTAGCTTCACTCACTAGGATTTTCACAGCCTCACGGATTTTCATTGCTGGCTTCACTCACCAAGACTTTCCAACGGCCTGGCTTCACCCATAACTGCCTGGCTTCACTCACGGGACTTTCCAACCACTGGTTTCACTCACCAGGACTTTTCGAACTGCCTGGTTTCACTCACCAGGACTTTCCAAACTGCCTGGCTTCACTCACCAGGACTTTCCGAACTGCCTAACATCCCAGTTAGGACTTCCCAGTCAAGTATTCGGTCAACCTTGACCTACTTGACTCTTCTTCATCTAACCTGATCAGAATCTGATCAGTATCTCTCCGCATGGACAACTGCACCTGCATTGTCCATGTCTACATGTCTTTCTATATTGTCAAACATCGAAACCATGACCAAGGTTTACGCTTGGTCAACTAGGTCAACCTTGACCTACTAGAAATTGCACCAACATTCCATACGCCTAACCTCGAGTTAGGACTTCCATACGCTTAAACTCCAGTTAGGACTTCCATACGCCTAACCTCCAGTTAGAACTTTCCCAGTCAAGTCTCCTGTCAACCTTGACCTACTTGACTTGTATTCTCATCAATCTAGTCAACCCTTTGACCATCTCCATAACCAGATGATTGCTCCAGCAATCTCCTTATATTGTCAAACATCAAAAATCAAATCCCGACTCAAGCTTGACTCAACTCAAGCTTAGTCAACCTTGTCAAACTTGACCTAGGGAAATTGCCCTAACATTTCCTTCTGCCTAGCTTCACTTACTAGGACTTTCCATCTACCTGGCTTCACTCATCAGGACTTTCCATCTGCCTGGCTTTACTCACCAGGACTTTCACCTGCCTAGCTTGACTCACTAGGTCTTTCACCTGGCTTCATTCACCAAGATTTCCCAACTGTCTAGCTTCACTCACTAGGTCTTTCACCTGGTTTCATTCACCAAGATTTCCCAACTGTCTAGCTTCACTCACTAGGTCTTTCACCTGACTTCACTCACCAGGATTTCCCAACTGTCTAACTTTACTCACTAGGTCTTTCACCTGATTTCACTCACTAGGATTTCCAATTGCTTAGCTTCACTCACTAGGTCTTTCACCTGGCTTTACTCACCAGGATTTCCCAACTGCCTAGCTTCACTCATTAGGTCTTTCACCTGACTTCACTCACTAGAATTTCCAACTATCTAGCTTCACTCACTAGCACTTTCAACTGTCTAACCTCCAGTTAGGACTTTCCAGTCAAGTATCCAGTCAACCTTGACCTACTTGACTATTCTTCACATGAAACTGGTCATCCCTTGATTAGAGAAGAATTGCACCAACAAACTCCCCAATCGGATGATCACATCTACAATCTCCACATATTGTTAAACATCGAAATTCAAACATCAAGACTCAAGCTTGAGTCAACTCAAACTTAGTCAACCTAGTCAAGCTGACCAAGGGGATATTGCACCAACATCGTTAACCTATCTGGACTTCATACCAGCTATCTGATCATCTCGTCGACCTAGCTGGATTTCTTACCAGATATCTGGTCAGCCCGTCAACCTATCTGGACTTCTCCTGCACACTTAGTTACATCGTTAGATCATAACAAACCTAAGGTAACTTACTTTGTCATTCATCAAAACTTGAGTTAGACTGTTAGTGCAACCTGCACCAACAATCTCTCCCTTTTTTATGTAATGACAACATGGGTTAAGTTAGGAAAAATATGTAAAAATAAATGACATGGTTAAATGGCATGGCTTAAGTTAGTCATATTTTGGTTTATGCTTGATATTTTGTTAACTTAATCTCACCTAACCCTCCCATTTTGACATTCATCAAAAAAAAAAAAAAAGGAATAGAGAATTTAAGGAAAAAAATTGGCTAAGTAAAGTTTTAAAAGTAACAATTTTCAAGATTACTTGGGGAGTTAAAAACAATTTAGAGAGTAATTTAAAAAGGTTTGAATACGAGGGTAGCCAAAGTCAAATTTTGTCAAAACTTTTTAAAGAAATCTTGAATTTAAAAAACTAATGGTTTTTATATCAGGATTTTCAAAAAAAATTAAAATCTACTAATGTTTCAAAACATAAGATTTTCAAATTTTGATAATTCTAGAGTTTTGCAAGAAAATAACATTAAAGTTGGAGAATTCAAAAAATATTTAGCAAAACAACAAAAAAGAATATTTTGAAAATAGCTAGGTTTCGAAGATAATTTTTTCAAAACATTTGTAAACCTTTTTCAAGAAATGGAATTTTGAAAAAAAAAATATAAGGGCTAAATAAAATGGTAAAACTGAAGTAAGATTTTGAAACTCCTTGAAAATTGTGCCAAGTTGTTTTCAAAAATATCTTTTAAAGTAATAATTCAAAACTTGTCAAGTTTTTTTTAAAAAAAAATATCTTTTAAAGCAATATTTCAAAACTTAAAGAGTTATCAAATTGATTT
Source organism: Zingiber officinale (assembly GCF_018446385.1). Classification (NCBI taxonomy): domain Eukaryota; kingdom Viridiplantae; phylum Streptophyta; class Magnoliopsida; order Zingiberales; family Zingiberaceae; genus Zingiber; species Zingiber officinale. Next base: position 139,336,538 of record NC_056000.1, read on the forward strand.
TTAAAAGTTATCTTTTAAAACACTTTTGAAATTTGTAAGGCTAAAAGTTTACAACTTTGAAAACTCTTAAAAAATATTTAAAGTTATTAATCCTTCTCTTGAACTTGACATTATTTCAAAATAAACAACTAAAAAAAATGTCCTTAACTGTCTAACCATTTGTTACTTACTAACTATCAGAAGATAACAATTTTCACTTGGTTAGTCAGGTTAAGTTAATTTATCCAGTTAGTTTTGACTAAGATGAAAAACTTAACCTGATTACTATTAGTTTGGTTTTTAACGCCCAGACTTGTATTGATGCACTGATATAAGCATCTTAACTCCAAGTAATCCACCTATGCATCTCATCTCTTTCTAAGTTTAGCAATACACAAACAAGGTAGCCCTAGTGTGCTGGTGAGATGCTCAAGTCCTAGATTTATAGGAACATATTTTTTTAAGTAATTCCTTAATATACTTTTGTTGATAAATGTAATTACCTTCATTTGTTTGTTTAATTTGTAACCCTAAAAAGTAAGTAAATTTACCTACTAGGCTCGTTTCAAATTCTTGTTCCATTAGAGTTATAAATTCTTACAAAAAATCTGAATTGGTTGACCCAAAGATTATATCATTTATATATACCTGAGCTATAAAAATATCTTGGTTGATTGATTTGATAAATAGAGTTGGGTCAATTTGTCATTGGTTGAACCCTTTAAAAATTAGGTAAGAGGTTAACCTTTCATACTATGCTCTAGGTGCTTATTTAAGACCATATAAGGTCTTCTTAAGTTTAAATACATGGTTAGGATGATCTAAACTCTCAAACTTAGATGACTGACCTACATAAACTTCCTATTTTATTGGCCCATTTAAAATGACTGACCTACATACACTTCCTCTTTTATTAGCCCATTTAAAATAGCGAATTTCACATTCATTTGATAAAGTTTAAATTCTTTATAGGTTGCATAGCTAAGTAGCATTCTAATGAACTCTAGTCTGGCTACTGGGGCATATGTTTCATCAGAGTCAAGTCCCTCTACTCGACTAAACCCTTTAGCAACTAGTCTAACCTTGTTTCTAATAATCTCTCCATTTTCATTTAATTTATTTTTGAATACCCATTTTGTTTCTATTATCTTTTTATTTTTATGTGGTGGTACTAAGTCTCAAACTTCGTTTCTCTCAAATTAGGCTAATTCTTCTTGCATAGTTATGATCTAATTTAGGTCAAGTAAAGATTCAGCTATTATTTTGGGTTCAAATTTTGATATTAGGGATATCTAACTTAAGTTTCTGAAGGATGATCTAGTTTGAACTCTTAGGTCTAGGTCACCAATTATTTGGTCAATTGGATGATTTGAGTTGACTCTTATGGTTCTAGTAGGTTCATTCATTTGAGGTTGATCTTCTTCTTCTTGGTGTAACTTTATTATATATTCTATAACCTCTACTATTTAATGAGTATCCTACAAAGATCTCATTTTCTATTTTTATATAAATTTTCCTAAGTGTTCTCTTGTATGTAGTATGTAAGCTGGAATATTAGGTTGTTTGTTATAATATATTTCAAATAAAGTTTTATTTATTGTGGTTCGATTTTATACATAACAGGTTGTGCTAACAGCTTCTGCTCAAAAGTATTTTGGTAGATTATATTCATTTAGCATTGTCCTAGAGGCTTTAAGTAGAGTTCTATTCTTTTTTTCTACTATTCCATTTTGTTGAGGCGTTTTAGGTCATGAATATTCGTGATGGTAACCGTTTTCAAGGTAAAATTGGTTAAAGTTATGATTTTTAAAATCTCCTCCGCTGTCACTTCTAATTCTTTTAATTTTTAGGTCTTTTTCATTTTCAACTTGTTTGCAAAATTAGTAAAGATTTCAAATATTTCATCTTTATTTTTTAAGAATTTTACCTAGATGAATCTAGAGTAGTCATCTATTATTACTAGACAATATAGACTTCCATTTATTGATTTGACCCCATGGAAATCAAATAGGTCTAAGTGTAATAGTTCTAGTATTGAATATGTTTAAAGTTGATTAATTGATTTGTTAGTAGATTTTATTTGTTTTCCTTGTTGACAAGCATTAAGATTGTTGAGTCTAAGTTAAGTAATTTTAGTAGCCTCTAACTAATCCATTTAATTTACTTAGATTTCTAAAGTTTGTGTGTGACATTCTTCTATGTCATAACCAGGTTTCTTATTTTTATGTTAAGTAACACTCAAGTGAGGAAAATATTAGGTTAATTGTATAGATATTGTCATTTCTAAACCCTTTTAGGCTTATAGTAGGGTTATCTAAGTGCTTGATTAAACATTCAGAGGAAAGAAACCTAACCTTATATCCAGAATCACACAATTGACTTATACTAAGAAGGTTGTATTTAAGTTTTTCAACAAGTAATACTTTCTTAATAATGAAATCGATTTTGAGTTCAATATTATCTATCCCAATTACCTTGAGTTTGTCGTTGTTTCCATAGGTAATTATTCCTAAGCTTTTGTACATTAATTTGGTGTGATCCATAGTCATATGTTTGGAGCAACCATTATTTAATTTTCACTTGGTTTCCTACCACATGTAGTAGTTAAGATTAGTTTTATTTTAAGTTTTAAGTTTAATTAAATTTTAAGTTATAATTTTTAACTTTAAGTTTAATATATTTTTTAAATTTAATTTAGTATAATTTTAATTTAATTTTTATTTAGTTTAATTTTATTTTAATTTAGTTTAATTTTAATTTAACTTTAATTTAATTTTAATTGAATTTAATTTTAATTTAGTTTAATTTTAATTTTAATTTAATGTTAATTTAATTTAGTTTAGTTTATTTTAATTTAAATTAAATTTAGTTTAGTTTTAATTTAATTTAATCTTAACTTTAACTTTAATTTTAATTTGATTTAGTTTAATTTAAATTTAATTTAATTTTAATTTAGTTTAATTTTAATTTTATTGAATTTTAACTTTAATTTAATTTTAACTTTAACTTTAACTTTAATTTTAATTTTAATTTTAATTTAATTTTAATTTTATTTTAATTTTAATTTTAATTTTATTTTAATTTTAATTTTAATTTTAATTTTAATTTAAGTCCTTAGTCATCTCTCCCGATCTATGTTTTTAATCAGGGAATCCTATAATTTTTGTTAAATGAGTTAAGTTCAATTTCAGAATTTGGTTTAACTTTGTGTTAGATTTAGGTTTAACTTTGGACTCAATAGATAGATATTTTTTAGAAAAACTTCTGGACTATGGTGAGTCACCTGGATATCATTAGAGTAACTATGCCTTCGAGGTTTTCCAAATAGTCTTATATACTGAAATTAGTACAAAATTTTGGTCTAACTAGTTAGAATGGAAGTGCGGATGAGCCACATCTTTTATGGAAGTGTTGCACCATATTTTGTTTAATCATGAATTAATCATGAACCAACTTGATTTAGTTTTAAACAAAACCAAGAGGTTAATAAGCTAATTTTTTGTTAAGGGATAATGAGTTGGATTTGGACTTTCTAATCCAACTCATTAATGATGACTATATATTAATATGGTTGAGAGCACTACAAAAATGTCTGTGTTTAATGACGGGAGTACCGACGGAATCTCAACTCCGTCAGCGTATACCGACTGAATATACTTCTGTTGGTAAATCCCGACGGGATTTAGATCAGTCGGTAATTACCGACGGAATTAGTCAATCCGTCGGTAATTACCGACGGAAATAGTAATTCCGTCGGTAATTACCGACGGAATGACTATTCCGTCGGGACGTACCATGATATTACCATTGGGGTTTTGTTTATTTCCGACGGACTTCTTATTCCGTCGGTAAATAGGCGGGTGCGGGCGTAAACATGACCGACGGAATGATATTCAGTCGGTAATTAACGGGTTTAGGGTTTTATCATACCGACGGATGTATCTTTCCGTCGGTGTTTTTCCGCCCGTACCCGTTCTCTTTTACATCCGCTAAACCTTACCCAATAACTAGCCGAAATCACCGACGAAATTAACCATTCCGTCGATGATTACCGACGGAAGTAGGGTTCCGTCGGGAATTACCGACGGAACCCTATTCCCGTCAGTAAATCACGATTTAGGGCACAAATTTGCCCTTTCCTCTTCGCGCAACCTTTTTCTTTCCTCCAATTTTCCAGCGGCGGCGATTTTCCGGCTGCTCTCTCCAGCGATCTCGGCACCCTCTCCTCCCGTTCACCCCGTTCCGGCGATCTCTCAGGTATGCTCTTCTCTTCTCCTCTCTCGTTTTCGTTTTCACACGGCCGGCAGCCGCGCCCTGCTCGAGGATCGCTGCCGGCGGCCTGCTTGCGGCCGGCTGCCTTCTCGCGACCGGCAGGGTCCTTGCGGCCGGCGGGCTACTCGCGGCCGCCGGCCTGCTCGGGGGTTCCTGGCCTGCTCGCGACCGGCGGCCAGTGGGCTGCTCGCGGCCGGCGGCCAGCGGGCAGCGACCTGCTCACGCCTCGCTGCTCGTGGCCAACGGCCAGCGCCCTGCTCACGGCCGGCGGCCTGCTCGCGACTCGCTGCTCGCGGCCAGCAGCCTGCTCGCAATTGTAGCAGTGCTTTGCTACTGTTCGTAGCTGAGCACAATGTAAACCCTAGAAAATTTAAGTGTCGTGACATATTTTAATCCATTTCGCTATTATACTTGCATAAAATGTAGTGGCCAACAGGTGTTTGATCGATGCTTCTCATATATGTATGATTATTTCATTTGATAATGTTATAAGGAACAACATGTTTATAATAGTTTCATTTATTTGTTCTAGTGTAGAGGTGATTTATGGTAATATGATATGATGATCGTGAGATGAAATTGTGCACATAATTCTTTATTTAAACTTATTTCAAGTGATACAACAAGTTTAATAATGTTTCAATTTATATTCTTTTTAGGTTATAACAATGTATATGAACAAAGCTTGGATATACAATCGATTAGACAATGGTTTTATCAGAGATGATTTTATTGCTGAAGTTGAACAGTTTGTGATTTTTACTAAAAGTCATCCAGAATGTATGAATGGTTCTGAGTTACGGTGTCCGTGCAATCATAAAAAATGTCAAAATAGAGCATTTCGTGATGAGGATACTGTAAAAATGCACATATGTAGAAATGGATTTGTGCCAAAAATACTACAATTGGTATTGTCACGGAGAGCCTTATTTATATGAACCAATTGGGTCATCTGGTGGTTCGTATTCTGGGACTACTGTTACAGCTCCTGAAGCATCAAATAATATTGATATTTCAATGCAATCAATGATTCAAGATGCGATGAATGCAGTTGATTATTCGAATATAGATGAAATATCAACCCTTGAATATCAGCAACTATATGAAATGTTAAAGGCTAGTGAAAGAGAAGTGTGGGAAGGCATTCCTTCTGGTCATTCACAACTATCAGCTACAGCAAGGTTATTGAATATGAAAGCAGAACATCATTTCTCAGAAAGATGTTACGATGACATTTGTCAATTGATGTCAGAGTTGCTCCCTACTGATAACATAATGATTGATAGCTTCTATGAAACAAAGAAATTGATCAGAGGTTTAGGTTTGCCTGTAGAGAAGATTGATTGTTGTATAAACAACTGCATGATATTTTGGAATGAAGACAGTGATTTGAATGAATGTAAAATCTGTACTCACCCTCGTTTTAAGCATCGTAGTCGCATACCAGGGAAGAAGAAGAAAAATATTGCTTGGAAAGTGATGTATTATTTTTCGTTAACTGCTAGACTTCAACGCTTGTATGCATCTGCAGCTACAGCTAATCACATGTTGTGGCATCATGAGCATAAGCATGAGCATGAAGGAGGTATAATGTGTCATCCTTGTGATTCTCCTGCATGGAAACATCTTGATACTGTGTTTCCCTCCTTTGCAATGGAACCACGAAATGTGAGATTGAGACTTTCTGCAGATGGATTTTAACCATTTGGTCAGTCGGGACAACAATATTCATCTTGGCCAGTTATATTAACACCATACAATTTACCACTATGGATGTGCATGAAAGATGAATTTATGTTCCTTACCGTGCTTATTCCTGGTCCAGCCAATCCAAAAGATAAGATAGATGTTTTCTTGCAACCTCTAATTGTCGAGCTTAATGAATTATGGAATGTAGGGTCGGTTACTTATGATATTGCAAGTTAAACTAATTTTACATTGCATGCGGCCTTATTATGGATGATCAGTGATTTTCCAGCATACTCAATGTTGTCGGGATGGAGCACGGCTGGTAAATTAGCATGCCCACATTGCATGCAAGAGTCCGATGCATTTTCATTGCCTTGCAGTGGGAAGGTATCTTGGTTTAATAATCATCATAAATTTCTACCACTGGATCACCCTTTTAGGCGAAATAAGAAAAATTTTCTAAAGAATGTTGTAGTCAGAAAACCTCCCCCAGCAGTCCATGCTTCAGGTGAAGAAATCATTGAACAAATAGATAGTTATGGATTCCTCCCAGTATCTCAGCCTAATTCTGATGAGATAAATAAGTATCTAGTGAGGATGTGCAAGTGTGGTTGGAAGAAAAGGAGCATATTCTGGGAGTTGCCTTATTGGAAGTATCTACTCATTCGACACAATATAGATGTGATGCATGTTGAGAAAAAATTCTTTGCTAATATCTTCAACACTGTGATGAATGTACTTGGAAGAACTAAGGACACTGCAAAATCACGTGAAGAATTAAAAGAACTAGTCAACAGACCAGAGTTGCATCAGAATGAAACAACCAATAAGTTTCCAAAAGTTTGTTATACATTGGACAAAGATGGTAAATAAGCTTTATATAGTTGGTTAAAAGAAATCAAATTTCCAGATGGATATGCTTCGAATATGGCTCGATGAGTTGACATGAACAAATTAAAGATGTTTGGAATGAAGAGTCATGATTGTCATGTGTTTATGCAAAGACTTATTCCAATAGCTTTTCATGATTTACTTCCCAATAATGTTTGGCAAGCACTTACAGAGTTGAGTCTTTTTTTCAGAGATTTGACAGCGAGGTGTATTATGACGGTTGATATGATTCAGCTAGAGACTGACATTCCTCTCATACTTTGTAAGTTGGAGTGCATATTTCCACTAAGTTTTTTTGATTCAATGGAACATCTACCGGTACATTTACCATATGAGGCACGAATAGCTGGTCCTGTGCAGTACAGATGGATGTACCCATTTGAAAGGTTTTTGAGAAAATTAAAAAATAATGTTCGTAATAAAGCAAGAGTTGAAGGGTCAATATGTAATGCTTATCTGGTGGAGGAAGCATCTTCTTTCTGCTCTTATTATTTTGCTGATAATGTTAAAACCAGACACCGCAAATGTCCTAGAAATTCCGATGATACTCAGAATATAGATCCATCGATGCTTTCTATTTTCAAATTTTCTGGTAAACCAATGGGTGCATCTGTTTCTAGATGGTTAACTCAACAAGAATACCATGCTGCAAGAACATACATACTCTTAAACTGTGATGAGGTCAAACCCTACATAAAGTAAGTTAACTTCTCTAATCAAGCTTTTATTTCGTTGTAGTTAATTGCTTGATATCCTAATTTTCTTATAATTACCTTTTTTCAAAGCTTATATGAGCAACAATTACATTTTCAAAATCTATTAATGACTACAAGTGAGGTTGCTGAAAAGTTAGAGACCGAATTTACATTATGGTTTCAAATATATGTGAGTTAGAGAAATTTTCATAATTCTTTATTAAAATAAATTCGGTCCTAATTTTTCTTATTACTATTTTGATAGGTGAAAGACCGAAGAATATCTAATGTACAAGATGATAGAATATTGAATCTTGCATCTGGACCCCTACGCCAAATAATGGTCTATTCAGGTTACTATGTTAATGGTCTCAAATTCCATGTGAGACAACAAGATTCGCAGAGATTAACTTTTAATTCTGGTGTCTGCGTTAAAGGATCTATCGACACCAATAACACTGAGTTTGATTACTATGGTAGACTTGAGGAAATTATAGAGGTTGAGTATCCTGCATTACTGATAAAAATGTGTATGTTGTTCAAATGTTCATGGTATGATCCAACCCCAAGAACAGGTACTAGAATACATCCAAATTATAATTTAGTAGAGGTTAATGCAAACAGAAGGTTCAATAAGTTTGAACCTTTCACTTTTGCAATACAAGCGGGTCAGGTTGTTTATCTTGAATATCCTACGAAGAGAAGAAGAGCTAGTGAATGGTTGTCTGTTTGTCGATTGAAGTCTAGTTCTACCATAGAAATGTCGAACACTATTACTGCTCAAAACCATGATGCATTTCAGAATGACGAAGTAGAGAGACATTCGGTTGATTCACAACTCCAATCTACATCACAATCACTTGTAGATGGTAATGCCACTAACGAGGAGATAGATGATGGAGAGAAATCCAGCAGTGAGGATTTGTTGAACTAACAGAGTCTAGCGACGACGACTTACAAACTGTTAATGTTGAGTAGAAATGCTTCCAGAGTCTAGCATTGATTAAATTTTAGCATTATTATTCATCTAGTAAGTTATGCTTTAATCATGTTTTGTTTTGTTGCTTATTTATCATGTTATTAAAGACTTATTATGGTGTGCTGTAATATGTTTTTGTAGATATAAGGTATCATGGCAGATCTTCCAGCACCACTCCGTGGATCCACCGTACTTAGGGTTGTTGGAGAGTCGTAAGTATTTTTTTTTATTATTAGTAATTAAAGTTCTTTATTTATAACATATATCTTATGTCTTAATATTGCTTATATGTAGGTTTACTCCCGACGGTCATCGAGTATCCACATATATCACACGGAAATTTAAGGAAAGAGTCTGCATATCTGGGACTACATGGAGACATGTAGATGCTGGAACTAAGGATTTCTATTATCAAAAATTTATGGTAAGTAAATTGAATATGTACATTATATTTATCCTTTAATATTCTAAAATTTTATTTTTAAATTACAGAAAAAATATACATGGGAGAAGGGGCACGAGGTAGAATTTGCAAAAACTTGGAATATTTATTCTTCCAAGTTGTACAAAGACCTATTATACTATGTGAGAAAGGATGGCACACGACCTGCTTATATATCCGACGAGATTTGGAGTGCATGGACGACCACTTGGTCTGCAGAAAGATGGCAGACAAAGGCTCTAAAAGCTCGAGCGAATAGGAATACAGAGCCAGGTGGCCCGAGTACCGGATCTGCTCGGCATACATCAAGATCTCGATCCATTGTTGAGCACGCTATAGATCTGGTGATTTTAATTTAAAGTTATATAAATTAAATTTTTATTTATTAATGAACTTGTATAATTTTAGTCAAATTTATTTGTGCATGCAGGAGCGTTCTTTAAAAGACAACCCACTTGCTTGGAGATCTTTCTCAAAACTCACCAGAGAAAGGATGACACATATATTGATGATCGATCAAAGAACATTGGGGTTTGAATTATTAACTTACAATTTATATTTAATTTTTAATAATGATTAATTAACTTTAATAATTGTGTATAATATATAAATTGTATATTTTTTCTACACAGGAGGAAATGACAAGCAGGGTTGCTCAGGCATCTCAGCCACCAGTAGAGGGAGGGGAGTCACAGGATCTATCCACCCAGGAAATAAATGAAATTTATTATGATGTTGTGAGTGGAAGGACAAAGAACTCCTCCCTCTACGGCCTTGGTTCTCAGGCCAAGGTGGTATTTGATCGCTTGAGGACTCCTAGGGGACGTGCGAGTTCCTCTTCTTCTTCTTCTGAGGTGGAGTTAGAGGTGAGCAAAAGTTCGGTTAAACCGAATAAATCGATTAAACCGACCGAATTTAAAAATTCGGTTTGGTTTATTCGGAAATTCGGTTTTTTATTTCTAAAAATTCGGTTAATTCGGTTTGGGTTCGGTTTTGATTTTTTTTATTCGGTTAAACCGAATAAACCGAATAGACCGAATTTTTAAACCAAATCGATTTTTTAGACCATAAATTTTAGACCAAACCAAATTTTTATTAAGCTAAACCAAATTTTTAGAAAAAATCGGTTTATTCAGTTTGTTCGGTTCGGTTTGTTCGATTTTCTTGGAAATTCGGTTCGGTTCGGTTCGATTTTTATCGAAAATCGGTTCGGTTCGGTTTATTCGAAAACAAATCGGTTCGGTTCGGTTCGGTTCGGTTCGATTTTAACCGAATACTCACCCCTAGGTGGAGTCATTAAGAAAAGAAAACCAAGACTTGAAGACTCAGATGACTACCATGGATCAGAAGTGGGAGAAGAAGTGGGCTGCACAGGAGCAGGCATTGGCCCAGATGCAAGCAATCATTGCACGATGGGACCCATCATAGCAGCCCCAGTCAGAGGAGACCCCAGACCCATCAGACCCAGACCCCGTTGATGATTAGATTTTGTTGAGGTATGTTTAACTATAACATGATTTTTTTTTTAGATTTTTTTAGAAATTGATTAAGTCAAATATATTTATTGTATTGGGATATTATTAGATGCTTATCTTAAAGTGTTTTACATTTTTCAAGAGTTCATACTGATACATTCACCATCACTACTATTATTAATTATCCAAAATATAATCCAGATATTTTTTTTACAAGTAAAATTAGTTATATATAACAATGTTTGAGTTATATTACATTTGCATCGATTTATTCTAATCATAATCTATTGTATTTGACTTTTACAGGATTATATTCGGATATATGTGTAAGTGATGTATCATGGTATGTATTTTGGATATTTTGTATTTGTCGTTCACTTGTATACTTTTAGATACTTTTGATTGTGAGAACTTGATACATAGATTTTATTATAGTTTGGAGATTTTCTATTTGTCGTTCAATTATGTTTATATATTTTTATATGTTGTATTTTGGAGATTGTGGATTGATTTATATTGTGATCTTGTTGTTGTATGTTGTTAATATATCGTGTGGATTGTGTTGTGATGTCATCGCTTGTGATGGTTTGTATTTGTATTAAATTTGTATATGGGAAATGAGCAAAACAGGGGCTGGATTTCAAATTTTTTTCAATTTTTTACCGACGGAATTATAGATTCCGTCGGTAAATTATCGAAAAGCACAGTATTTTTTGCGATATATTCCCGACGGAATCACTGTTTCCTTCGGTGTTTACTGACGGAATCACTGTTTCCGTCGGCATATTACCGACGGAATCACTGTTTCCGTCGGTAAACACCAACGAAAATAGTGATTCCGTCGGTAATATGCCGACGAAAACAGTGATTCCGTCGGGAGTCTCCGTTTACCGCCATTTGGTTTTTTACCGGCGGGTAAGAAACTCCGTCAGTATATTACCGACTGAATATATAATTCCGTCGGTACTTACCAACGGATATACTTTTTCGTAAGTAAAGTGAATCCCGACCAAAATACTTTCGATATCATATATTCCGTCGGTATTCCGTCGGTAATGTCATATACCGACGAAATACCGACGGAATATTCAGTCGGTAATAATGATATTTTTTGTAGTGGAGAAAATTATACACATGAGATCATTAATTGGTTTTTAAGGTTTTTTAAAAACGTTAACCTAATTTCTCTTCTCCTCTCCTTCTCCCCTCTCTCTTTATCACCACCAATAAGGGGAAGCACTTCCCTTTATTGTCGTGACCACCACAAGGAAGAGATTTCTTACTTGTGTGCTTTTCTTCCTCTTTCTCTTGATCCCTTTTCTTCGCTCGTGGCTAGTAACTTCCAAAGGAGAGGCTTGTACTCAAGGAGTTGTTTTGAGGAGCTCAGCGTGTATACGAATAGAAGCGAGGTTCGACAATGTTGTTACGGTTAATGCCTTCTCGTTACAGGTCATATGTAAGGTACATCGAACGTAAATTTACTTTCTGTAAAAATTTAATTATACGATCGTGTTTGACATGTTGTATCCTTGTATGCGTATGATGCGTATGATGTAATAATTTAAGAATTATTATTATTTTATTTTCTACTACACATATTTATGAAACATGTTTTAGCACACACCGCATCAAGTATATTCGAACACTTTTGACTTTGGCAATCCCCACATTAGCTCATTAATCCGTGAATCATACTAAGGACCCTTTTCTATTCAATAAGGTTATCTATGAAACTACTTTATACCACATGAGATTAAGCTGGTAGAAGAGTGACTATTAATCTTTTTTAAGTGTTAAGAATTAAGGAACTTAATTGTTAATGCATGCTCTCCTCTCGTAATGACAATTGAAGACTCCTCTGAGCTTTCACTCTTAATTTCTTTTTCAAAGAATATTTTTCAACATTCGATTTTTAAATTCTTTTATCTTCTCCAATAAATAAAAATAGACAAAAGAAAGAGTGAAATGACGGTATTGAATATTTATAGAGTTGGTCTCGCTTCACGTGATGAGTTGTGTACTTGTGTTACTTATGGTTTGTGTCTGTTATAATTATTATTATTCACGCTTTTCGTCCCTCTAAAATAAAAACAAGGTGGGGCCCGAGCAACAAGGCGCCATCATGAATGCAGGTGGGCCCTGGGACCCGCGCTGGTCTCTTTTGGGCACACCCTGTACCAACCCTCTGCACAACGAGCAACAACTTCTGAACACAGCACTCAATAGATTAATTATATTATTATTATTATTTTAAAAAAAAATCTAATATCATTTTTTTATCGAAAATAATAATCTTAAAATAAAATATGTTTTCTTTATAAATTTAATTAAGGAATATCTTTTGAGTTATAATTCATAGAAAATCAAATAAATTTTGAATTTTACTGGATCTAATTCCATGTAAGCCTCGACCCAATGTTTTGTCTAGAGTGGTTGATTATTACCCTGATGTGTAATGAAATGATAAGAAAAAAAAATATAGAACTGTCACATCAATGGCCTTCCTAGAACCGGTCCCATTGATATGAAGGGAGGTAAATACAAGTACACAGGTGGAAAATACATGGCGGAGATGTTAACCCCAGACAGTGACACCCCGGGGATCGACCCCTGGACCTTTCAACCACAGAACTATGTACTCTCAATTTGTGCTACGCCCTGGGGACAAATAATGGGATGATAAGAGATAGGACTAGAGGTGGAGCTTGGTAGATACGTACTTGTGTGGCTAAAAAGAAAAATAAAAAATAACAAATAATAATAAATAAAAAGGACTTAACCCCGTTAAGGCCATATTTAGTCCGGATAGATTCCAATTCGGGTCAGCTATTAAGTAGAAGGAGCTTCCGTATAATTAGGATTCAAAATTCATTTAGGGCATTTCATATGTCGCTGTTGTTAAAACCACTAACGACGTTAGCTGTTCATCAAAATTTATTTACGCTTATCGAATTTATCTCGATAGCTGATAATTTTTTTTTATAAAGTCGAATCAATCATCTCTAAAATTAATTAATTTAAAAATGAGATAATTAGATTAAAAAAGTATAGAATAATTGTTTTTTTAACTCTAAAAAAAGAGTAATTGATTGTTTAGTGCCAACCATATAGTCCCTTCAGCTATTTAAAATGTTGTACTCAATTAAAAAAAAAGATGCATCTAATTTTTATATTTTGTATTAAAATAAGATACATTTCTTACAATTTTTTTAAAAAAATTAAAACCCTTCCTACAATTTTACTGAATCAGTGCAACTAACAATTACGATCATCAATCATCACCAAATTATACTTTTACGAGCTGCGACCTCAATTTATTGCGACCTCTTCAGTCTTAATCATAAATTCTAGCTAAACCGTCTTTTTTGGATGGTGTAATGATTAAGACATGATGTACTATTATATAAAATTTTAGGGTTAAATCGGACACGTCTTCTATCATGTCTTGATCACTTACATTAATGATTAGTAGTCATCCGTAATTTATTTTTTTCATGTTGACCTAGGGATAAATTGATAGAGAATTAGGGTAAGTGAATCATCTTTTGCCATATAAATCCTAACTAAGCCACCATCAAAGTTAAGATGATCAATGTTCACGAACAGGATAACATGAGTATAAAATATTTCGTTAGATATCTTATCTCCTTATACAAAGGATTGTCAAAATATCTCTAATAATTTACTTATTTATATTTTATCATGGGACCAAAAATATTTGATCATTTAGACTGAATGATATTATCTTTTGCAAAGGTGGAATCGTCACCTCAGCGGCCCCCTGGGTCTAGCCCCACAGATATCCAGAGGATGTAAATCACAGTTAAGCTGGGCAGGAGGAGTGACTGGGGTCAAGTGAAATTTAAAGCGCAGCAGACCGAAGTTTTACGTCCATACACAACTGACGACCCTCGACCCCTGAACCTCTGTTGTAAGCGTCAAACACCCTTCTAGTTGATCCCGTGGGGGCAAATGATATTCTCTTTTGTTTCAACAAAAGGTGGTGCAGATAACAGTGGCAGTGGCGGTTGACAGTAGCGAGCTAGCTTTAAAATCACAGAATTAACGTCTTTATGGTCATGCCTTTAATTCGTTAATTACCATCTAACATCTGAATCCGTTTTAAGCCAACTCCATACAAGACGAATCTAAACCAATGCAAAATGCCAAAGAAAAATACCAAAATTAAACCACATATCATACAAAAATCTAATAGGTCTTATCGAACTCCCGTGACTATATGAATCTACATTTTCGATCAGTTAATTCAATTTAAAATTTTACCACCTTCATTCATTAAGTTTGGCCAAGAGTAGCCTTTAATACTGCCTCTTGCCAGCTTCCATTCCTTCCCACTCAGTAAAATTATCACTCACTGACACTAAAATACAAGTGTACGTTTGTGTAGACATATATACATACATGCTGCAGTTGGTTTGGAACTTGTGATATTATTTTATTTTTTCTCCTCAAGTCAAGTCAGATCGAGTTAAGAGAAGGCACTGAAATGTCACATGATCACTTAATTATTTCAGTATTTTATAGCCTAAATAATTGCATTTTATTTTATTTATTTTACGTCTTTTAAAGTTTAATTGTTACAGTGACAAACACTACATGCATTTATTGTTAATATATTGGTACATCTTATTGTTACGGTAGTTGACTTGTAGTATGTGAGTAAGATTTTATGCGTGGCATGTGCTACTCACAATTAATCATTTTACTATTATTTTAATTAATTGTGACTCATTAGTTTTATAAATTTGAATACTCTCGAACTGTCAAATGGTGTTGTGATATATATAAAAAAACATTTCATTTTAATTTTTATTTTTAAAAATAGTTCTTCTTTTCAAATTAATCATAATTAAAATTAAAATTATTCTAATAGTCAAAATTAGTCTAATATTAATTATTTCTTTTAGCAAAAAGCAGAAAGATGTTTGTTTCAACGAATCCTAAAGGGATATGTGGATTTATTATCATAAGGACATCCTTTTGTATAATTATTCTTCTATCTTCTATTGATTCGAGGTCGCATTATATTAATTATGTTACTATAGTTGTTGTACAAGTGTAATATTTACGGTTTCATATATAGTTGGTATATAGTTATAGCAGATATGGTTACTGATCTGCCGGTAAGAACAGGGGACCCCTGTTCTGAGGAGTCAATGCCACGTGGAAGTCAAAGGGCCAGGTGGCCGACCGGAGAAGGGTGGGTTGATCGCCCGGCCGGCCGACCGGTGTCTAACTGATGACAAAAGGTGCCCCGGCAGGAAGCTGGGCCCCGACGCTCATGGAACAGGATCGTAGGGCCGAGCGGAGGGCACGTTCGCCCGAAGACATGAGGTAGGATACTGCTAAAAGTCTCCACAAAGCACATTACCGAGAATCTCCCAAGTAGACCACTATATGTGTACGGCTGGACGTAAGGCGGAGGCTGGCCGGCCTGACGCCCGGCCGGGAGTAAGGGGAAAAGGACAAGGGACATCTTTTTCTGACAGCGGACATGTTTTACGTTTAGGCCATACTCAAAATCCTTCGACAGAAGGATCCGCTGTCCCATCAGAGACGTGCTCAAACTGTAACAGTATGGTGTCAGGTAAGCTCCTCTGACAAGCCCACACTACGGTATGGGAAAGGACACGTGTACACCTCGGTATGTGTGCACTCGCTTCTCCACAGCCCTATATAAAGGCCCTCACCCTTCGCCGGAGGTATGCGTTCTACGATTCTTGGAGCCACTTTCATGTTGAGCTTTGCTTGACTTGAGCGTCGGAGGGTCGTCGCCGGGAACCCTTCCCGGCCCGACTTCAGTGCAGGTTCACCGGAGGTCCGGGCGGATAGTCGGGAGATCTACGTCAGCCGCTTGGAGTGGCCATGTGCCCAACGTCCGTTGATTCAGCTTTCGGACAGGATCAATTTAACGCCGAGTGGAGACTCCCGTCCGCTCAGCCACATCTGCTGTTCAACCCTCCGCCCGAGCCACTGCAAGTGCTCGCGGAAAGGTCCAGGAGGTCGAAGCCATTTCGTCCGATCGGAAGAAATCGAAAAGGCAAAAAGGCAGAAGAAAGATGACAACAAGCGAAAAGAGTACCCTGGGAGCGAAAACTGGGGAAAGAAATGTAAAGAAAGCTCCGGAAACAAGAAAGAAAAGAGGAGAACCTTACGAGAAAAAGGAAGATCGAAGGAAGAACACCGGGGATCGACAGAAGCAGGAGAACACGATCGCCGGAGCTTTAGAACGCGAAGGATAACCGGGGGCACGCGAAAGAAGGAGTGAGGCGACGGAGGAGAAAACGAAGATTTTATAGGGTGGAGGCCGGGCGGCCTCCACCGTTGGATCTAGGTCACGGGAATCAAAGAGCGCATCGCGCCGTTCATTTCGAACCGCTTCGATCCCATCAAAGCACCACGCCGCCGCCGCCGTACGATGACGACAGTGCGCCACGTGGCATTCAGCCATTCGAAGCATTTAATGAGCGCATGCTCAGCCTTAATGTCGGAGATTGGCGCAGATTACGAGGAGGTTCAAGGAATGTTGCTGTTGACTAACCTTAAGGCCATCCCTGCGGTAGGCCGAGCGGAGGATAATGGCACGAAGGCGCCGCCCGACTAGACTCGCAGTCCAGTCAGTCGGACTAATCGCCTCCTTCGACTAGACTTGAAGGGGAGACAAGTGATCCGGCGGTAAGAACAGGGGACCCCCGTTCTGGGGAGTCAACGCCACGTGGAAGTCAAAGGGCCAGGTGGCCGACCGGAGAAGGGTGGGTCGATCGCCCGGCCGGCTGACCGGTGTCTAACTGATGACAAAAGGCGCCCCGACAGGAAGCTGGGCCCCGACGCTCATGGAACAGGATCGTAGAGCCGAGCGGAGGGCACGCTCGGCCGAAGAAATGAGGTAGCATACTGCTAACAGTCTCCACAAAACACATTACCGGGAATCTCCCAAGTAGACCACTATATGTGTCCGGCCGGACGTAAGGCGGAGGCTGGCCGGCCGGACGCCCGACCGGGAGTAAGGGGAAAAGGATAAGGGACATTTTTTTCTGACAGTGGGCATGTTTTACGTTTAGGCCATACTCAAAATCCTTCGACAGAAGGATACGCTGTCCCATCAAAGACGTGCTCAAACTGTAGTAGTATGGTGTCAGGTAAGCTCCTCTGACAAATCCACACTACGGTATGAGAAATGACACGTGTACACCTCGGTATGTGTACAACCCTATATAAAGACCCTCACCCTTCGCCGGAGGTACGCGTTCTACGATTCTTTCAGCCACTTTCTTGTTGTTGAGCTTTGCCTGACTTGAGCGTAGGAGGGTCGTCGTCGGGAACCCCTTCCCGGCCTGATTTCTGTGCAGGTTCACCAGAGGTCCGGGCGGATAGTCGGGAGATCTACGTCAGCCGCTTGGAGAGCGCCACGTGCCCAGCGTCCGTTGATTCAGCTTTCGGACATGATCAGTTGCGTAGCTGCTTTAATTATTGTAGTGGTAACAGTTACAAAATCATAACTGTTACAACTATAATAATTATAGCAAATACGTAATCGTATCTACTATAACCACATCTACTACAATCGTATATGTTATTTATCTTGTCCACAGGGCATAGTACAGATGGGGAGTGCATGGTTCTGTGGTCGAAAGGTCCAGGGGTCGATCCTCGGGGTATCACTGCCTGGGGTTAACGTCTCCATCATGTACTTTCCACCTGTGTACCTGTATTTACATTCCTCTATATCCGTGGGACCTGCTCTAGGGAGGCCACTGATGTGGCGATTCCTCATGTTTGTATATGCTATTTACCCTTCCTTCTAACTTGCACGAGTTCTAACACCTTTGATGGTTCGTTAAAAGAAAATGTCATTTTGATTTTTACCCTTTGTTTAATTTTAGTATTCTATCTTTTGATTCGACTAATCTTAGAGGTGGACGATCCAACCTCATAAACTATCCATTATGTAAATTTTGGAAGCACTGATAGATCATGACATTACATGCCCCAATGTTAGTTCAAATTTCACGGATGATATAAAATGAGATTTGAATTATAATTACATGCGAATTATTCTTGTCTCTTACAATTGCACCGTGCATATGGGCTAATATTGATCAATTTTTTTTTTTATATTAGATATCTATATTTTACCATCCGACTAATTGAGAATAGATGATCTTACCCATATTTTATTCATCAAATATTGATAATTTTTTTAAAAAAATAATGACTCCACTTCTCATCTTCACATGTAGTTCAACTAATTATAGTCAAAATTAAATAATTATTATAAATTACTTTAATTCTGATGCAAATCCATATTTTATCCATCAAATATTTTTTTCAGATTTTTTTAAAATACAACGCCTGATAAGAAAAGCAACCAATAGAAATAAAAGGCGTTTTTTTTAAAAAAATAAAGTCGGACGTCCTATTTCTTAAATTGGCTATGGATCCTTGGGCTATGCGGTAACGAAGGCTGCAAACTGCACGCGCCAAAATCCGTGTCCATGTGCTACTCGTAATCATCGTAACTACCACGGCATCAGTCCATCAAATCACACTCCCACGGCTGTCGGTAAACCCGTTCCGACGTCAAAAGGCCGTGTCAGAGGGTCCCGTCAGACCGTCCATTCAGGACGTCGGGTACTCTCTGTCGGTACGTTTTTGAGTCGCTACAGAAAACAATAAAACGTTCCCCGTTGCTTCTTTCGCGGTAATAACGGCGTTGGCGCCGAAGGCAAAAGCAGGGCGGAGCGGCAGTTATAGCATCGGATCCCAATCTTATTCTCACCGCGTAGGACTTTAACCAACGTTTATGACATTAAACGGACATTTATGAGACGGTTCATTTATCGTCCCTGATTCGCACAAATTGGCTCTTAATGAGACCTCTCTTTGATAATGTTAAAAGCACCGGCGTCCATTTGATAAAATACTGAAAGAAGGGGAATAAGTACGGGGACTAATTTAAGAAAAATAGAAATGTAGGGGCTAAATTAAAATTAAACTCGAATGCCAGATCAGACGGTGCAATAATGGAAAAAGCGAATCTGGTTACTTACGGTGAGAATACCGCGTGCTGTCGAACTCGGCGAGGGCCCAGCGATCAGCCGATCAGCAGTGAGATCGAGCGCCAAAGTATAGGGCGAAAAATAAAGCGATAAAAAGCCGACGGTGTTCTTACCTCCTCTCAGTCTCTGATATTAACTACTATTTAACTCTTCCACCCCTCGTCCTTTTCCACGCGACTTGGATTCTTGGTCATTGATAAAGTTTTAATTTTTACCAAAAAGTCGACGATCGATGGCGAAGTGGAGAGCGGTAGATGGCGATGATGATGGATCGGTGTTGGAAGAGCGAGATTGATGTAATAGATAGATTAGATTGGGTTAGATCGAGGTCGAGGAAGAGGGTGAAAGCTAGAGGGCCCAAGGGGGGCGAAAAAAATGAAAGTTCCCGCCCATCGGCTCTCTTGAAATCTAGTAGATCAGAGCAGCACAGGAGTGGAGGCAGGCAGGCGGCCAAGCACGAGGAGAGAGAGTGGGAGAGAGAGAGAGAGAGAGAGAGAGAGAGAGAGAGAGAAGAAGGGGAGGGAGAGAACAGATGATGTGGAAGTGAGCTTGGAGCACGCGCAGGGGAGAGGTGTCCTTTGACGAGATGGATACGCCCGAGCGGAGCAAGGTCGCCGGGACGCCGATCTCCAAGTTCGAGGTGATTTGCGCCTCATGGGGTTTCAATTGTTATTCGCTTGCATGATTTTCTTTGTTTGGGAGAGTTTTGCTTGGGCTCGAGGGTGGATTTGTGGGTTTGAGTTTCTATGTTTTTGCGTTATTGTTGGTTCCAACGAGTCTGCTTGATTTTGGTTTCCCGAAGGGAAAAGTTTGATTTTTACTCATTTTTTGTTTTTGGATTCGGCATTGGCTTAGTAATTGGTTGCATTGTGAAGGAAACTTTACTTAGCGATTCATGTATGCGTAAAATTGGACTTCAAGCTGCTTACTCTGTGTGTTCAACTTTTCCTGTTACGTTGAGGACTGATTCAAGTGTTATTTATGCGAAAAATTGTAGTTGTTCGTTAGGCGCTGTTGTTTCTTCCTTCGGTCCTCACTATATGGATGTAAAAAATTGAGTTCTGTGTTGGTCATTGTGTAACATTTTGTATTTTTTTTCTTTTGCTTCTCAGTCTCTTTCTTCAATTATTTATGGTATGCTACAACACTAATTTGGGTTTAGCGCTTTATTCGGTCTTCAATTCATGCGATCTTGATGGTAGAAAACTTTGGTTTTGTGCATTAATCCTTTTTTCCCTCTAATTCTATGGTGTCCACAAGGCAATCGATCCATCCTGGAGGTTTTATGACAAGGGAATACACACTCAAAATTATTATTTTACTTTCATTTAATTAGGGAATCTGCTTTTGTGGCGGAAGTGAGATCGTTTTGGATCTATTCTCAGTTATCCTGGTCGAAGATTGATCCCGTTGATGTTCTAACACGGTCCAATTGGTTAAGTTCTTATTTGTTCTGTATCGCTTCGCTTTCTTGCCAAAAAGGCGTTGGCTTTTCTCTTTATTTGTTTTTCTTTGTTCAATTTTGGCCCCTGAGTAGAGCGATTGTTTAGCTATTATCCGGGAGTTTAAAATTGTGTTCTTTTCTACTGCGTTTGGTTGGAGATTTTGGTTCCTGTGGTGAATAAGCTGAGTTGCCACTTCATTTTTGTTTTCAGTATTTTCTTTTGATCAATAATCTCATGCTATTTTGAACAATCTATAATGTGTTATGGTTTGCACTGTAGTCCTTCGGAAAAACTGTCTTTGATGCTTTTCCTTGGGTTGACTACCATAACTATACTGTCCTTTACACGATGGATAGTTGACCTCAAAGCTCATTGTATCTGTTCTAACTAGAAATGTCTTCCCTTTGTCTCAGTAACTAATAAGGTGTCCATAGCGATTGATATGCCAAATTCATTTGTTGTTTCACACACTCCACACCCTTTTCAATGTTTTGTTCTCGTTTTGGTTTCACCTGTTAACTTACTTTTTTTTTTTCTTCTCTTTTTGCAGGATTCACCGGTTTTTAACTTCATCAATAATTTGTCTCCAATACAACCTGTGAAACCACAAGATTCGCTACACATTGCACAAACTTATCAATCGCTAAACTTTGCTTCTCTATCCTCAATATTTAGTTCACCACATATCAATCCTTCAAGGGAAGCTAGGTTCCTTGGAAGGTAATAATCAAGTTTGTACTTTTGAGTTAACATACTTTTTTAATATGTCCATATTTCATGGTGGTTTTTATTCCTGTATGCAGGGTTCCTTCCACAAACTCTTTGAAAGAAGAAAATTCATCAGATAATGTCAGTGAGAGTAACTTATCCTCAGAGGTTTCTGATGTTGTTAGGCCATCCAGATTCACTACAAGTGTACAGGAAAATTATGTAATAACATGTTCACTCAATGAAGCTACTGTTGATCCTCCTGATCAGTGCCCAAGTCTTGCTGGTACATTTCCTCAGTCAAACCAATATCACTCTTGTAGTCCTGATCATAACACGACACCTTGCTATGGTATTCAAATGGATGATAAGCTCTTCATTGATAATACTTCAATAGATCTTCATTTTATTCAAACTGGTGTAGAGCGGCGCAAAATTTTGTTTGCTACAGAAATTGGGGTTCAGGAAACTCATCCACTTGAGCTGACTAAAAATGAAGCATTAGGTTGCGACTGGGAAAGTTTAATCTCTGATGATGGTGAAGGATTGTTTATCTTTGATTCCTCCACAGAATTGGAGGCTCAAATCGTAGAGGGTGAGAAAGCCATGGACAACGATGGTAGTATCTTTGTTCCTCTAATGACAAATTGCACAGAGAATGTTGATTGTCTACAGAAAACACAACCTGATAGTTCCCACGGTTCTTGTGTCCATAATGTCAACAATGACCCTTCTCCTAGTTGTACTGAAGGTTGCAATATCGATCATGAAGCAGATGGTCCCAAAAATGTGACTTCTGGTATTTGCCAGGATCAGGTAATGCTGAGTGATCTTTTTTTTTTTTTAAAGAAAATGATATTTTTGTATTTGCACCATATTGGAAACATTTTGGTCATTTTTCATTGTAAGTTATTCAAGTATAATTGTTCTTGTGTTATCATTTTCCTTCTTTCTAATTGTATTTATATACCCACTGTTCATTCTAATTTTAGTTTCTTTATTGTCTGATTGTGTATATTTTTTGCTATGATCTCTAAGATTTATTGTTTTTCCTATTTAGTTATCATTTATGTTTTTCATAGAGGAAGAATCAACTGAACAACCAAGGATGTTGATTCCTCATGGATTTCTGAATAACCTACTAGATACTTGAGATCTTTTCTTATCTAAGTTGATATATCTATTTCCTCCTCCCTCCGCTTCCCCTCATATCTTGTTAAGATTTTTTGTTTGAGGTTCCTAATTAGATTGTTTACTTGTCCTTTAGTTTTTAATTGTCAAATATCACTAGGGGTGTCAAAAATGAACCCGACCCAACGACCCAACCCGAGTCGACCCGAAAAAAATCAGGTTCGAGTTGGGCATTTTCGGGTTCGGGTTGGAGGGTTGGAGAGTTAAAAATTTTCGGGATGGGTCGGGTCGGGTTCGGGTTGACCTGGGTTGACTTAAATATAGAGTTTTGTGGGTTTTTTTGGGTTAAATCAAATTTTATTTTAAAAATTTAGATGTTTTTATGTATATTAATATCATGTTTGCATGATAATGATGGAGTATTGAGATAAAAGTGAAGAATTATAGGGAAAATAGCCCAAAAAAGTCATTTTGAGTCGGATTTTCGGGTTATATGGGTCGGGTTCGGGTTGATCGGGTTAGTCGGGTTCGGGTTTAGGTGTTTTGGGTTGAACTCGGGTTCAGGTCGGGTTCGGGTTGGGTTAAAAAATAAAATTCAACCCGACCCGACCCATCCGGATTGACACCCCTAAATATCACTTTATCCCTCAAAGTTTTTAAAATTTCCATTTTATACTCCAGAATTTAGAAATTATATTTTACCATTGAGACTTTGAAAAATGTTTCACTTTGCTCCCTCAGCTTAACATTGTCTATGCAAGAAAATGGTCGATGGCAAAGTGAAATGGTTTTGAAAAGTTTTGGGGTGGTTCAGGTTAAACAATTTTCAAAAGTTTGGAGAGTAAAATGAAAGAATAAAAAGGGAAAAGTGAAACAATTGTCAAAGCTTTGGAGGGTATTGAATTTCTTATGGTAAAATGTAAAATTTGCTAACTTTGGAGGGAAAAGTGAAACTTCATCTCATATTACATTCCATTCTTTTCATGAGGCATCAAGTAACTGACAAGATAGTCACATGTTGCAATACTCGATCTGTACTCCTTTTAGCCCTAGATACAAATCATGTCTTCTTTAATATCTAAGTAGTTAACTTTTAAAACAATTGGGATTTGTTAATTTACATGTTTGAAATGTTGTATCTAATATGAATATCAGTGAGCTCCTACCAAATGAGGTTGGGGGAATTTTGAATGGAATTGCGCACCAGTCTTCTTTTAGGGACAAACGAGTTTGATACTAATCTTCAATCACACCCTTCCATGGGGAAGCTTGGATGTGTAAAGATGTTCCTTGCTTTATAGGAGTCGAAGTTTATTAATTACAATATCATACAACATTTAGGGTATTTTATTTCATGTAATAAGTTTTAATCAATATGTATGTTAAATAATTGTTGCCATTCGTCTTGAAGGTTGGCATCCACCAACAACGAGGAATGCTTAGACGCTGTTTGGTTTTTGATGTTGCCTGTGTATCTAAAAGGAATCTCACACCATCAACTTCTTCCTCCAAAGGTAAAAGCATCTGTGGAGCCAACAATTTGAAGCCTAAAACTAGTCCATCATTGTGTGCCTTGCCCGGGATTGGGTTACATTTGAATGCTCTTGCTACAACATCAAAGGATAAAGTGGTCAAAAAAGACACATCCGCATGTGGAAAACAAATAATCAGCGTCCCAATTGATCCTTTTACATCAACAATAAGTGAGAAGGATAATACAACAAATTCCTTGTCTGTTGGAAAGGATTCTGTCCCCGAGGATAATGAAGGCCATCTCCAGATTGTTCCTTATGATGATTCAAAGGATGTCACAATTAACAACTGCGAGGAGTTAGCTCAAGGTAGTCCAAAGAAGAAGAGGTATGCTTTATAAACTCCACTATGCCTTCTTGCTTGTAACTATATTAATAGTAACAGAAACTCATGATCCAGACGCAAATCACAAAATGGAGGCGATAGTGAAGGATGCAAACGTTGCAACTGTAAGAAGTCAAAATGTCTGAAACTGTGAGGCCTCTTCATACTGATTTTAAGATAGTAGAAGACCCTTTATTTTCACCTTGCTTTCTTAGAGCTGTGGAAGTTATTTCAAACTTCTTTAAATACTTTCACAAGAAAGATTACTCAATGTCTTCTGTGATTGGCATGGAATACTTGACTTGAATCTTTGTACTGACATGGAGATGTCTCATGCAGCTACTGTGAGTGTTTTGCTGCTGGAGTTTATTGTTCTGAGCCTTGTTCATGCCAAGGTTGTTTTAATAAACCCATCCACGAGGAGACTGTCCTGGCTACTCGCAAGCAGATAGAATCTCGTAATCCACTTGCATTTGCTCCAAAAGTTATTCGAACATCTGAATCTTGCTTGGAAGTAGTGGTAAACATTTCACTTGTTTTTCTATGAATTTTATTATTATGTAGTTTCACATGATTTTAATGAAATTATCTTTTTAATACCTCTAGGATGATGATAATAGGACACCTGCTTCAGCGCGACATAAGAGAGGATGCAATTGTAAAAAATCAAATTGCCTGAAGAAATATTGTGAATGTTATCAGGTGTTGTAACTTTAGGAACCACTTGTTTTTCTTATATGTTTTCTGATTTGAGCTTATTTGTTTTCTTTAGGGTGGAGTTGGATGTTCAATTGGCTGCAGATGCGAAGGATGTAAGAATCTATTTGGAAGAAAAGATGGTGAGTATCAATTTGTACTATTTATTTTCTTACATAACAACAAAACAAAACATATGCCTCAATTCTCAGCATATTTTCCTTTGACTTGATCACTTTTCTAGGAAAAAATTATAGCAAAGCATTTGCAGATGGAAAATTGTTTATTTTCTTTGTTGATAATAGGATGAATCTTCACTTTTAAAATGATGAATTGTTTCTTCATACAAATGATAAGTGAATGTGGAATATGATGCCATTTTCATATTCACCATGTGGTTCATATTAGTGAGCTCAAATGAGCGAAAAATAGGAAGATATAACTAAAGTTCAAAACTTTAGTCCAAGTTGGGGGGTCGATTTCTAGCAAGAACGAGATGGATCGGTGACACCAACAACATGTTGGGTTGGATCCAATCGACACAAATAGAGGAATAGAGGGAAGAAGAGATAATCACCAAGACGTGAGGTGATTTTAAACCTAGTTGAGATCGCTGTTAAAGTAGGGTGCTTTCTATTAAATTGAATCGAATCAAAAAATTTGGTTTTTGATTTATCGGTTTGATTTTGGACTGAAAATTCTCAATCTTTTTGGGTTCAGTTTGATTTTGGGTTTATGTTCTAGTGAAATTAATAAATATTTACTTTAACCAATATCAATCTTAATTAACTCAAATAATTAGTATGTAAGTGATTATTATTAAAAAAAATTATTGTCTAGGATGATTAGTAGATATTATGACAGCTTCTAATTAAACAATGTATTATTTAGTAGTTTAGTAATTAGTATGCATTTGGTTTGTTATTTTTATCAATTAAAATTTTGGTTTAAACTGATGCAAATCAAACTTTTTAGTTTGATTTCAACCCAAACTGTTTTCTTTTCAGTTAGATTTGGGTTGACTTTCGGTTTGGGTTTGATTTTACTAGCTAATTTTGAACACTGGATAATGCATTCCTGCTTTGCGAGCTAGGATTCAAAAATCTCATTTCACAGACAATGTTTTAGGGGCAAAGCTTAACAAAGTTAGTAGCATCAAGAGTTATTCAAAGCTTTCTACTTGTTCTTGCTGATGACTAATGCCCATCTGATTGTTTTGAATTAAATCACACAAAAGATCAAGACCTCTTAAGCACAATTTGGTTTATTTCGGTCTTTCGATAGGTACTCTACCAAGTGTTGAAGGAATTGATCAAGCGGATAAGGAATCTGACGCATGCGAGAAGGAAGACGATAAGGCAGAAGAAGGGCAACAAAACACAAGCATTCAGATTGAGCATCAAGCTCCTGGAAAAATTTTGCCCGCCACACCTTTACAAAGTAGCAGGTGAAGGAAGCATTTTTGTTCATGTTTCGGTAGCTTATTTCTGCACTCATGTTTCTCATCTGATGAGTAAAGATTTCTTTCTCAGGTTATCGGTTGAAATGCCATTTTATTCAAGTTCCAAACCTCCGCAGCCAATCAGGCTTTCAATCGGACGCACTCCTGCACTCTATGGCACTCACATCATTCGAAAATCAGAATTTGTTATCCTTCAATCGAAGCTGGATAATGTCACCACAATCCTAGAGGATGATGACACTCCTGCTATTCTAAGATCCACAGCAACTACCTCCGCAGGTCTTAAGCTTTCCCCCAACGGGAAGAGGGTCTCCCCTCCACACAATGTAGCTGGATTGACACCACCGAACCGCAAAGGTTGCAGGAAACTGATACTGAAGTCAATCCCTTCCTTTCCATCTCTGAGCAATGATGCTGAACAATAGTGAACTATTTCGGCAGACCTTAATGTTCATCTGATCCATTGAAGTTTCCTCTTTATAATATGAATGGAGTAAAAGTGATCTAACTGGCCTACTGAAGTAGTCCACAAGGCTCATCAAAACCTCCAATGCTTTGCAAGCTTTGAGCAGTTTGTCCTTGAAGATTATACCAGATAAGTTTAGTTATGCTGCAAGTACTCCTATGCTGTAATACGTGTTCATAAAGTGCACTTGTAGCATGAATTCCTTGCCTGCTTGTTCATAAAATGTACCTGTAAAATGATTTTGCATGATCTAGAGCATGTTGATTATCTAAAAGATTATTGTAGTCTTCATCATTTTGTTCTTGACTATTTGAGGTTGTCCATGTGTTTTTCTGGGTACATTTTAAGGATATCATTTCTTTTTTCCCCGCTAAGAGCTTATAGAATAACTTGATTGCTGCTGAGCATTAGGGACCCCCGCTAAGGCTCCTTGCAAAGCTTGTTGAAGAAATTGGCGACTTGTTCATTGTTGATAATGAGGGGGTCCCTAATGTAGGATTGCCTGAACGCGATGAGATTCCTTAAGAGAATGTTTGTGTCTTCGTTGAAGATGATACCCTACAAATTGATACCTGTCTCTTCTAGTCGACTCACACTCGAAAGCAATCTTAGATCATCATTGCTCTCCATAGCATTTTCTTCGGGTCGAGTAACAAAATTGCTACTTTTTAATGGCACAATGCATAGATAAAAAAAAAAAAAAAAAGGGAGAATGTGGTTCCAACAGCAACCATTATTATCCACGACCTCATAAACATGGAGTTTTCTTTCGCTTCCAATCCATCTCTGTTCGACTTATAAAACCATGAAATCATAACGACAAACATTCAGTCCAACAACATCATCTCAGCGAACTGATTTTCACCCATGTCGATCGATTCCACGCTTCCATTTCGTTTTGCTCGATAAGTTGGAGACAAACTCTCAGGTTTATTGTAGAATTTTGAATCACCCACTTGCAAAGGTCTTAGGAATTTGAAGATTGTTGGACCTGGATCCATAATCCGCCATAATCAGCTGATGAACATGCATTTGCTTGCTCATGTGAATCTTTGATATATACCTCTCCAAATAAATAAATAAATAGTTGAATTATTAATTGGGTACACATCAAAAAGCCGCCTATCATTTGACAAATCATCAAATGACGCCCCTTTTCTTATTAAAGTCAGATGGACATCTCATTTAAAATTAACCATCCAAAATATTCCCAGGTCAAATTTTAAGATAGCAATTGTAATAGGTAGGTGCTATAATATGTAGAAGCTAACAACTACTTGTTATATGTTGTAATAACTACTTGCCATATGTTGTAACAATTATTTGCTAGCTTGTATATAATTGATTGTGGTCAAATCATGTTCATTTAAAATGTAGTGAGTATCATAGAGTCCTCTTAGTTTGTTTGGTTCATTGAAATGCTATTTTAACTATACTATCACTCTTAAATAAATAAAATCAACATAATATAATGATATTATCATAGAAGCTAGCAATCTGCTGTTATGTTTTAGCTGCCTATTAGCTTCTACAGCTCGATCGTGATCAGATAATGTTTATTTGAAATATAGTGGGTGTCATGAAGTATTCTTAGTTTGTTTTGCTAATTGAAATATTATTTTAACTATGTTATTACTCTCTAATAATCAAAGTCAACATAAGATAATGATATTGTTATAGAAGTTAGTAACTAGCTGTTATACGTTGTAGAAGCTGCTTGCTAACTTATACTTGGTCGATCGTGATTAGATAATATTTATTTGAAATGCAGTTGAAGTCATAACGTCTCTTATATTTGTTTTACTCATTAAAATATTATTTTAACAGATTATGACTTTCCAATAAACAAAATCAACATAAGATAATGATACTATTGTAGAAGCTAGTAATCAGCTGATACACGTTATAACAATTGTTGCTAGCTTCTACACGACCGATCATGATCAAATAAATTTATTTGAAATGTAGTAGATGTCATGGATTCCTCTTAGTTTGTTTTGCTCATTAAAATATTATTTTAACAGGTTATTGATGGGGGAGAAGATAAGATAGTTGGGAATAGAAGAGGAGTGTAACAATTTAGAGGAGAGATATAACTAAGAAAGAAATGTAACTTTTTTTTTCTCGATATATGTTTTTCATGATACAATTTGGCTTATATAGCCATGACAAAGGAAGTCCATAAATAATTTGGTTTTTCCTACATTAAATACATTATTATATCAAATGCATGTACTTGACAATTTAACTAATTATGCTAACTTAATTAGGCGCTAGATAATTCAATCCAACTTGACTTGATGAAGACCAAATCAATTTGGTTTTGAGTTCCAACAATACAATTTGATTTAGTCTTCAAAGCATGCAATTTGGTTCAGACTTCCAACAATGCCTCCCGTAAACCAAACTTGCTCTTCATTCCTAAGCTTGCTACAATTTTTGTGAAAGTAGGTCCTTCAAGTGGTTTAGTAAAGATATAAACCTTTTGTTCATTGGTCCTGCAATATTCAACATGAACAATATTTTCATTCACAAGCTCCCTTAAGAAATGATATCGAATTCGAATATGATTTATTTTTCCATGAAGAACTAGATCCTTCGAAATTGAAATTGTTGATCTGTTATCACAAAACAAGGTTATCATGTTTGAGGTTTTCCAAATTCCACGCAACCAAAGTAAATGACATCATGCAAAAGAAGCAACAATGTATTCTGCTTCTGTAGTAGAAAGTGAAATAGTAGATTATTTCTTTGAACACCATGCTATAGCTCAACTTCCAAGATAAAAAACATAACCTGATGTGTTTTTGCTATCATCAATACTTCTTGCTAAGTCACTGTCAGTATAACCAATAAGATTAACTGATACACTTGCTTGATAGAAGATGCCATAATCAAGAGTTCCTTTCACATATCTAAGGATTCTTTTTGCCGTCTCCCAGTGATTAGAGAATGGTTTCTCCATAAACCGACTCACCAAACTTACAACATATGTAATATCCGGCCTTGCAGTAGTCAAATACATTAAGTTTCCAACCAAACTTCGAAACATAGTTGGATTAACCAATTTTCCTTCACTATGATTGCTCAACTTTAATCCTACAACACAAGGAGTTGAAATAGGATTTGCATTCTCCATTCTGATTTTTTTCAAAATTTCTTTTGCATAACTCTCTTGAGTGATGAAAATTCCATGCTTGGATCTTAGAACTTCAATTCCAAGAAAATGATGTAACTCTCCCAAATCAATCATCTCAAATTCATTCTTCATTGAGAGTTTGAAATTATATAGCATCTTCAAATCATTACCAGTAAAAATAAGATCATTAACATAAAGACTTACAAATATAAAACGTCTAGATGAATTGGATTTGGTGTAGAGAGTATGCTCTAATGGCCATTTTAGAAAATCATTCTTCTCAAAGTAATAATTAATGCAACTATACCAAGCCCTTGGAGATTGCTTTAGCCCATACAAAGCCTTTTTCAACTTGTAGACTTTACCTTCTTCTCTCTTTTTAATAAAATCAGGAGGTTGTTCAAGATAGACTTCTTCTTGAAGAACACCATTTAGGAATGCCGACTTGACATCCATTTGAAAAATTTTCCAATTGTTTTGAGCTGTAAGTGAGATCATTAATCGAACAATATCAAGTCTTGACACAGGAGCAAATACCTCTGCAAAATCTTCTCATTCTTTTTGCTTGTATCCTTTTGCTACAAGCCTTGCTTTATGCTTGTTAATGGAGCAATCTGCATTCATTTTTTATCTTGTATACCCATTTAACACCAATGGGTTTTTTATGTCGAGGAAGAGTAGTAAGCTCCCAAGTTTCATTTTTTTCAATGGCAGTTATCTCTTCTTTCATGGTCTTTTTCCATACTTCTTCCTTATTTGCATCATCAAAGGAAATTGGTTCTTCTCCTGCAAAGAAAGCAAAGAGTGCAGAATCATCATATTCAATAGGCTCAGTTAAATCTAGGAGTTCCTGCACACTTCGCATTTTCCTTGAAGGACCTGTTAAAGAACTTGGTAAATTTCTTGGTGAATGAGAAGAATTGTCTTCTTCTGATTCTTGTTCACTATATGAAGGAATGTAGATATCATTTGCTTTGCCTTTTGGATCAACAAAACTTGCATCTTCATCAAAAAGAACATCATGACTTATCACAATCTTTTTGGTCTTTGGATTATATAGCTTGTAGGTTTTGCTTCTTTCGTTGTATCCAATAAAGATGCATTTTTCAGATTTGTCATCAAATTTATTTTTGTTTGCTTGTGGAATGAGTGAATAAGCAACGCTCCCAAACACCTTTAAATGTCGAATATCAGACTTTCTTCCATACAATGCCTCATGTGGAGTGCAATCTTTTAAGCTTTTTGTTGGAGAATGATTAATAAGATAACCTGCACAAGAAACAACCTCTGCCCAAAATTAATTTGGTAAATTTTTTCTTTTGAGCATGCATCTCATACTTTCAACAATAGTTCTATTTTTCCTTTCACTTACACCATTTTGTTGTGGTGTAAAACGAGCTGTCAACTCATGTCTTATACCATGTTCTCTAAAATATTTCTCAACTTCATTTGAAATGTATTCACCACCATGATCAGTTCTTAAAGTTTTGATACGAAGCCCAATATAATTCTCAATTTCAACTTTAAAATCTTTAAAAGCTTGAAATGCTTGTGACTTTTCTTTGAGAAATTTAATCCATACCTTCCTTGTGAAGTCATCAATGAAAGTAATAAAGAACTTACTCCCACCAAGTGATTCTGTTGGCATATTTCCACAAAGGTCAGAATGAACAAGCTCTAATGGTCTTTTTACTCTCCAAGTTGCTTGTTGTGGGAATGAGTCTCTGTGTTGCTTTCCAAGTTGGCATGTTTCACAAACTTCTTCAACTTAGTCAATCTTTGGCAGTCCTCTAACCATCTCTTTTGTTGATAACAACTTTAAACTTCCATAATTCAAGTGTCCAACCTATCATGCCATAACTTTGAAACCTTTTTATCAATAGCAGCAAAATAAGATAAATTTGTAGTTTCAAGTTTGAGAGGAAATAAGTTGTTAGAGGTCACACCAATCTTTGCAATAACTTGATTGCCTTTTGATATAATGCACGCATTATAACGCTTCAGCAAATCATATCCTTTCTTCATAAGATGACCAACATTGAGCAAGTTACTTTTTAAACTAGGAACAAAATAAACTTCAGACATTTTTTCAATATTTCCAAACTTAGTTTTAAAGCAAATCTCACCAGTTGCTTCAATTTTATGAGTACTAGCATCACCAATCATCACTTCACCATGGCTAATTTTAGATAGACTGGAAAATAGTTTTTTTGTTACCTGTCATGTGTTTGCTAGCCCCATTATCTAGATACCACATTTCATCAACTTTGTTGTCATTAGACGGAAGCAACAAAGTTTCTTCATTCTTACTTTGATGAATAAGGCCACTTTTAGTTTACTTGTCATCTTCTTGCTTAAACCAACAATCTGTAGCTTTATATCCAGGCTTGTGGCAGTGACTACACTTGATGTAACCATTTTTCTTATCATCTGTTTGTTTGTGCTAGCAATCTATAGCTTTATGCCCTGGTTTTTGACAATAGCTACATTCAATATAACCACATCCTCGACCTCTTTGATATCCACCATCTCCTCTTCCTCTTTGAAACATAAAACTTTGGTTTTCATTGCTATTATTTTGATGGTATTGTTGAATATTTCTTCCTCTTCTACGAGAGCTCGAATCACCATGCCCTTTGAAATTTTTGCTCCTACCATGATTGGATGAACCACGACCTCTAATTGAAACTTGGGATTCAAGAGCTTGATCAGATTGTTGTGATTGAGGAAATAATAGACTAATCTTCACTTCGTGAGCTTTCAGAATGTCTTGTAGATCCTCCAAAGTCATGCTCTTCAAATTTCTTGTCTGCTCAATAACAGTAACAAAACTAAAATATTTTTCAGGAAGAGAACGAAGTACCTTTTGTACAATTCTAAGATCATCCAAAACTTCACCATTCGAAGCCATTTGATTCACTATAGACCCAATTTTTGTAAAATACTCGGCAACATTATCGTTGTCTTTCATCTCCAATTTTTCAAATTCTGATCTCAAAATTTGAAGTTGAATATTCTTCACTTGTTCATCACCTTTATAAGCTTTTTGTAGAATTTCCCAAGCTTGTTTTGATGTTGTTACTTTACGGATTTTCTCATACACCCCTTTGTCTATTGCGAGATTGATCTGATTGAAAGCATGAGTGTCCTTCTTCCGATTATCCACCAAAACTTTTTTTTCAACATCACTCAAGGTGTCTTCATCTTCAGGCTCAATAAACCCTTTATTGACTATATTCCATAAGTCGAATGCTTTCAACCAAACTTCAAATTTGTTGCTCCAATAATCATAATCTTCTCCGTTGAAAGTATGTGGAAATGGAGTAGCAACATTTCTAGATGCCATTTTTCTTGAGTTTTAACTCTCTCTGATACCAATTGATGGGAGAGAAGATAAGATAGTTGGGAATAGAAGAGGAGTGTAATAATTTAGAGGAGAGATATAGCTAAGAAAGAAATGTAACCTTTTTTTTCTCTATATATGTTTTTCATGATACAATTTGACTTATAGCGCCATGACAAAGGAAGTTCATAAACAATTTGGTTCTTCCTACAGTAAATACATTATTATATCAAATGTATGTACTTGACAATTTAACTCATTATGCTAACTTAATTAGGCACTAGATAATTCAATCCAACTTGACTTGATGAAGACCAAATCAATTTGGTTTTGAGTTTCAACAATACAATTTGGTTTAGCCGTCAAAGCATGCAATTTGGTTTAGACTTCCAACAGTTATTACTCTCCAATAAGTAAAATCAATATAAAATAATGTCACTTGTGGAAACTAGTAACCAACTGTTATATGTTGAAGAAGCTAGTAACTTGTAGTGGATGTCATGGAGTTCTCTTAATTTGTTTTGCTCATTAAAATATTATTTTAACAGGTTATTACTCTCCAATAAGTAAAATCAATATAAGATAATGTTACTCTAGAAATTAGTAACCAACTGTTATACGTTGAAGAAGCTAGCAACCAGTTGCTATAGATTATAACAACTATCTAGTAATTGCTATAACTTAAATATTAAAAATCTAATCTAAGGGTATTTTAGACACTTCATTTTTCATTTTAAATGTGGTGCTCATTTGACATTTTTTTGAAAAACGTGCATGACATTTTGATAAATGATGTATATAAATGAATTTTATCAAAGCAAATATTAAATTTATTCACAAAAATTTACCGTCATATATATGCTCTCTCTCTTACTTAAAAAAATTTGAGATAAATAAAATATTTGGCAATCATGATTTCTAATCACAAAATGTTCTTGACACAAACAAACTCGTAAATCTTTTTAAGTTGTGCGAGGGCGGGCAAAATGGAGCTGATAATTTGAAGAGAATGTTCAGGTGAACCGGACCGATGCTCCAATGAACCGCATCAAATTGCAAGGTCTTTATGGGAATTGGGCCTTGAAATATGGCCCATCCGCTCAGGTGGACGGGACCGATGGTACATGAACCGCGTCCCTTGGGCCAGCCTATAGATCAAGTTCCAAGGACTTTCTGGGAATTGAAACGTGGCCCATGGGCTCCATCAAGTGCGATACTATTCGAAGTGAGTAGTTCTCTTCTCCGTGGTTGGAACTGGCGGCTGCTCGGAGATTGCGCCAGGAAATGCCATAAGGATGATCTTGAGTCCGGCGAACCTCTCGCACTTTTGGAGTTCCATCAGAGTCGCCTCGTTCCGTAGGAAGAGTCACTCCTTGCTCCCCCGACACAGGAGGCGTTGCTGTTCTTCGCCACTCATAGCGTTCGCCCAACAGGTAAAACCCTAGCTTTCATCTCTTTTGGAAGACATATGGGAGCTTTGTTAACCTCTTTGTTGTTCGGTTGGTCGTACTTGTACTAATTGCTCATGCCTTCTTTTTTAAATCAGTGGACTGATAGTTGCATCTGCTTCTATAGGCAGAAGAGCAATCGTTGGTTGTGGTGGGTGGTGGTGCTGCTGGAGTCTATGCTTCAATTAGAGCGAAGTCTCTAGCTCCGCACCTAAATGTGCTGGTTATTGAAAAAGGGAAACCATTAGCGAAGGTTAAAATTTCCGGGGGAGGTCGATGCAATGTGACAAATGGACATTTCTTTGATGCAGCGGTGAGGGAAAAGCTTTTTCACATGTCACAAAATCACAGTTTTGGAATAATAAAATGAAGAAGAGCTATTACTTTTCCCATCTTGGTTGCCATTTTAAGTTCTTGAAATGTTGCATTCATGCCTTGTGCATTTGGTTGTTAATGCATCAGCATTGTCTTAATTTACTCTCACTATATATAATTTATGCCATATTCCAGTAGCAAATCTTCAAATATGGATGTAGTAGCGGGGCAAAAAGGGTGCAATCTGTGTGCATTCTGGTGGTGGGTAAGTTAGCAAAAGGGAGCACTTGTCATGTTAGGCATGATATTATGATTATATTATTGTTTCACTGAATTTTTTTAATTATATATAACATCCCCATGGCAAGCTATGTATAGCCCATATCAATCATTGTTTTACTGATATTGACCTTCCGATCACTTCTTTTGAATTCTATACTGCCCCATATTAGTCGCAGAGACAAAATTTCATACATCACAAGAATATATTGATTGTTTTCTCTCCCTTTATCTATTGGCAAATTAGCATGCAACTTAGTGTTTTTATCGTGCAGTGCCATGCTGTTACTCTTCTGAGCATGCTTGCTTGCTTCAATTACAGAGACTAGTGGATAATTATCCTCGAGGAAATAGAGAACTGAGAGGCTCTTTTTTCAACATTCATGGACCAAAGGACACAATATGCTGGTTTTCTGATCATGGGATTAAGCTTAAGGTTTTATTTAGAAATATCTACTCTATTCTTCTCCATATTTGGTGTATGATTGCCATTTTAAAGACAGTTCTATTCTTTTTACTACAATGATATTCAGACAGAAGATGATGGAAGAGTTTTCCCCGTTAGCAACAACTCATCATCTATTGTAGATTGTCTTCTCAATGAAGCAAAGAGGCATGGAGGTATTCTTTTCTTTACCAATGAAGATGTGGCGTCTGATACCTTTTCTAAAATGATTGCATGCACTTATACAGTTACTTTTTTCTGGCTAATATGTTTTCATACTCAACTAACTTGGATCATTTTAGTCATTCCTTGCTTTTACGTATGCAACAAATTGATGAGATCTTCAAGACGTTGAAGGAAATAATAGTCAACTGAGATTCAAAATATTAAATTAAATGTTGAAGGACGTGCATAGCTATGTATTTTTTAGTTGATATTAACTAATGAGTTTGGAAAATGTAAATCCAGGAAAACAAAAACATTGGTGTTCATGCTGATTTACTCAATCTCTTAGTATGAGCATCTTTGTCATTACATAAAAAATTGAAAGATGTTACTCATCATTCTTCATGAGTTGATAAATATCGAGGTTAATAACCTAAACTTGTCGTAGATTGGGATACATATGATATGCTTCTTTGGTTGTCGTCTAATGCTATTCAAGCTAGCTTCTGAGAATTCCAGCACTAACTTGGGAATTAAGGAGACCCATGGCTAGCAATACAACAAATTAGGTTTAAGTGCTAATATTAACAACAATTTCAAATGCTGCCAATTTATTCTAATCACTATTTTCAACTCTAAAATAGGCTATGCCAACATGTGATACATAATGCAATTTTTTTTTTCTTTCTAAAAAAGATTTTAAGTGGAAATTTTAAATGCCATCATCTAAATTTTGTCGTAGTGAAGGTTGATAGGTATCTCTTGTGTGAGTAGTAGTTCATATTAGAGTTTAGAAGTAGGACAAATGGATAAGCACCTCACATGGTAGACTATTTATCATTTATGTTTTGTCATTCTTTCTCCCTACCTCTTATTGTCTTCTCTTTCTCTTTCTGTTCTGTTATTTTGAAGAAACTAGATTAAGATTTTCCTCATTATTCTCTTCTCCTCATCTTCTCAGACAACCTAATCCTTCTCATGCTGTGGCTCCTTGTATCACACCTTGCTGTATCTTTTTGGTTGCCCGTTGTTTTGCTCTTCTCATTTGGAAATGAATAGATCTTGTATAGAGGGGAGGGGGTTTAAGGCAATGGGAAACATGTATGAGAATGTCCTAACATGCTGGAGACTTTTCTATACCTACAAAGAAACAATCCTTTTTTAATCTAATTATTAATTGGATATTTGTAATATTTTGAAAATTATGTTCAAGGCCAGAATTATTTGCACATATGTAAACAAATAAAATTGTTCAATGGATTTTGACAAATTATTTGCTTTAATCCTTCACTAATCTTACAAGTCAAATTTGCCAAACCATTATTTATTAATTTAACTTGCACATAATTGTGTTTCTCACTTTTTGTGAATGCATCTTAATGAATTTTTTTCTGCATTCTTTAAAATAGATTTTTCTTTTTGAAGTTGTAATGCAGATGGGAAAAACAGTTTCGGAGGTGTCTTTAAGTGATAATGGCCAATTTCTTCTAAAGGTGGAGAAAAGAACAATGGATCTAGTCGAACACTTTAAGGCTGATTATGTATTAATGGCCACTGGGAGCAGTCGACAGGTTTGTAATTTGTAATTCTATACATACTTTTTTTTCCTTTGTATGTAAAAACTAAATCACTATGATACATGATATTAGTAGTTCTTTAACAGGGCTACAAAATTGCCGTCCAACTTGGTCATTCTATAATCGACCCAGTTCCCAGTCTATTCACCTTTAAAGTTGAGGATACAGAACTATCAAGTTTGTCAGGGGTACTTATACATGGAGCCTTTTAGTGGTATTTTTTTTTTTTTGTAAAGGATAGGAAATTTATTTTGTAGGCAAAGGTAGTTCTATTTATTTTCAATTTAATATACCATTATTTCATCATTGTCTTAGTTATTCTGATAATATGAAGTATTGACTACACAATGGACTTGAATTTCAAAATATTTGACAATTTTTATATTGATCATTAGTCTATACACATAGTTTGAAGGACTCAGATGATGAGACATCTCATATTTCCATTGTTTTTCTCAAAACATATCTCAAATACTTCAGTAAAAATCTTCCATGTTGTTGCAAGTTTCTGAGCTTTAGTTCATTGCCCATTCTGTAAATTTTATGATTTTTTTCTTTGAGTGAGTATTATTTCTTTAATAGTGTACCAATGAGGTTGTTGATCTAGTTTTATGGTCCTTTTTGTCGACTGTCAGAAAAGCAATCAAATAATCCTCTATTCTCTTTGGTTTAACAGGAGACAGAAGATAGGAATCCTCCATCCTATCCATCCTATCTCATTGTCTCATGCCAGATTTCATCATGAACTATTCAAACATCTACAAAATATCCTCGACTAAGAAATCATCCATTCTATCCATCCTGTCTCATGGTTGCACGATGATTTCATCATGCACAGTTCAAAATTTTACAAATATCCTATAATAATATTCATTTACAATACAAAACCATTGTGTTCAAAACTTATGCATTGTGTGACATGGTGGTTGTTTTTATTAGCTCTTCAAGGACTTCACATTTTTTATATTCTGTTACTAGGTCACATTTCCTAAAGTTAAAGCAAAGTTGAAACTGAAAAATATCCAAAAGAACTTGCCGGAATATACACAGGCATGTTGTATGGTTATTTTACATATTAATTTTTTTACTATATTCTGAAATAATATATGACTTATGTAGGTTGGACCTATGCTAGTTACCCATTGGGGCCTTAGTGGGCCTGCGATTCTTCGCTTATCTGCCTGGGGAGCTCGTGAACTTTTTCTCTCTGAATATTCAGGTAACAATTATCTTAAATCTCATAATGAATAATGCTTAATTTATTCTTGGGCAACAATTCCTGGAAAATTCAGTGTCTTCTTTGTATATGTTTGACAGCTTTAAAGGGATTTTTATTTTTTTATTTTTTATAATTCATGCTTTTAAATTGACTTGACAATTTATAATAACCAGCAAAGTACAAATGATAGTAACTACTGAAA
Organism: Zingiber officinale; assembly: GCF_018446385.1. Taxonomy (NCBI): domain Eukaryota; kingdom Viridiplantae; phylum Streptophyta; class Magnoliopsida; order Zingiberales; family Zingiberaceae; genus Zingiber; species Zingiber officinale. The sequence goes on from NC_056000.1 coordinate 139,375,937, forward strand.
TAATGAATGAATGAATGTGGAGTGCATGCGATGTACTAAGATTTTGTGCATGTATCATAGATAATGGATATACTGAGTAATTTCTAGTACATCTACTAAGTAATCCACATATGTTGTATTTTTTTTTTTTTTTTTAATTTTTGCAGTATCAATGGACAAATACCTTCCGCAGGACCTTATACTGCATTTCTTTTGTACATTATCAGACAATGGATGCACTGACTAACTGCAGCATACATTATCTCAATTGATGCACTGACCTAATACTGAGCAATTTCTTTTGTTGATTATGCACAGGAATGCTTATGGTAGACTTTATACCTGACATCCATTTAGAAGATGTGAAACACATCCTTTTCCAGCATAAAGACCAGCTTGCAGTTTAGTTTCTTTCCTCAACTCTTATATTTCGGTTCTAAATCCGCTATTATTTGGCTAGTAATTGCTTGTTTTCTTACTATTATCCGTCTCTAGGAAAAGTTTCTTTTTTTGTGTTTACCAAATTGCAAATTTGAGTGTTTTTGAAGAACCTTACATATTGTGTTTTTGGTGAGTGTGAATGTTTATGAAGGATTGCTGAAACTTAAAAGAGTTAACAATGAAGAATTGCAATGATGGGTTGGAATGAAAAGAATGTTAGAAAATTGTGTTATGAGTGGTCTTGAGCTTAAGTATTTGGAGTTTCTGAACTTCTGTCAACATTTTGAATCTACAATGATATCTTTGTTTACTTCTAAACTGTCTGAATTAGGACTGAAAGTGTGATTTTGTTCTTCAACATGTGAATACCTTATCAATGTTTCCCTTGTTGAGCTTCTGATCATGCTTGTTTATCACAGAAAACTAAGGCGTCCAACTCATTTCCTTCACAGTTCAATTTGGTAAAACGATTTTGGAGATATTTATTGGAACGCGAGGTTACATTTACTTTGTTTGTTTCACTTAAATTTTGCTTCTCTAAGACTTCTGAACCAATTTAGTTATCTCCTTTCAGGGTTTGGAAGCAGACATATTATGGGCTTCAATTTCGAACAACCATTTGACTTCCTTAGCTCTACTTTTAAAGCAATGTCCGTTTAAAATAGCAGGAAAAGTATGCAACTTTGGGTTCCCAGTTTGAGTATCGTTTCTTGAACTTGTCTAAAATTCGGTTAAATTTACCTTGTTTATTCTGTCTCTTGCACCTTAAGGGTCAATTCAAAGACGAATTTGTCACGGCCGGAGGCATCCCACTCTCTGAGGTTTGTGCTCTGCTCCACGGACAATCAAAAGGAGAGTAAATTCTCTTTATCTTTAACTCGTCACTTTCTCCTTTCTTATATTGCAATGTAGATATCACTAAACACTATGGAAAGCAAAGTAACACCAAATCTATTTTTTGCGGGCGAGGTAACCTGTTGTTTTCCTATTACTTTGTAGTTTATTGGTTGGATAACATAATTAGAAATCATGTGTTTTTGCAGGTACTAAATGTAGATGGGATTACTGGCGGATTCAATTTTCAGGTAATTTTTATGTACATGGAAGTATTCTATTGAAGAACATATCGATTTAGCTAGCAACATGATGGTGTTGCTAATTGCGTATGTAACCTTATGTTTACTTTGACTGATCGACAAAAAAGAAAGATAATTAAAAATGTTACCTTGATGATGAACAATCGTCTGAGAGCTGAACCAATCGAAGTGCTACTACTCTAACTGGACCGAATTGGTTTCAGAAACATTGGTTTAGGCGAAATCTTGTTCTGAGTAACCTTTGATACAAAAGTTCTTTTGCACATAAATTTTCTGCAAAAATATTGTTTGTGTGACTGGTACAAATTAAATCCAGTTTTTTTTAGTATAAATATTTTATTTTTATTTTATTAATTTCTGCAGAATGCCTGGAGCGGTGGATACATTGCCGGGACAAAAATTGGCGAGCGGGCATCAAACAACAGGAGATTGTGTGAATAAATCTTTCATATATTTTATATTATTAATGTAAAAAATATTTAACCATCATTTGATGAATAAAACATTATGATTATGAATTATCTGAAACAATTTGAATTTTGATGTTTAGTTAACAAAATTAATATTTAAGAGTAAATAACTTCAAAAAAATTTCCACTTGAATTCGAACCCTTGGATTATAAAAAAACACAATTCAAGTAACAAATTAAACGAGGATCTTTACAATCCCAAATACAAAGCGGCTATCTCATATAGGTTGTTAATTCACTTGATTTTAAGCGATAAATATATTCAAATAATCCTTTCAACACGTTATATTTATTTCTTCTATTTTTTTAAAGAATAAATTTATATTTAAATTTTCTTTTAAAATAAATTATTATTGTAATAATACTTGTTAAATTTATTAATAATTTTCTATTAAAAAGATATTCTTAAGTGTCTATATAATTAAAGAAATATTATATAATATTTAAAGAAAAATAATAGGATTGAGTAATCAAATCAATTTGAATATGGGAGATTAATTCATATGAAGTGATCATCAAATCTTATAGAGAAAAATATTAAAAATTTAATATATTGTATATATTGTATTAAAATATATTGAATTACATTTTCGGTATCAGTATCGGTATAATATTTATATCAAAATTTTTAATATACCATACCGATGCTGAAATTTTACACTAAATGATATGAAATTTAATCATACTAAAAATTTGATACAATATCGATATGATTTTTATGTATACCAAATATTTCAGTACGGTATATAGTATATAAAAAATAGATATTTTGGTATACCACCCCTATTCTTACTATAAGACCACGATTCAAATAAGATAGTGGAGATAGTGGGATTAGTGGAGATAGTGAGATTGGTGGAAATCAAAACTTCACCCCTATAAATAACCATGAGAAAGTTATAGAAAAACTTGATCGGAAGAGAAGACATATCCTCAACATAATCATTTTGGCAAGGAAGGAGAAGTGTACTTCAAGAATCCCATCTTCCCCATCGTTGTATCAACTTCCAAGGATTTCTGTAATTGAGCTTCGTTTTGGCAAGGAAGGAGAAGTGTACTTCAAGAATCCCATCTTCCCTATCGTTGTATCAACTTCCAATAATTTCTGTAAGTGGGCTTATTATGCAAATTCTGAGTTCCAAAAGTGATATTTTTATTTTCTAAAAATTATTTTTGTTTCACCACTGTTATTATCCATTACTGGAGATTACTTATTACTGTTATTAATGTATTTTGGGATACTAAATTGTTTATGAACTAAATGGTAGGGATACGTATTCTGAATACTTTTAATTTCTGAACTATTTTTGATTTCCGACCTCCCCTCTAGGAGGAATAATTCTAGAGGGCCAATATCAGCTTAATCCATGAGGAACATGATCTAATTTCAGTGTCTATGTATATTTCTATTTTAAGTTGACTGTCATTTTTACTACTAAAAAATTATCGTTTTAAAAAATTATTGTATTTGTGTTTTATTCCCCGCTTACTGGGTGATTCCAAGTCACTCATCCTATACAATCCACAACTCGAGTTCTGGAGATGATAAATTCACTACAATTTATGATGGGAAGACTAGAATTTCACTGCAATATGAGATTTTCAAATTTAAGTTGATGTAATTTAATTAATTCAAATAGTATAACAATTTACCATTTATTTTGGAATGAAAAAACTGATTTGTTTTGTAATTACTATACTACCGAGGTTGGTTGTTTTCGAATTTTTCATTTGAAAGTAACGACGATGTCCGACCCCAATTGCGGGTCGTGACACTTACTCTCATCCTTCCTTCGTTTTGAGGGGAACAATTCAGCAATCTCAACAACAAGATGACCTTATAACTAACTCACATGAAGATAGAGAAAACAATCTCCATGTATGAAGGTACTCGAGAAGGGTAGCAATTCACTTGGCGTAGTGGCCTTGCTTAAGATAGCGCCCAATGCGTCCAATGTGACGGTCGGACTTCATCGATCAAGATAGCCAATTGCTTACTACCACCTGTCCTCGCCTTGTCACACTTAATTGTGAAACCTAAACCCTAAACTGTGATTTGTTCACTCAATTTTTACCTTACCATGGATTTGGTGAAGGGTGGTTAGGGTTGAATTTTGTCCATCGATTTGATCCACCGGTTCTTTAAAAGTAGCAAATTATATACTATATATATTAATGATGTTACCATTTTATCTTTTTTAATATCGGTTATATTTGTTTTGAATGACTTTAACAATTCTTACTTATACGGATGTATCAAAGTCACTTTTTTCTTAAACTTGTTATTAATGATTTTTTATTTAATATTAACATTGTTATATTTTAATATGATAAATTATATATATCACATAAATTATAATTTTTTTGATCAAATTTATATGTTCCATGATAATCTTTATCACATATATAATTTTATTATTAAATAAATTATATTTTTTGATAAATTATTATTGAATATATTATAGAGTTAAATAGTTATATGTTTGATGGATAAAAAGAATAAAATAAGACCAATTTTTAAGTGAGCTAAATGAGATAAACAAAATGAACCATTCATTATAAAATGTTAAAACTACTATTGAACGAGAAGTTTTCTTTTAGTTGAATGAAAAAAAATTAAACTATTTTTTTTAAAATCATCCCATATTTTTTTATAAAAAATAATACTGCCGATTAATATTTTGATTTGAAATTAATTATATTAATGGGTGTCCGATTATATTATAAAATATTGATAATTTAAATTATAGCAAAGGTTATTATTTTTCAAGGACGGATTACATCATATCTTAAGGATGCAGTGCACATCATGAAGATATCATGACCGTCCGATCGGTGAGAGGACATGAGAATCTTGAGATAGAGGATCTATTTTCGGAGTTTTGTTGAAGATTGTTTCGGACATTTAGCCAAACACGGTTTACTCAATATTAGATGAATTTGGAAATGTAGAAGAACACCGTCATAATTCTAGCAAGATTGCTATGTATAAAAAAAAAAATAAGAAAAGGACTTAATGAATTTTTTGAAGTAATCTTAATGAATGTTTTTTCTGCATTCTTTGAAATATAATTTCCTTTTAAAATTGTACTGTAGATGAGAAAAATAGTTTTAGAGGTCTGATAGTGGGTAATTTCTGGAGAAAAAAATAATGGATCTAGTCGAACAATGTAATCCTGATTATGTATTAATGGCAACTGGGAGCAGTTGATGGGTTTTAATTTGTAATTCTATACCTACTTTTGTTTAAAAACTGGACTTCTATAATCGATCGGTCCAATTACCAACCTATTCACCTTTGAGGATACAGATTTATCAAGTTTGTCATGGGTACTTATACAGAACAATCAAGTTGAGGATACATTGCATTCCCAAGGTCTTCTTTGTATATATATGGTTGACATCATTGAAGGGATTGTTTTTTTATAATTCATGCTTTTAAATGAACTTAATTGACAATTTGTAATAAGCTAATAAAATACTACTGATAGTAATGGTGGAAATAGAGAAAACTAGAGGTTGCTTTATTATTATCATCGAACTTAATGAAAATTTACGTAATAAAATGTTTTTAAGATTAAATACCAAGAAAGAAACTAATATATTCTTAATAGCTAATAAATAGAAAAGCTTATTAATAATAATAATAATAATAATAATAATAATAATAATAATAATAATAATCTAACATGTCCATTCAAACTTATAATACTACAACTAGAAGTATCTAGAAGTATTGAGAGTGTGTCAGACAAGAACGAAAGTGTAAAATTAAATGCGCCTTAATAAACATATTAGCAATCTATAGATTCATTAGTAGAATTTTGATGATAAACTTAGCTAATAGTTACTTTGGCGATTATCAATTACCTAGTAATATATTGTAATAAACTTCGGCAATAAAATTGACATAGTAAATACCATTTTAAACTTCATCAATTAAAAAATGTGGGCTTCACTTCTAATTTTAAGTGACAATTTACTTCGTAATCTCTATTCAATGAAGTAATAAATCTCAAAATAAAATTTATATTTTTAAATAATGAAGTAATAAGCTTGAATTGGCTAAAAATTTATATTTTACTTCCATCATATTATCCACTTAGTTATTGACCTGGTTTCTTTTCATGGTATCGACTTCGTGCGATCCCCCGTAGTTTTATTCAAAATGGTTTATAAGTAGAGTTAGGACAAACTTCAATTTGTGCAACATTGCTATGTTCTAATGATTAAAATTGATAGGTTCACTTGATCATGTGGTAAATCGCTTGCCCCCAGTACCCCGGTCGCACCCGACTCCAGGTCATCACGGGGAAGGTAAATCACGGTAGCCGAGCGGGTAAGTAGTGGTGGGGTGAGATACACAGGGGTCCGGGGATTTATGCTCCAACATCCTCACGGTTCGACTCCGCGTTCTCAAGTGGCAAACGATCCACTGCTTACCAATTCGGATGACCCGTGGGGTCAGGTTCATTGTAATCATGATTTTATAGAAGATTTAAATTGTGGTATGGTAAAATTTGAAGCTTAAGCGATGTGAAACCTTAGATCAGAAGGATACTCAATGTAATTAGGTTTCCTAATTCTAAATCTTCACATGTTTTAGTTAATGTTGTATTCTTAATGATTTTAGTAATAATATGCTAATTAGGATTAGCTTGTTTTGATCTAGGAGAAGCATGAACTTATTATGCAAAAGATTGTTTGCAATAAGTGCAAAAGTGTTGCTATTGTGAAAGGTCTTGAATTATTTGGTGAGTGATAGCCAAACAATATTATTTACAACTAAATTTGAGAAATGAAAAATCTGAACACATGACAGATATAACTATTTGCTCTATTGTTTATAATTTATGAGATTTTTTTGGTGTAAAACTGAGTGATGCATCAAAGAGGCTGGGTAAAAAGTTTGCTAGAGGAGTTTATGTTGTCAAGGTGAGCCTACTGCCTAGCATTGTTTAGTTGATGGAGGAAATGCTTTTGCGTTGTCTAAATACTAACTTCTGGTTTATTAATTTTAGGGACCAATCGAGAAAGAACAGATTGATGTGCAAGGAAACATTGCCTATGATATTGTGGATTATTGAGACTTGGTCAGATGTATCACTATATGATTTCTTACAGAGGTCTCCATTTCTGTACCACCATTAGATTTGCTGGAAGTTCAATTGCTAATTTAGCATGAGATTATTTAGGATAAAATTTATGTGATTTGAAGTAAAAAGTCAAAGAGCTTACTAATTTAGCATGAGATTTATTGGACTATGGTTTCTAGTATATTTTGACAAGATAGTAAGATTTTGCTGTATAAGAGGGTTATTCAATTGTTTATTTTGATTAGTTTTTTATGATTGATTAAATGACACACATATTGGGTTCTGTATTTATTGTTAAAATGTAAAGTTATGGTACTTAAGTGATGTTTTCGATTAAGCTTGGTATGTAGCTTGTTAGCTGTGGGACCTCTGTTGTTTAAGATATTGTAGTATCTTAATCTTATCATCCCGTTTCAACCGATCATATTATCACATGTTATCACTTAGTAGTAATAAGCAATTACTTCATCAAATTAAAACTGTGTTGCAATACATTATGGTTATTTACTTCAATATTACTTCAATACTAAAATTAGATGGTGAAGTAATAAAAAACAAAATACCTTAACACATTAAAATTGAGTCAAAGTTAAAGAAAGCATTTATTTCACCATAATTTAGTGATTACGAAGTCGTTTCTTATTAATTGCTTTAGTATAATATAAAATAATGAAATCTTTTAAATCAATTACTTTGTTAATAAATATAAACTGTGAAGTAACATAATACTAAATACTTTGACAAGTACAAATTATGATGAAATTATAAAATATATTTACTTCGATAATTAATATAAACTGTGAAGTTATATATTATCTATTACTTTGACATGCTATAAAATAAAGAAAGTAAAAGATATTTTTTTTACTTCAGTAATTAATGTAAACTGTAAAGTTACATATTATCAATTACACTTTACAAAATCAATGAAGTAAAAGATATTTTTTACTTCAGTATCGGTCCAACTCTAAATCGGTTTTGCCTCCTTGAACCGATCAAAGACTTCACTTTTTCTTGGATACAACTTCAGATAAGACGAAGTAAAATAATATCCTTTTACTTCATGTGCATCTACTTCGGAATTATTTATATACGACTTCAGTGAATATGCGAAGTAAATCAAGGAAATTCTAGTAGTGATTAGAAGGAATGAATGACAATATAATGGTGCCAACCTGAAGATGATGGCGAGTAATATGACAATTAATTTCAACATATTTTGTTTGCTCATGAAAAACTGAATTGCATGCAATTTGAATAGTACTATGATTATCACAATATAACAAAGTAGGTTGATGAAAAGACATACCTATATTTGCAAGCAACCAACATAACCAAACTATCTCACAAGTAGTTGAGGCTATGGTACGATACTCGACTTCTGTGAAAGATCTAGAAATACCATCTTATTTGTTATTCTTCCAAGAAATGAGGTAATCACTAAGGAAAATACAAAAACCAGTGGTAGATTTGTGATCCATAAGATCACCAGTCTAATTAGTATTAGTATGCACACAACTCCAGAGATGAACTAGAAGGAAATAAAAGGTTTTAAAATTGAGTGTCTGAAGATACCTGAGAATACAAAGAACAATAGTCCAATAAACTGTAGTTGATGCAATGACAAATTGACTAACCACATGAACAACATGCACAATATCTGGATGAGTCATGGTGAGATAAATCAAGCTCCCAAGAATAGTTCAGTATTAACTAGGATCCACCAAAGGTGGGCCATTAAATGGAGAATACCGAGTTTGGGTTGGGTCAGGTCGGGTTTGGATTGACCCGGGTTGACCTAAATATAGTGTTTAGTGGGTTTTTTTTTTGGTTAAATCGAATTTTATTTTGAAAATTAAGATGTTTTTATGCATATTAATATCATGTTTGTATGATAATGATGGAGTATTGAGATAAAAGTGAAGAATTATAGAGAAAATAAAAAAAAGTCGTTTTGAGTTGGATTTTTGGGTTATCCGGGTCGGTTTGGATTGGTCGGGTTGGTCAGGTTTGGGTTCAGGTTTCGGGATTTTGGGTTGAACTCAGTTGGGGTCGGGTTCGGGTTTGTTTTTTTTTTACAAAAACTCAACCCGACCCAATCCACCCGAATTGACAACCTTAATATCAGGCCCAACGTGGGCTTGATATGATCCTATTAGGCCTGATTTAGGCCTGATATTAATAATATCAGACCCACATTGGGCTTGATATGGGATAATATCAAGCCCAATGTGGGCCTTATATGATTTGTTCTTGGCCACTTTGTTCATTGATCACAACCAAGATTTTGATCTTGATATATAAAATTTCACACCATATCTCATGTCTGTAAAAAAAACTTGCTAGCAGTTAAGATATTTTTCAGAAAATCAAATAGGCTAGCACCAACCATTGAATTCAAGTCTATAGGGTGCGTTTGAAAATATTAAATAGTCTTGTAATTTGATTTGAACTAAAATGAAGTTATGACTTAAACAAAGTGAGTGTTGTTGTGCTTGAAAAATAAAATAGGACAACAGTTGTTGTTTATTGAATATTAATCAGGTGTACTATTCTGTGCCAACTGGTACGACATAAGAACTTCATATTGATAGTTAAAACTAAGTTTTGACAACATCTCTCTCTTAAACCTTCCTAGGGAATGTGAATTTGAAGAAATCCAAATACTCTAAAAAAAAAGTAATATATAGAATAAAATAAATAGATAAAATAGAAAATAAATAAATTAAAATTTTTAAAAATTAATATATATATATATATATATATATATATATATATATATATATATATATATATATATATTACAAATAAAATTAAAGAAAAATAAAATAGAAAAAAAGTAGATAATATAGATTTAAAAAAATCAATATAATGAAATGAAATATATCTGTAAAATATATTTTTATAATATTAAAAAAGGAGTAATATATTAAATAAAATAAATAGATTTAATATTAAATAAATAAATTAAAATTATAAAAATTTAATAAAAATACCTTATTTAATATTAAATCTATTTATTTTATTTAATATATTACTCCTTTTTTAATATTATAAAAATATATTTTACAGATATATTTCATTTCATTATATTGATTTTTTTAAATCTATATTATCTACTTTTTTTCTATTTTATTTTTCTTTAATTTTATTTGTAATATATATATATATATATATATATATATATATATATATATATATATACAGAAACCGTAGGCTGCGGTGCTTATGCTGCGGTTTTATGCGATTTCGTCTATGTCAATCGTGTGAGAAGCTGAGTAAAGGGCGAGGATAAAAAAATGATCCGCGTGAGCCATCGCGAGCCATCTACTGCCACGAGCCATCTCCTAACGTGTAGTTTCTCCTCTCCGCGAACCCTATCACAAGCGGCGGCGAGCTCGCCCACTCTTCGCACACCTTCCTCTCCACGAACCCTAGCAGAAGCGGCGTTGGCGAGCTCTCGACAGGCTTCGCACACCTTCCTCTCCGCGAACCCTAGCAGAAGCGGCGCCGCTCAACCGTCTCTAGCCGCAAGCTCTCCCTCTCTTCGCGATCCTTCCTCTCCGCGAACCCTAGCAGAAGCGTCGACTTGTGCTAACTCCATAACAGAAGCGCTGGCGCCTCCCTCTCCGAACCCGGGAACCGAATCGCCTCTCTCGCCAAAGCTCAGACGCGAGCTCTCTCTGCGGCAACCAACTACCTTCTCGATGCAAGCCACGACAAATCCTCCCTACGCCACGATCAGCCGCCCACACCAAACTGCACTGCTAGATTTTCTCACGCCTGGAAAATCCTTCTCCGGTAAAAGCTTTCGTGTCAGTACTTTGTTTGCTCTGATTCTATGTTCATCGATATGAAAATTAAGCTATACATTATAATTCATGGTTTCTCTTACTAAATTGTCGAACTTTATGGCTAGCTTTTTTTCCTGAACAGTGCTACATTTTTTCTGTTCCAATATTGATATATCCTTGTTTATATGAGAATGCGCTCTGGAAATTGAAATAATAAGAAAATTCTAAGTTGAAAGTCCTATAGAACAATGCAAGGTGTGTAACTTGAGATTCAAGTAATAGAAACCTGAATAGTGCTACATTTAGCTTCTAGTTGTATTCTTGACATTCAAGTCCATGTTTAACTTAGCTAATGTTCTGTTAGGACAAGATATATGTGTGCCCAACATCCAAAAATAGCAATTGGTATCTACTAATGTATCTATATCATGTCTATGACTTGATGCTGTATCTATATTAGAATCACTTCTATTTTATTATGTTAATTGGAATAGCTTTTATTTATTTATCTATTGTCAAATATAATGCGAGGGCGCAATGGAAGAAAATAGAGTTGATGATCAAGAATTCATTCCCCAAGTTACAGATGATCGAAAGTCAAAAATTGGAATGTAATTCTTATCTCTAGAGGATATATATTCGTTCTATAACCAATATGCATGAGAAGCCGGATTTAATTCAAGGAATAGCACGAGCAGGAAAAATAAAATGACAAATGAAGTGACGTGGAAACAAACTGTATTCTTTAAAGAAGGACATATAGATCTAATGCGACGCAATAAATATCCAAACCCTGATCAACAAACAAGGGAAAGAACACGTGACACAGTTAGAACGGGTTGTAAGGCAAATATTGCATTTGTCAAGAAACAGACGGGACTGGATTGAATTGTCTGTAACTTTATAGAAGCCCATAATCATCCACTCTTGACTCCATCAAAGGTGCATTTGCTACGCTCACATCATAGTGTTTTGGCAGCCAAAAAAACATTGACAAAATAGTTTTCAGAGGCTAATGTACCAACTTGTCAACAAATACGTTTATTAGAGATAGAGTATGAAGACCTTGAATGGGTAGGTTGTACAGAAACTAATATTTATAATCTATCATTCCATACAAAAACTTGTTAATCTATCATTTTCCATACAAAAATGAACACTACCTAGGGGTGGAAAATTCATGTTTATAACCTTTTTCCATACAAAAACTTGTTAATCTATCATTTTCAAATTCACCTCCATGATCACTTCTTATTTTGTTTATCTTATGATTCTTTTCATTTTCTACCCTTTTACAAAAAACAATCAAGGTATCTAGAATTTGATCCTTATGTTTCAAGAAGAACACCCATGTATCTAGTGTAATCATCCACAATCACAAAATAATACCTACTACCATTTAAAGAATATATGTCTACTACTATTAAACAAATCCATGTGAATGAGCTCTAAAGCATTTGAGGTACTTACAACGTTTTTACCTTTATAGGTAGCTTTGGTTTGCTTACCCATTTGACATGCATCACACATTTTGTCTTTTTGAAACTTCAACTTTGGAAATCCTTGCACCAACTCTTTCTTCGAAAGTCTTTTGATATTCCTCATGTTGGTGTGAGTAAGTCTCCGGTGCCAAAGCCAAGTCTCCTCTTCTTTAGACATGAGGCACTTAGCAAATACACTAGTAACACCAAATAACTCAATTTGATAAATATTTTCTCTTCTATGACCTAAGAGGATAATGGTGTTTAGTTCACTATGCTTAATTAGACATTGAGATGAGTTAAACTCAACTCCATAATATGAATCACATAGTTGACTAACACTTAAAAGATTAAAAACCATGCCTTTCACTAATAACACATTTTTTATCATAAATTTTTCAGAAATTCTAATATCTCCTATTCCCATAACTTTTAATTCACCACTATTACCAAAAGAAATGGTACCTTTACTTTTGTGTCTTAATGATGAGAATTTTGAAGAGTCTCCCGTCATATGCCTAGAGCATCCACTATCTACGAATCATGTGGTTGGATGCTCCCCCTCGGCGCATGCCTGTTTAAATACGATAAACCAAATGTTTTGGTACATAAACTTTGGGTCCGATAGCATTAACAACAAATTGCTTGGTACAAATCTTGAACAACCTTAACCCTTGAAGCATGATTTCTACTAATTAGAGACATAAATTTGATTTCCTTATGTTGTGATTTAAACCCTAATCTCGCTTTGTTGTACACACCCCTTTGAGCTCCTAGAATCATATCCAAATATTTAGAGCTTGAAGTAAACTTTTCTAAAACACCTCTAAGATCATCAACTTGTAATTTCAAAGATGTATTTTCCTTTTTAATATCATCAAATTCATTCATGTCATTTTCATGAGGCATGCAAGTTTCACATAACACAATTTCATTTTTAATTGATTTCAATTCATTTTGCAACTTTTTAACCTTGCCTTTTGATTTAGCTAGTGCATTAGTTAAGCATGCAATGGTGGCATACATCTTATAAAGCTTGGGAGAAATTACCTCATCATCACTAGATGATGACTCACTTGAAGATTCCACATCCTCCCCATGACTATCTTCATCTTCACTATCTTCTACATGGCTTAAGGTCACGAGTGCCATATGCCTTGAGCTCTTCCTTTTATCTTCTTCTGATGAGCTTGAGGATGAGTCATCCCATGTGGCTTTCAAGGTCTTCTTCTTTTTCTTAATCTTTTCTTCTTGCTTCTTCAATTTTGGACACTCCGTTTTGTAGTGCCCCTTTTTCTTGCATTCATAGAAAATAATATCAGTCTTAGTCTTTGAATCCACAAGAGATTTACTTTTTCTCTTGTCGTCATTGAAGATCTTCTTAACATCCTTCTTGTCAAACTTCCTTGAACGTCTCATCATTCTTTGAGCAAAATTTGTCATTTCACTTGATGATAGCTCTTCATCACTATCACTATCACTGTCTTGCTCAGATTTTGAAGATGACTCCTTCTTCTCCTTCTTCTTTTCCTTGTGCTTCTTTTTACTCTTTTCACCTGCAACCAAGGCTATACCTTTCTATTTGTGGCTTGTGTTAGCTTTCTTATTCAATTCAAGTTCACAAAATAATTCATCTAATTTTACTATTGAAAAATCCCTTGAAACCTTATAGGCATCCACCATGGATGACCATAATGAATTTCTTGGGAACGATTTTAGAGAACACCTTATGAGATACTAGTTCTCCACACTCTCTCCAACTGAATGGAGACCATTTAAGAGTTCCTTGAATCTCCCATGTAGTGAACTTACTGTTTCTCCATCCTTTATTGTGAAATTCTGAAGTTGATTTATTAAGAGATCTCTCTTTGCAATTCTTAAATCCTTGGTGTCTTCATTTAGCTCAATGAGCTTATCCTATAAATCCTTGGCACTCTTGAAAAGTCCAACCTTGTTGAGTTGCTCCGAGCTCAACCCACACTGAAGAGTCACAATCGCCTTAGCATTTACTTGACCTTCATCTTTTGTTCAACGGTCCACCTTGATGATTCAAGCATTTTTCCATTCTCGGTTGGCGCCGTGAATCCCTTTGTGATTGAGAACCACATATCAATTTTGGTCATGAGATAGTACTCCATACGACTCTTCCAGTAAGCAAAGTTGCTGTCTTCATAGAACGGTGGTCGTGAAGTACTATGTTCCTCTTTCAATGACATCTTGTAGCTCTTAACTTATGCTTTCTTGGCGGTGAATCCTCAAAAGCAAACCTCACTCTGATACCACTTGTTAGGACCAGTTGAGCTAGACCTTGGGGGGGGGGGGGGCGAATGACTCACTTCGTTTTCTTTGTTGACTTGATTGTGCACAGCGAAAACTTGAAAGCAATACTAACTCTTGTATTTACTTGGTATCCACCTCCTCAAGAAGGTGACTAGTCCAAGGATCCACACCACCGTCACTCTTCCACTATAGAACTTTTCCTTCTCGGAATTACACCGAAGGTGGAGAAACCTTACAAGATTTACAACTCTCTCTCTCTCTCCAAAAGAAAAAGATCACAACCACTACAAGGAAGAAGAAGAGGATGATTACAAACTTAGAATACCTTCTTCTTTGCAGACTACAACTTGAAAATATGGAGAAGAGAGCTTGAACTTGAGCACTTGAGAGCAATAGAACAGTGTATTTTTCGGTGAGGGCTTTCGTTGCATCTTTTCCAGCTTTTTAAATGTCTTCAAATATAGTCGTTTCTCACATGATCGTTACCATGAATCAATTGGGTTTGTCTTTCAATCGATTCAAAAGTATCCGTTGAGCGTCATCACGTCAAGATCAACGGTGTAGATCATTTGGTTTGAACCTCAATCGATTGGGACATTATTCTCAATCGATTGAATTTATCAATCGATCAACGAATCGATTCAGACACGTTATGCTCCAGCGTAGAAACGCAGAACCTCTGTGAATCGATCGACCGATCGATTGGATACCTCCAATCGATCGGCTGATCAATCCAGGAGCGTTCTACGCTTCTCGTAGAAGCTTCACCAATTGATCGACCGATCGATTGATTTACTCCAATCGATCCGCTGATTAATCCAGGAGCGTCCTTGCGCAGAAGCTTCACCAATCAATCGACCGATCGATTGGTTTACTCTAATCGATTGACTGATCGATCCAGGAACACTCTGTTTCACAGCCATGCATCTCAATCAATTTACCAATCGATTGCTGGTTTCTTGATTAATAGCAAGTGGATTAATACATATTTCTTTTAATAAATACCTCGTGCCAGATGAATGCCTATTCGTTTAGACTTTCTTGCCTTGTATCAACCCTTCTAACCTGCAAGGACTTTTCTTGCCAAAAATTCGGTCCTCGACCTTCTTGGACTTCTCTTGCTTTACATCCAATCCTCTGACCTGCAAGGACTTCTTTTGCCAAGAATATGGTCCTCGACCTTCTTGGCCTTCTTTTGCCTTACATCCAGTCTTCCGACCTGCAAGGACTTCTTCTGCAAACTCACAATACTTGTTAAATCTAACGTATTAACCTAAACTTAAATAATTGTCAACACATTGAAACTTCTAGGGCATGATTACACCAACATTATCTAAATTAAAGAATCTTCTAATTATCTTGACTTATCACTTAATTAAATCAACTATATATTTCATATACTTTAGGTTCTCTAATTGTTTTAACAAGTAGGTCACATCTTCGTCTTATTTTTTTTCTTCGAAGTCTTAAATTATTTCTTCACAAACTATGCCCATAAACATAAAGCACCTTTAATTAATAAATTAAATCAAATAAAATATTATTTTATATAAATATACAGACTTATAGTAATGACTTGTTTCCTCATTTTGTTAAGTTGGGCAATCCTAGCTGCATCCTTCTCTGCCTCATCTTCATAATTGCCTTCCATTAATGTGACGATGTCTCTTTCTTCTTCCATATCATCGACATCAATTTTTTCCTTTCCCCTTCTCCACAACATTAAGTTCTTTTACAAATTTTTTACCTTATACTTCTGTTAAAATGTTCTCCACAGACTCGCATATTTATATATTTCTTTGCTGCCTCTTAGGTAAAATCTGGAGTCACAATGGACTATCAATTGGAGTATCCCTGTAATCATAGCGACTTTTATCATGTCCTCTCATTCTTGTTTAAAAAGCTACTAGTTCACATTGAGGATCGTCTACAGGATCACTTGATTGAGATTGCATGCCTTTATTTTCTATTATTTCAAGTAATTCTTTCACTCTGTCGTTCAAATGCATGTTCTCCATTGTTAGCTTCTTAATTCGGCTTGCTTGAATAATGCAGTTACAACATTCCTTATTACTTTGGTTTCCTGCTTCGTTGTCTTCAATTGTGATGTCTCCATTAGACGTGGAATGTCATTAACGCCATCAAGGTTCTCAACCATTAATTTTTCATATTAGGTAGGGATTAGGTCAATCATAACCTGTCAAATTATTAAAACAAATGATAAAAAAATATATTAACCTAACTTAAGTGACAATATTCAAAATTTACCTCTTCAAATGAGACTCGATCGAATAAATCCCTCATCTTACTAATATGTGAAGGAATATTCCTCCACTTATTTATTCATGCTCCTTCAATTTTGTATGATTTTTGTTGGAATATGCTCCAAAAATCATGTCTGATTCATCATCACAAGTGTTAGATATTCATACATGTCTGCAAAATATTATTAAATTTAACATCAAATATAAACCCATTGTCAAAAGACCAGCAAAGCTCTTTAGGTAAGGGAGGTTGGTATTGGAATGTATTATCTGAGTTGATGAAAATATGCCCCCAATCTTAAGTAATTGTAGAGTCATAAATTCATGGATGACTTCAACCCAATTGAATCTAACAAGATTCTTAAAATTATCTACTATATCTATAAGACATAAAGGGACCTTATATGTACTAGAAGAAAATAAGATACAAATAAATATATACAAAATATAGAATTTGTAAAATAATAAAACATCATTTCCTTCAACGCGATTGACATAAAATTGAAGCAACTCCATAATTCTTGATCTAGTAGTTTTTTTTTTATTTGAGAAATAAGTTAGAAAGAGGTCATCCGATGCTTTAGTTGAATTGATCGGAACCGAAGCACCTCGGTCTGTAATACCAAGTAGCAAAGAAACATCTCTTCTTGTGAAGACAACCAGTACACCTGAACAACTTAAATAATTAGTTGACTTCTACGAACATATAAATAAGTATTAGGCCCATAGTGTGCCTAATATGATCACATATCAGGGCCATGTTAAGCTTGATATGGGCTCGTATCAGGCCCACATTATTCCTGATATGGGCTCGTATCAGGCCCAACGTGGGCCTGATATGAGATCATATCAGGCTCTTGTTTGCCATAATACCCGTCTATCATGGTCATTAGCTGACTAAAATATTAACCTTTTCAAAGTACTTTATTTTACTATACAACTAGTTCGTGATTAAAATTGACAATTATAAGTTGTACCTGAGAATCTAAAGGTTTGAGAAGTTGAATCCCAATTTTAAAATATATTGGGCAATATACCACGGATATGCAACATATCTCGTATGCCCAAGAAAATATTAAAGGGTGACTGTTTGATCATCACTATGTGTCGATCATATAAAATAACAAATCTATGATGTCTTCCTTTCTTTGTGGATACTTGAACAAAATTTTAAAGTGACCTAAGATACTGTTCCAATGCAGTTTCTGTCTAACATCAACTAAACCCTATAATTTAAAAAATTTAAAATTTCTAACTAAACTCGTTGAACTTTTCAAAATCAGAGAGTTTCTAAGGTGATACATTTGCAGATAATTGAAGTGTAGAGGATGATACATCTGCCCCACTTTCTTGCTTCATTATGAAAGGAGATTATTACCGGAAATCCTAAAATCCTTCACTATAGAGTCGCAATCAGTGTGGATTTATAGGTGGTGGAAATGCTTAATGCAGCCTGAGGGACACACGAAAATACTTAGGTAGGGCTTCTGTGGGAGGATGATTTCGCCACTAAAATATAACTGCAAATGGAGAGTTACGAAGAGCAGCGAGACATGCACGACCTGAGAGAGGGAGGGAGATCATTATTTTTTTTAAATCAAAATTATTCAAAATATTGTTCGGATGCCTAGAAAGTTGATCCTGTCCGAACCAGGGGTCAACGAACGCTGGGGACGTGGCGCTCCCTGCTGGATCCTCGGGTGCTCCGGCGAACCTGCAACAAAACCGAGCCAGGGGGGGTGTCCCGGCGACGGCCCTCCGACACTCAAGTCAGGCGAGGGAATAGATGAAGAAAGTGGCTGCAGGATGAAGACTCGCGTACCTCCGATGAAGAAATGGAGACCTTATATAGACCTCTCGAGGGAGCCTGGGCGCGCCAATCAAAGCAATCACCTGCTTTCGACCATGCCCAGGTATGGGTCTGTCAGAAGGGCATTCATAAGGTCATACCGCTACTGTATCAACCTCTCCATGATGTGACGGCAAAATCCTCTATCGTGAAATCTTGTGTACGGCATAATCATCAGACATGCTTTTGCTGACATCCCATATCCCGAGCCGAACGAATAGGCCGCTCGGCTAACTTTTGTATCCTCACCCTTATCCTGGCCGAACGGACCACCCGCTCGGCTAACCTTTGTATCCTCGCCCTTATCCTGGCCGAACGGACCACCCGCTCGGCCCTTCCGTTCCAGCCGGGCAGACACCCGCTCGGCCATTCAGTCCTCCCGCCTTGGCGTCGGAAACCCAAGCCTATGGCTGGGTTATCTCTGGCTCCGCTCGGACCTGCTCAACTGCTTGACGCGACCATTACCCGCTTAGTCAGCCCTCCATCCGTCCTCAGGCTGGGACCCTTCCGGAAGTGGGTCCCCCATTCTTACCGCCGGATCAAAAGTGATGATCGAGGAGAGGAGGTTGACGGGAGAGTTAAAATGGGAATTTCAGATCACTTTACTATTTTCTTTGATAAATATATAATTACGATACATCTTTTAATAATTTTCATATGTACTCCTCTTTTTAGTAAATTGTCGAAATCAATATGTTTAATTAAAAAAAATATTAGATTGGATTGAGTTGAATTGAATCGGGTTAGACTGAGATATAGCCTAGGATAACTCATTACTAGATCCGTCTCTACTTGTCGTGTAACTATAGTATTTATTTCGACATTCCCATCCATAACACTACTTTTTCATCGGATTGAGAGCACCAAACTGTGATCTCTTCAGGTGGAAACGTTCATCCATACCTGATTCATTGGAGAGGATTTTCATATATTAACGACACATGGATCATTGAAGATGAACTTCGAAGCCTCTCTTCTAAGGTGGCAAAAGGTGAATATGTTCGTCCTCAGTGTCCCTGTCAATCCATCCCAGGATCAACACGGAGGAGGTAAATCACGGATGACTACTAACCTTTGGAAAAATGACTACCACATAAGAAAAATATTTACCTCGAAACCTTTCCTCCAAGCTTCTAAAAGAAATAGAGTAACAACTAGTTGATCTAGCTAAAAGGCAACACCGCCTGGCACTGATATACTACATTGACAGACTTACTTTGTCAGTTCATCTTCCCAATCGACGGAGTGGAATTTTTCTCTGTTGGAAAAAACATAACGTAATCAAGATTTAATTTATTAAAAATTGTCTAAGTCATTCATATATAAATAGTTAGATGCTTTAAAAACATTATTAATTTTTATTTCTTTTAGATTTTTATTAGAAAAATTAGAGTTTAATTCATTAAAAAAATAATATTTTATAAAGAAGGGATCGTGCCATCAAACTATAAAAATTGGTTAGAATCACATGTGTTCATTACGTTTTAAGTTAGTATAATTTATAATTTCTTGAGAATGGATAATTTTCCAGTGGTTAAGGATTATATCTTTCTTCATTCCGCTGCATCATATTTCCACAATTTTTTTTCATAGAGAAT
This sequence comes from Zingiber officinale, assembly GCF_018446385.1. NCBI lineage: Eukaryota > Viridiplantae > Streptophyta > Magnoliopsida > Zingiberales > Zingiberaceae > Zingiber > Zingiber officinale. The sequence goes on from NC_056000.1 coordinate 139,396,286, forward strand.
AATATTATACTAATTCAACTGAAACTCAATTAAATTGAACAAAACCAATATGATTTTAAATCTACTTATAACTGGTTTAGTTTACCTTAAAATGATTGAACATTAATTCCTAGTCCATACAATAGTCAACGGCGTTTAGTCTTGTGCAAGTATAATTATAAAAAGACAGCAAGTTACAAGTTATTTGAATTCATCAAAGTCAACTTTTAATTGGTGCAAGTGTATTTATTAAAAGATGAGATGACATTTTAATCAACTTTTTTTTAATGCCATTTACTAAATTATCATCTAGATATATCCCAACTATAATATATTTATAAAAAAAATTTCTTTAAATGGAACGCGCAATCATAAGATGTTAGATTTTTGGATCGACCGTCATGAACGCTTTCTAATTTATCTTAAAAATTAGTAGAAAACTACCGTTGGATCGGGTTGATAATCTCAGGTTCGATGTTATCTGATTCATTATTTTTTTTAACATCAGAAAAATATAAAATAAATGATTTAAATAACATTAAATATTTATGTAAACATAGAAAATTTCAACTATATTAACACGTTAAATTTCTATATATATATATATATATATATAATTTGAACAAATCTTTGCAAAATAAATATTAAGTTTTTCAGAATAATTATTTTCTTAGCTAATCATGATGACTATTATTGACAATAAATTAATCTGGTAAACGCAACTACCCTTGCCTATATATTTGGCTTCATTTATGAGAGCAAATATGCATAACAAGGTCTCATTTCTGGTAAGTTCTTCTACCTTTTCTTCCTTAATTCTTTCTTTCTTAATTCTTGTTTTCATAATTATTCAAGTGTATTTGATTAAATTAATATTGTTAATCACATTTGTGTATGATCGATTAATTAAAAGTGATGTTCGCTCAACATGTATTCTCAATTTAATTCATATGATATAAAGAGAAAGAGGAGTATTTCAGAAATATGATATATGATTTGAGAATTATGAAAATTATGTACATGATTTAGATAATACCGAAACTTACTCACCCGGTTTAGTAAAATTGACATTTTAATATTGTTCTTTATTTTGTCGTAGGTGATAAAAGAAAATAAAGAATGAGGAACAGTGAATGGGTGAAGACCTTGGAAAGAAAATTATCATCCATGAATATAGACGAAGGAGAAATACAAGAAATGCTAGGATGGGAGATTGTGGATCAAGGTCCAACCATCTTTAAAGTCTCGGAAATTTTACGAGATGTCCAGCCTAACGCCTACGAGCCAACAATCGTTTCACTGGGACCTTACCACCACGACAAGCCTCAGCTTAAAGCCATGAACAAGTTCAAGTGGTTTTTGCTCAAGACATGGGGAGACAGCGGGAGATGCTTGAGGGACAGTGCGAGAGTCATCGAAGAGAACGAGACCGAAGCGCGGAATGCTTACTCGGTGCAACCGATCAACATGGTTGGAAATCAGTTCGCCGAATTGATGTTGCTGGACTGCGTGTTTGTCATTATGATTTTGTGGTTTTGAAAGAAAGAAAAAAGTGGATTCCAATTGATGGAAAACAAGATCTTTAAGAGGTCGTGGATGATAGTGGCAAGAGACATGTTGCTGTTGGAGAATCAATTGCCCTTCTTTTTGCTCGAGGCTTTGTTTCACATAAAATTCCCTTACAGACAAGGTAAGCTGAAAAAATGGATGGTTCGATTCTTCAGTGGGTTTGTGAGTAATAACATATCGCTAGTATCTGTATCTCACGATGCAAGAATTCACCACATTCTCCATCTTTTTTATCTATGCATTAAGCCACCAGAAGCAAGTAGCGATATTGTTCCTCAACCCAATAATATTGATGATCTGAGGTCGCTTTCGAGTGTGACTCGACTGGAGGAGACAGGTATCAAATTCAGGAGGAAGCAGAGGGCGACATGTTTGTTGGGGATCACCTTCAAGAAAGGGGTTCTGGAGATCCCTCAATTTGAGGTCGACGACAACACCAACATTCTTTTCAGGAATCTCATCGCGTTCGAGCAGTGCTACAATAGGAGCTCCGCCATCGTCGACGGCTCCTTCGCGGCCTACGCTTCGTACATGTCTTGCATGATTAGCACGGCTGCAGACGTCGAAATACTCCAGCAAAATAAGATCATCATCAGAGGGATTGGCAACAACAAACAAGTTGCCGAGTTCTTCAATAAGCTTTGCAAGGAGGTGGTGGTCAACCACGGCAAATGCTACGTTTCACAAATCTTTAAGGAGGTCAACAAGTACAGTAGAGCCGAACGGAATAGATGGTGGGCGGATCTAAATCGCAGATACTTTCATAGTCCTTGGTCAGTGATCTCAGTTATTGCAGCTATTTCGCTGTTTGCCATTACTTTTACCCAACTTATTTTCACTATGCTAAATTACTTTCATGCTCATAAACGTCGATGCTGACCTTATATCAAATCAAATTGTAACTTCGTTCTGGAGCTAATAAAGTTTGACTAGCTATTTGATTCTTATCAAGTTGCCAATTAAGTAGCCTCTTAGCATTTTTCGCTTGCTCCAAGTTTTAGTGCAGTGCTCATCTGTTTAAACGGAGTAATTAAAGAGTGCTTGCAGGACTACCTATTTTTGACCGATAGCTCTAGGAAATTGAAGGTTATATTTCAACGCTTCTTGCTCCAAGGTTCCTAAAGTCACTTTCTCGAACGGTCTGGTCGAAGAACAACAGTCGGCATTTACCAAAGATAGAGCTGTTAAACGAGCTGATCTATAGTGATCCGTAAGTGGTGGGCCAATCATTTAGTAGAAGTGGGGTGGACCGACCTTTTAATTTGACGGATTGGAAAATTTCTAACACAATTCAATCGAAGGCGAGTTGCGGATTAGACGGACCAAACCCCGTGGGCCCATAATTATTTTTAAAAAAAATTAAAAAAACTTTCATCTTCAACGTTTTATTTCAAAAAAATTTTATCAATCAAATATATTCAGAAATAAGTATTTTAAATATAATAGACAAACGAATTCATATATTTGATGAATAGTATTAATGTTTATAGATTATTTTTCTTATCATATTTTATTGCTTTATTATTGAATATGAATTGAGATTTGAGGTCCTCAGCCTTGTGATCAGAGCTACCGTTTCTCAAAGAATATGAATGTTTTTATTTTTACGAGTTGAAGTGGATATGACATGAGATTTTTCTAAAAATGAAACTTAAGTTTTTTTTATAATTTATACATACAATACATTTGACTATTTTGTTCATGTCCTTTTAATACTGAATGAGGTATTAAAGTAAGACGTTCAAAGACTGAAGGTTGTCTGCAATAGGTGGAATTTTAAAACCCGATGAAGCATACCCCATTGGACTACATAATGAACCTTTCAACCCATCATTTTTCATGTTTTCCCAACAACAGTCGGTCAATCTCCAAGCTAACCGCCTTTGTTTGACCAACCACAACTTTGTGTTGCAAACCAACAAATGCTTCAACAACTCAAAGATCATCCTGGCAAAGTACAACAAGATCCCCTTGGAAAGCTTCAAGAATTGGATATCAACAAAGGTTCCCAAATCCCAACACACAAAATCTGATAGTTCCACAGTTTCTCAATCCACGGGCCAACTCAAGCTCGTCGCGGGTCGACCCATGCGGGTCGCAAGTTGATTCATGCAGGTCGCGGGCTTAGGCGGTTGGCCCGCAGTGGGCTTGGATTGATAAAATTTCAACCCAACCCATTTAAATTATTTGACAAGGTGGACAACTCGATGTACCTAGCCCGAATTGATAGCTATAACCAATGGCACTGGTGGACGATTTTTACTCGAAGATAAATAGAAAATTGTTAATTTAAAAATTATTAATTTAAAAATTATTAATTTAAAAATTATTAATTTTAAAATTTAAAATTTTCTGATCTGCCAAGATGGACTTGACTTGTTGAACTCCGAATCAGGAAGGCTAGGTCAACAGTCTAGGCTACAGAGCTAGGTATATTAGCTACGTATATTAACTATAATAACAAACCGTCTAAGGAAGTACAATAATAATCACATCTAAAAATAATGCTTTACAAGTTACATGATATTGGTAACATAAAAGCATAAGTATAATTACAATAAATAACATGGATAGTGACGAGACTGCTTAGATATTAAGTAGATTAAAATAAAGACAAGTAAATAAGTTTCAAACTTAAGAGCAAATAGAGTAGAGTTAGAGTGAGTAAATATTACCTAATCAACACAAATGAAAGATAATCATGCACCAAGATTAAAGATCTAGAGAGGTCAAAGAAGAAATTACTCATCTCATGATAGAATATCATAGTCGTCTTTAAGTTAGAGAGTCTGCTTCGAACATCCTATATCAAGTCATTTCTATTGGTGCGGGTAGCACTAACGGTCTAACTTAGGTTTTGATGAATGACAAATAGGTTAAGTTAGTTTTGTTGTTGTCTGACACTTTGATCGAGTGTGCAGGATAAGTCCAGACAGGTCGACGGGCTGACCGGATGTTTGACACGAAGTCCAGCTAGGTCGACGGGCTGATCAGATAGCTGGCAAGAAGTCCAAGCGGGTCGACGGGCTGACCGGACGCTTGGCAAGAAGTCCAGCTAGGTCGACGGGCTGACCGGATAGCTGACAAGAAGTTCAGACGGGTCGAAGGGCTGACCGGACGTCTGGCAGGTAAGTGAGGTAAGTCACTAGAGGGGAGTGACTGCGAGGACGCGTTCCCGGGAAGGGAACATTAGGCGTCGATCCGGCTTAGATCCATTTCGGATGTCTAAGTCGAGATCGTGACTAGATTCCGGTCTCGGAAAGACGGAATCTAAGTCATACTATTTGTGCTAATTCATAAATGTGCTAACAATCTATTTTGCAGGATATATATTGCCTCGGACTAACTTTGTTTTGCAGGAAAAGGGAGTTGTCTGGAACAAGGTGGTCCGGGCGCCCGGAGGTCCGGGCGCCCGGAAGGGATCCGGGCGTCCGAAAAGCAAATTATATCCAGGCCAAGTCGTCACCACGTGGAGCATCTCGGTTTGAGCAGCTACGTCACATTCCAGGCGCCCGGAAGGAATCCAGGCGCCCGGAGCAACATATAAAAGAAGCCCCAAGCAGGAGCTTCATGATCATCTTTCACATCTGAGAACTCTGAGATTACTCGCTCTGCTGCTCTGCGCTCCAACGACGCTCACAAAGCTCCAACGACACGTTCCCGCTCTTTTAAATTCCTTGTCTGTCGGTACAGCTTTGTTTTTCTTTTCATTAGCATCTTTTTGTACTTAAATTGTAATTATCCGAATTGCTAGTGAATTGCCCAACGAAAGTACTCAAGGAGTACGGGTCTTTGAGTAGGAGTCGTCACAGGCTCCGAACGAAGTAAAAACCCTGTGTCTACTTTACTTTTTCGCTGCGCTTATACTCGATATTTTCGAATCGATATTCACCCCCCTCTATCGAATCTAACGGTCCTACAAGTGGTATCAGAGCGAGTACCGCTTTGATTTGGTGCAACCACCAATCAGACTGGGGGTGAAACCTTTTATTTTTTTCGGTCTTCACTTTTACACTTTATTCCAAACTGGTTTATTTTTTTAATATTTTTTTTCAATTAAATATAAATTAGTGCAACACCAATCTAGATTTTTTTTTACTTTTCCCGCACTACTAATCCAAGACCAAGTCTTGGGATATTTTTTTTGGCTATTTACTTGTGTACAGGATGCCCCAACAAGAAGGCTTCAGCACAGTACGACCTCCACTCTTCAACGGGGACGATTTTCCGTACTGGAAGAAGTGCATGGAGGTTTACCTCAAAACAGACTTCGACCAGTGGATGAGCGTCACGAGACCCTATAAAATTCCAGCGGACAACTCTGGGAATATACTGGATCCTGAAGACTGGACAGCAGATTTGAAGAAAAAAGCGTCAACAGAAAATAAAGCGATCAACACTCTACAGTGCGGATTAACAAGAGAAGAACTAAACAGAGTCGGTCCACACAAAAACGCTAAAGAGCTGTGGGACAAATTGATCGAGCTGCACGAGGGAACGAGCGACGCCAAGGTAACCAAACGAGACCTGCTCTTAAATAAAATTCTTAATATAAAAATGCAGGAAGGTGAAACGGCAAATCAGCTCCACGCGAGGATCAAGGACATCCTCAACGGGCTTCATGCGATAGGCCACCAGATGGAAAACAGAGACTTAATAAGGTATGCATTAAATGCTTTTCCACGTAATAGTTTGTGGGCATCAATCGTAGATGCCTACAAGATTTCTAAAAATCTTTCTAAGTTAAAATTAGACGAGCTTTTCTGTGAATTAGAATTACATGAACAAACTAATGTTGGAGCCGAGAAAGGTATAGCTTTATTTGCAGGTTCGTCCAAGGAAAAGAAGAGCAAGCCTGAATATGAAGAAGATTCCGACCAAGACTCCGAAGACGAAGAACACCTGGTGAACTTGGTAAGAAAAATGTTCACCAGGAGAAAAAGGAGCTTCAGCAAAAAGGACCTTCAAAAGATCAGCTCTCTCTCAGAACAAAAGAACGTGACTTGCTTTGGCTGCAATAAAAAGGGACACTACAAGAACGAATGCCCAAAACTGAAGTTCGACAAACCGAAGTCAACCAAAAAGAAGGCCCTCAAAGCAACGTGGGACGACTCCTCGGACGAATCGGAGGAAGAAGAGCAGAAACATCAGAGCCACCTCGCACTGATGGCCCGCGAAGCTGAAACAGAAGACGAGTCGGAAGATGAAGACGGGTCTGAACCCGAAACAAGCCACGAGTCCGTACTCGTTTCCGAAGGCCCGAATGAGGTAGATTTTAATTTAAACAAAATTTTTTTTAGAATTATTTCATGTTTAAATAGTAAATTGATTAAACTAGAAAATGAAAACAAATCACTTCTTGAGGAAAATCAAAACCTCAAGGAACAAAAAGAAAATACAAATCCAACTCAAGATCTAACACTTGAGGAGGAGAATTTATCATTAAAAAATAAGATTAACAATTTAAAAGAAATGTTAGAAAAATTCACAACAAGATCAAAAAATCTAGACTTAATCCTAAATAATCAAAAAGCATGCTATAATAAAACCGGACTAGGATATAAGTCGAATTCAAATAAAACCTTCAAATCATTAATAACCCAATACAAATCAACCAATCTAGCTTGGGTTCCGAAAGCGTGCTTAACCACGCAAATAGGACTTAATCAATGATCCGGATATAGTTGAGTGGCAGAGAGGAAATTAGGAGGAAAAGACAGGGGCACTTAGGTCTTTTTACATGCTAGGGCTTTAAAGGAAGAGGAGGGATCGGGTTTTGGAAAAAGAAGGGGGCTCGCGTTTTTTGGACAGGGAGCTGGACCCGCGCTAGCCAGGGAGAAGCTTGGGTTTGCCCCTCTCACGCCCTTCGTCGGCGACCGACGAAGTCGCCGGAGCTCTCCTCTTCCTCTCCTCCACCCCTTTCCTCCGGTCTCACGCCATCGACGACGCCTAGGAGAGGGCGTTTTCACCGCTGCCAGGGAGAAATCGAGCACCGCCGTCGCGTACGGCGTCCAGCGCCGCCTCCTACTCCGGTGTCACCTCCTCCGCGGCCACAGCCGCCGCCGGTGTCACCCCCACCGGCCGCCCCCGCTGCCCTTCCCCGCGGCCACAGCCGCCGCCGGCGGCCACAGCCGCCGCCAACAGCCGCAGCCTCCCCCTCTCGCATCTACTGCCGCTGTCTTCAGTGGATATCGTCACCTTCCAGATAGCCGCAGCTCGGTACTATTTGGGTTATTCCGGCCATCGCGCCGAGATTGGGTTCGGCCATCGAGCCGAGGTTGTTCCGGCCATTGAGTCGTTGGGTTTTACTCTGTGCATCTCTCTTATGATTACGAGCTATCTGTGTTATCCGGCCTGCGTGCCGTTATGTCACAGCCTACATGTCGCATTCCGGATCCAGGCTGCATCGGATTCCGTGCCGCCACCATTAGATTTGACTTCTCAGCGGGTTCACACCCATCTACTTGTCACGACCGCGACGACTTGATCAGCACCACGACCAGCTCACTCATCCATCCGAGGGCACCCCCCTGGGCCAGAGTACGTTCTCGTACCTTTTCTGTATTTAGTTAACTATTCTGCCATACTATTATGCGGTTACTTATATATCTGTGGGATTCGCCTCGAGCACCGAGGTACCAGAGGCCAGGGCGACCCGGTCGCTGGATGCAGGTACAGTTGACCGGAGGAGGACTTCAGACGACTTGGTCAACGCAGCGAACAGATCATCAACCGGGTCATGGGGATGCGGTCAACCTTCCAGACACGTCACACCAGCAGGTTCGTTTTCTCAGCTTCCAGACAGGATCAATCAATATTATATGTTAGAGTGTATACTAAAAGCCTAGCTTTTGGTATAAACATTTATCTAGAAATAAGAATCACATTAGTCAAATGTCTACATTTGTGATAAATATAGTTGTTCAATTAATTTATATTGTAAATAACATGGTGTGTGGTGTCACACACAGAAGATCATGTTATCAGTACCTTATAAATTATAAACAGTAGCTCACGACCATGATGGAAAGGAACAAACCATTGGAAGGTCGTAGTGTAATTAGGTGTTAGTTTATCTTAACTATATAATTACACTAGTACACTAAGAGTGTATTGAATAGAACCATTAGAGGTCGTTTCTTTTATACTGACTTTATAAAGGGACAAAGACCTCAGTTATTATGGAAGTGTGTGCTCTTAATCCTAATATAATAACAAGCACATATATTTGATATTTATTTCTTTAATTTATCAATGGGTGAGATTTAGTTCGATGAATCAATAAGCCCGATAAGTTGGGAAATGATATCACTTATAGTGTGTGTTGTTGATTATAGAAGGAAACTGTGTCATAGTAATCTAGGTTGAGAATGTCCTCAAGAGGAGCTCATAAGGATTGTCATGTTAAACCCTGCAGGTGGACTTAGTCCAACATGACGATGAAGTTGAGTGGTACTACTCTTGGAGCTAGATATTAATTAAGTGAGTTGTCAGTAACTTACTTAATTAGTGGACATTTGTTATCTTAAACACAGGGAGACTAACACACTCATAATAAGAAGGATCCCAAAATGTAATTTGGGATTGGTGCGGTAGTTCAATAATAGTTCTTTAGTGGAATGAATTATTATTAATGAAATTAAGTTGTGTGTTCGGGGCGAACACGGGATGCTTAATTTCATCGGGAGACCAAAACCAATTCCTCCTCTCGGTCCCTATCGTAGCCTCTAGTATATAGAGATTTATACCCACCGCATACCCACCTTCTTACCCATCCAATGGGGCAGGCCAAGCTAGCTTGGAACCCAAGCTAGGGCCGGCCAAGATCAAGTGGATGAGTCATGTAGGTGGCCGGCCAAAGCTTGGGTCCCAAGCTTAGGTGGCCGGCCACTAGAATATTAAAAGGATTTTATTAAAATTATTTCTTATGTGGATATCATGATTTTAAAAGAGAGTTTAAAAATTAAAAATTTCCTTTTATAACTTTCTACAAAAGATTAAGAGAAGAGATTAATCTCTTTCTTTATTTGTAGTTTAAAAGGATGGTTTTAATTTTTGGTAAAAACTTTCCTTATTTGTAAATCATCTACATGTTTAAAAGAGAGTTTAAAATTTGAAATCTTTCCTTATTTGTTGATTAAAGGAGAATTTTAAATTTTAAGAAAACTTTCCTTTTTAATCATGTTCATGATTTAAAAGAGAGTTTAAAATTAAATATTCTCTTTTATAAGTTTCTACAAAAGATTAAGAAAAGATTTGATATCTTTCCTTATTTGTAGATTAAAAGAGATTTTAATTTACAGAGATAACTTTCTTTTTATCCACATGTTTAAAAGAAAAATTTTAATTTATTAAATTTCCTTTTTATAAACCAATCATGAAGGGATAAAAATTATTGAGAAATTTTTATAAATTTCCGGAAGCAAATAAGGAAGTTTTAATTGGTGTTTAAAATTTTATTTGCTTGGAGATTTCTTGGTGTGGCCGGCCATTGCAAAATTGAAAAGAAAAATTGTTTTTAATTAAATAAATTTTCCTTTTCAATGGCAAAAGAATTAGGGAAGTTTTTATTAAATTTTCCTTATTTGCCAAGACCAGGGATTATAAAAGAGGGGGTAGAGGAGGCTTCAAGGCTAAGGACTCTATTCTATTTTTCTCCCTCTTTTCCTTGGTGGTGTGGTCGACCCTTTCTTCTTCTCTTCTTCTTCTCTTTGTGGCCGAACCTCTTTGATCCTGTCCGAACCAGGAGTCAACGGACGCTGGGGATGTGGCGCTCCCTGCTGGATCCTCGAGTGCTCCGGCGAACCTGCAACAAAAATCGAGCCGGGAGGGGTGTCCCGGCGACGACCCTCCGACGCTCAAGTCAGGCGAGGAATAACAAAGAGGTGGCTTCAGAGATTCAGACCAGCGTACCTCCGGTGAAGAAATGGAGACCTTATATAGACCTCTCGAAGGAGCCTGGGCGCGCCAATCAAAGCAATCACCTGCTTTCGACCATGCCCAGGTATGGGTCTGTTAGAAGGGCAACCATAAGGCCATACCGCTACTGTATCGACCTCTCCATGATGTGACGGCAAGACCCTCTATCGTGAAATCTTGTGTACGGCATAATCATCAGACATGCCTTTGCTGACATCCCATATCCCGAGCCGAACGAATAGGCCGCTCGGCTAACCTTGCTCGCCTTATCCTCGGCCGAGCGGACCACCCGCCGACCCTTCGGTTCCACAAGGCGTACACCCGCCGGCCATTCGGTCCTCCCGCCGAAACCCAAGCCTATGGCTAGGTTATCTCGCCCGCCGGACCGCTCAATCGCTGACGCGCCATTACCCGCTTAGTCGCCCTCCATCCGCCCTCGCCGACCCTTCAGGAAGTGGGTCCCCCATTCTTACCGCTGGATCACTTGCCTCCCCTTCAAGTCTAGTCGAAGGAGGCAGTGAGTCCGATTGACTGGACTATGTGTCCGAGCGGGCGGTCGTCGCCTTACCGTCGCTTATAATATCCCTTGAGCCGTTCGGCCTTTATGCCAAATTAAGCCACTCGGCTCTTCATTTTGGATGTCTTGGCGCTCAACGTGGATGTTTGCTTGTCTAAATCTTCTCAAAAATCACGCAAATCCTTTTCATTAAGTCGAAGCATGCGCGGTATGGGCGCATTAATTGCGCCTGGTGACAGAGCACCACGTGGCTCTTCTCGCATGGCGGTGATGATCCGTACGATGGGACGCCGATTGTTTTGAAATGGACGGTTAGATGATGACCTCGTCTCTCGTGACCTGCATCCGACGGACGAGGCCGACCAGCCTCGTTCACATAAAGCCTTCGTCTTCGCCCTTACGCTGCATTCTCTGTTTAATTGCGCGTCCTCCGTCGAAGGTGCCCACGGCTGCATCGTTCCGGCTGTCCTAGTTCTTGCCTCTTGGTGGTTTTCGGCTTTCTGGTGATCCTCTCCGTTCATCTTCCCTCAGTAAGCTTCTCCCTTCCTTTCGTTCGGCCTTTCCCTTTCGCGGGGAACTCCTTTCGTCCCCTTGCTTGCGAACTTTTATCTGTCCTCCGTTTCCTTGTTTCTTTCGGCTTCCTTCTTTCTTTTTCTTGGTACTTTAGTCATGGCGAGCACTTCCGTACCCGCTGTTGATGTTCATGGTCCCTGGTATATGACCATGGAGAGTAAATTTGACGAGGAGGGCGCTCGGCATCTTGTTCGGACGTACGGGATCCCGGACGACCATGAAATAGTTGTAGCCGACCCGACCGACCGGCCCCATAACCCGCCGATCGGTACCATTTGTTTTTTTCTGGACCAATTCCAGGGCGGCCTTAGATTTCCTACCCATCATTTTGTTTTGGAAGTTTGTAATTATTTTCGCATCCTGCTCGGCCAACTTGTGCGGAATTCCTTTAGGCTGCTGAGCGGGGTGGTCGTCCTCTTTAAGCTGCACAGTATCCAACTCGACCCCAAAATATTCCACTACTTCTTCTACCCCAAACAATCCGAGTTGGGTACTTTTATTTTCCAAAGTAGAATAGGCTTCAAATTTTTTGAGAATATGCTGACCTCCAACAAGCACTGGAAGGAGTTCTTCTATATACGACTTCCCGAGCGGCCAGATTCGTAACCAAATGGCATCAGACCCAAATGAGCTCGCAAATTCGTATAATCCATCTACCTTCATGCAAACTGTTGTCCCAGTACAAAATCGACCTTGCTTCTCAAGGTGTTGTACATTTTGATTATCTCCTGCTCGCCAATCTTCCCCGCCGCATGGGTAAGGACTTTACTCACTTCGCCTTTTTGTCTAACATTTTAATTTTTCTCTGCACCTGAAGTCATGTGGCGCCCAAGGCTACCGATCATCCGAAATTGAAAGCCGTGGAAATTGAGGCGGCTACCAAAAAGAACTCGCCGAGCGGGAATCCGCCCGGCAGCTACAAGAGAGGGGGGGACGCATCCGCCACTGTGCCCCACCGCTTCAACGGAGGTTGAGGCGGATCCTGCTTCTCCGCTCCAGAGCCGGAATCCCCAGCCGGGATTCACCATCGAAGTTCAGCGGAACGTCAAGGGACTCCACCTCCGCCGACCCCGAGGGCGAACCCAGCGCCGATCGAGATCACTCGCCGGATCGCACGCCGTCGCAGATCAGACCCCGTGGCCTCGCCCACCGCATAGGCCCTCCGGCTCTCCTCCACGGACTCGCCGTCGCTACGACGGTTGGGCGAGACTTCAACCATAGGGGAGTCCCCGGGCCAGGCGACTGCGGGAAGTGTCGGCCGACCAACCGACCATCAAGACTACCCTTCGATTCCCATCGGAGGAATATTTATTGTCTGCCGATCGGCCATCACGCCCCGCTCATGAAATAACCTTGACGGGTCCGCTTGCCAAACTTTTCGAGGACGCCCAGATTCGGTGGCCGACGCCACTGGGCCCGATCTGCGATGGCGTCAGGTAAACTTAAGGTAATCGGACATTTAATATCGACTTGGTTTCGATTTTATTATTTCACTTACTAGTTGAAAAGTTTAACTTCAATTTACTGAGGAGGATCATGGCAAACCCAAGTCTCGGGGGGTCCATCGGCCGAGCGGGAGAAACAAGCCCGCGAGGCCGAACAGAAGAAGGCCGCCAACCTGGCTACAGAGGTGGCTCGACTTGAAGGATTGGTGAAGAAACGCGACGCAGACGTGAAGCGCGCCAGTAGCCGGAAGAAGCGGGCGATCGCTGATCTGGACAAGATGAAAGTTGAAGTCCGAGCCCTAGATCAGCAATCTAAGGATCTGGAAGCCCAATTAACTGCCGAACGGGATGGGCGCTCAGCTGAACGCACTAAAGCGGAGGTGGACCAAAAAGTTCTCCAAGATTCACTAATTGCCTCCCGAGCGGCGCTCAGAAAGTACAAGGAGGGAGAGCCGAGTCGCCTAGCAGCAGCGCGCCAAGAATACCTCCGCTCGGAGCGGTTCGGCGCAAAATTTGGTGGCAACGTCTCCTCAACTTTCGCCGAGGCGGTCAAGGTCACCACGGCGTACTGGAAGAAGGGAGGGCATCTTCCTGCTGACCTGAGCATTCCCTCTTCAGATCTAGCGGCTATGATTGACGATATCCCGGACGCCTTTTTTAATTTTAAGGACCCGGAGTGAGGCGAGTTCTTCCAAGTACTTTCTGTATTTCATCCGCTTTGCGGATGTAAAATTTTTGTACGCGCTTTGCTTGTATTTTTGTTTGCCCTTCATTGCCCTTTTTTTTGTCTGTTTGGTGCTTATCCGTAGAGTCAGTTAAGCTCCACGTGTTCCCCACTAGGCGACCGATCAGGTTAATCAGTTGACTTGTTTTCCTCGAAATCGTTTAGCGCTTGGCTATGCTGTTTGCATTCAGTGAATGCGAAGTATTGGCTATGCTGTTTGCATTCAGTGAATGCGAAGTATTGGCAAACTGATGGCCGATCGGACTTAATCAATTTAGTACTGGCAAACCGGTCGGCGCGGCTCTCGATCTTTAACGACGGAGCTCGTCGGCGCGGATATTTATAGCCGGTCGGCGCGGCTCTCGATCTTTAACGACGGAGCTCGTCGGCGCGGATCGGCGCGGGTCTCGATCTTTAACGACGGAGCTCATCGGCGCGGATATTTATAGCCGGTCGGCTCTCGATCTTTAACGACGGAGCTCGTCGGTTTTCCGATTTTTATAGCGCGGCTCTCGATCTTAACGACGAGCTCGGTTTTCGCTCGATTTTATAGCCGCGGCTCTCGATCTTTAACACGGAGCTCGCGGATATTTATAGCCGGCGGGTCTCGATCTTTAACGACGAGCTCGTCGGTTTTCCGCTCGGTTTTATAGCCGCGGCTCTCAATCTTTAACGACGGAGCTCGTCGGTTTTCCACTCGGTTTTATAGCCACGGCCTCGATCTTTAACCACGAGCTCGGGTTTTCCACTCGGTTTTATAGCCGGCGCGGCCTCGATCTTTAACGACGGAGCTCGTCCGGATTTTGCGCGGCTCTCGATCTTTAACGACGGAGCTCGTCGGCGCGGATATCGGCTCTCGATCTTTAACGACGGAGCTCGTCGGCGCAGATATTTATAGCCGGTCGGCGCGGCTCTCGATCTTTAACGACGGAGCTCGTCCGCGCGGATATTTATAGCCGGTCGGCGCGGCTCTCGATCTTTAACGACGGAGCTCGTCGGCGCGGATATTTATAGCCGGTCGGCGCGGCTCTCGATCTTTAACGACGGAGCTCGTCGGGCTTTTAAGCCTAATTTGGACAACGTTTACCTGGCCGATCGGCACAGGGTCTTCGGAATCGAGCCTTGGGCTCGTACAATATACCTCCGGCTGAGCAGCTCGGGGCCTTCGTCGTCGAGTGCTTGGCTCCGATAATTTACCTCCGGCCGAGCGGCACGGGGCCTTCGAAGAACTAACCGTTCGGCTATGAACACAGAATGCCTTGGGAATAATTTGTTTCCTGCGATAAAAGGAGTACAGCTATTTTGAATTTACACAAAATAGAGCAAAAGTGCACCTCTCACCCAGCTCTATATGGCTGAAGGTGATTTGCACTCCATGGCCGATCCAGCATCCGACCTTCCGCATCCTTGAGGTAATAAGCGCCCGAACGGAGCTTCTCGACCACTTCAAAGGGTCCTGCCCAGGGAGCTTCCAACTTGCCGACATCTCCGACTGGCTTGACTTTCTTCCAAACTAGGTCGCCTACTTGAAAGGCTCTGGGGATCACGCGCCGGTTGTAGTTCTGTTTCATACGTTGCCGGTACGCCATCAGCCGGACGGACGCTTTAGCTCTTTCCTCTTCGACCAAGTCTAGCTCCATGCTCCTCCGTTCGGCGTTATCTTCATCATAATTTTGTACCCGAACGGACTCCACCCCAACTTCAATCGGGATGACTGCTTCGCCTCCATATACCAAGTGAAATGGAGTGACGCCCGTTCCCTCCTTTGGTGTCGTGCGGAGAGCCCATAGGACGCCCGGCAGCTCGTCTACCCAGCTGCCTCCTTCATGGTCGAGCCGAGCCCGTAAAATTCTGAGAATCTCTCGGTTGGTTACTTCGGCTTGACCGTTACTTTGAGGGTATGCCACCGATGTGAAGTGCTGCTCGATGCCATAACTTTCGCACCACTTCCCGAGCAGCTTCCCAGTGAATTGACGTCCGTTGTCAGAGACGAGTCGTCTTGGGATGCCAAAGCGGCAGATGATATTTTGCCATATGAACTTTTTAACCATCTGCTCGGATATTTTTGCAAGTGACTCAGCTTCTACCCATTTTGAGAAGTAGTCGACCGCCACCAATAAGAACTTCCGCTGCCCGGTAGCCATGGGGAAGGGTCCCACGATGTCCATCCTCCATTCGTCGAACGGGCAGGCCACAGTTGATGCTTTCATCTCATCTGTCGGTCGGTGGGACATGCTGTGATACTTCTAACAGGATAGACAATTTGCAACGGTCCGGGCAGCATCCTTTTGAAGGGTTGGCCAAAAATACCCGGCTAGCAAAATCTTCCTGGTTAACGACCGTCCGCCTGGATGCCCACCGCACGAACCTTGGTGCACTTCTCGAAGGATGTACTCGGCATCTTCCCAGCTGACGCATTTTAGGAGCGGACGGGAGAAGACCTTCTTGTAGAGTTGATCTCCCACGAGGGTGAACCGACTAGCCCTTCTCTTCAATAAATGAGCTTCTTCCCGGTCGGATGGGGTAGCTCCCGAGCGTAAAAACTCCACAATAGTTGTCCTCCAGTCGCTCGGGTATGTGATGCCTTCCATCCGATCGACATGTGCTACTAAAGATACTTGCTCGATCGGCTTCTGAGAGCCGACCGGGGATAACGCGCTTGCCAGCTTGGCCAATTCATCCGCCACTTGATTCTCCGCCCGGGGGATCTTCTGAATAATCACCTCCCTAAAGTTGAGCTTAAGTTTTTCAATGGCCTCCACGTAGAGCTTGTGCCTTGTACTATTTATCTCGAAAATCCTCGAGATTTGCTGAGCAGCCAACTGGGAATCTGAATAGAGGACAACTCGGACGGCTCCCACGTGCCGAGCGGCCTGCAATCCAGTAATAAGGGCTTCATATTCTGCTTCGTTGTTGGTCGCTCGGTAATCTAGCCGGACGGACAGCTGCATCCGCTCTCCTTGTGGGGATAGCAAAACTATGCCAATTCCGCTCCCGTGTCTAGTGGACGATCCATCCACGAACACTTTCCACACAGCTTCGGGTTCCGGGTCCTGCACCTCCGTAACACTTGTGCCTTGATAGCCAAGCGGGGTTGATATTGGATATCAAATTCGCTTAGATCGGTTGTCCATTTGATGAGCCGTCCGGAAGCTTCTGGATTTAAAAGCACTCGTCCCAACGGGCTATTGGTCTTGACGATAATCGTGTGCGCCAGGAAATAAGGACGAAGTCTCCGAGCGGCAAGGATCAGAGCAAAAGGCCAACTTTTCGAGTCCGGTGTAGCGGGTTTCAACATCTTTCAAGATATGACTTCCTCACCTCCCGACCGGACTAACGCTGATCCCACTGCCTGCTCGGTTGAGGATAAATAAATGTGCAACGGTTCGTCGACAGCTGGCTTGGCCAGCACAGGTAGGGAGTTTAAGTACGTCTTCAGTTCTTCAAAGGACCGATCGCAGTTTTCATTCCATTGGAACTTTGTAGCTTTGCGGAGGATTTTGAAGAACGGAAGGCTCCGGTCGGCAGTCTTGGAGATGAAGCGTGATAGCGCTGTAATCCGACCGGTCAGCCTTTGTACTTCCCTTGTGTTTCTGGGCGGTGGCATGTCCTGAAGAGCCTTCACCTTGCTAGGATTAGCTTCAATACCCCGTTCGGTCACAATATAGCTCAAGAAACGCCCTCCTTTGGCGCTGAACAAACACTTATGAGGATTTAGCTTGACCCCATATTTTCTGAGTGTACGGAAGGTTTCTTCCATGTCTTTGCATAAAGTGGCCGCTTGGAAGGATTTGATGAGGATGTCATCTACATTGACCTCCAGGTTGTGTCCGATTTGCTCGCGGAAGACCCTATTCATCAATCTTTGATATGTTGCTCCGACATTCTTTAGCCCGAACGGCATCACCGTATAGCAATACGTCCCGTCCGGTGTAACGAAGCTAACTTTTTCCTGATCCTCCGGGGCGAGCGGCACTTGATGATAGCCTTGGTAGGCGTCCAGCATACATATAAGCTCGCATCCGACTGTAGAATCTATGAGCTGGTCGATTCGGGGCAAAGGGTAGAAATCCTTCGGGCAAGCTTTGTTCAGATCTCTGAAGTCGATGCACACCCTCCATTTGTTGCCCGGCTTGGAGACGAGCACCACATTTGCTAACCAGCTTGGGAATTGAACCTCCCGTATGTGGCCGGCCTCTAAGAGTCTTTCTACCTCCGCTCGAATGATAATATTCTGCTCGGCGCTGAAATCTCTTCTCCTTTGTTTTACTGGCCGAGCGTCCGGCCGGACGTGAAGCTTATGTTGGGCTATGCTGGGGGAGACACCGGGCAGCTCATGCGTCGACCAGGCGAAGACGTCATGATTCATCCGGAGGCATTTGACCACTTCTTCTTTCTGTTCGTCCTCTAGGTCGGCGGCAATAAAGGTTGTAGCCTCCGATCGGCTCGGATGGATCTGAACCTCCTCCTTTTCATCATAAATTAAAGCAGGAGGTTTCTCGGTTATGGCATGTACCTCGATCCGTGGAGCCTTTCGCGTTGCGCTGGATTCGGCTCGGACCATTTCCGCATAGCATTTCCGAGCGACCAACTGATCTCCTCGTACTTCACCGATCTTGTCCTCGACCGGGAATTTGATTTTTTGGTAGAACGTCGACACAACAGCTCGGAATTCGCTTAACACCGGTCGCCCCAGTATCACGTTGTAGGATGAAGGGGAGTCGACTACCACAAAGTTTGTTGTCCTTGTTCTCCGGAGCGGTTCTTCCCCTAAGGAGATAGCCAGTCTTACCTGTCCAACCGGGAGAACCTCGTTGCCTGTAAACCCGTAGAGGGGGGTTGTCATGGGCAGCAGCTCGGCTTGATCGATTTGTAGTTGATCAAAGGCCTTTCTGAAGATGATGTTGACCGAGCTGCCAGTATCAATGAAGATACGATGGATGGTGTAGTTGGCTATCACCGCTTTGATGATAAGGGCATCATCATGCGGCACTTCAACTCCCTCGAGATCCTTGGGCCCGAAACTGATCTCGGGCCCTCTCATCTTTTCTTGACTGCAACCCACCTCATGGATTCTGAGTTGCCGGGCACTTGCCTTTCTTGCCCTGTGTGAATCTCCTCCGGTCGGCCCACCCGCAATAATATTGATTTCTCCCCGGGAGGTGTTGTTTCTGTTCTCCTCTTCCCGAGCGGACTGCCTAGGTCGCTCATTGGACCGAGAACGATCTTCATGCCTTGGAGGGAAGCGCTGTTCGGGAGATCTCCTATATGTTCGCCGACCGGACTCTTGATGTCGCTGCCGGCGGTCGGGCGAAGGCGGTCGACGCGGGCCACCCCGTCGTACGGGATGAGTGATTGAAGACAGGCCCCGACAGTCGCGGGTGTTGTGGGAGTCAGTATTATGGAAAGAGCAAAACATTGGGGTCTATATCCTCTTTTTCTTCATCTTTGACCGCTCGGCCGCTACCTCTTGGACCACCAGGGACTTCACATGATGTGCCCGGGATGCCTCAACTCTTGGTCCTCTTGGTGGCTGATGGGCAGCGGGCTGCTTCCGTTCAGCATGGGCCGGACGTTCGGCATGAGTTCCCTTCCGTCGGGCAGCCTCCGCCTCTTCCACGTTTATATACTCATTCGCCCGGTGTAGCATGTGGTCGTAGTCTCTGGGTGGTTTGCGAATGAGCGCGCGGAAGAAGTCCCCTTCCACGAGGCCTTGCGTGAAGGCGTTTACCATTGTCTCCGAGGTGGCTGTGGGGATGTCCACTGCTACCTGATTAAATCGCTGTATATATGCTCGGAGAGATTCTCTTGGTTCTTGTTTGATGGTGAACAGGCTGACGCTTGTCCTTTGATAACGTCGGCTGCTCGCAAAGTGATGAAGAAATGCCGTTCGGAACTCCTGGAAACTAGTGATAGAGCCGTCCGGCAACCTCCGAAACCACCTATGTGCAGATTCCGATAGAGTGGTGAGAAATACCCGGCACTTTACGCCATCGGAGTACTGATGCAAGGTGGCGATGCTGTCGAACTTCCCCAAATGATCGTCGGGGTCGGTCGTCCCATTGTAAGCTCCGATCGGCGGTGGTGTGTAGTATTTTGGTAACGGATCCCGATGTATGGCTTCAGAGAACTGTCGGTGAACCTGCTCGGGCGGTGCGTTCGCTCGGGGAGCTTTGCCCTTCCTATGATCCCGAACGGGAGGCTCATCAGATGAAGATCCTTGCTCCCCGTGAGCGGGCGCGATTTCTGGGGGAGTACGGAAGAGTGCCTGAGGGAACCCTCCTGTTGAAACATATTCCGGGCGGTCTGCTTGCGCCGCCTTGCTGTTGCGCTCGCTCAGCTTGTGCTTTCTCCTTTTGTTGCGCCACTATCTTGGCTTCCCTCGCCTCGACTATAGCATCCAACTCTTCTTGTGAGAGTACCACGGTATGTAGTCTTCCAGCCCCATTGCCTCCGCTCGGATGCGAGTGCTCCCACAGACGGCGCCAAATTGATCCCGTCCAAACCAGAGTCAGACGGAGGGCGCTCCGCTGGATCCTCGAGTGCTCCGCGAACCTGCAACAAAACCGAGCCGGAGGGGTGTCCCGGCGACGGCCCCGCCCAAGTCGCGAGGAATAACAAAGAGGTGGCTTCAGAGATTCAGTACCTCCGGTGAAGAAATGGAGACCTTATATAGACCTCTCAAGGGAGCGGGTGCGCCAATCAAAGCAATCACCGCTTTCAACCATGCCCATGGGTCAGAAGGGCATCCATAAGGCCATACCGCTACTGTATCGACCTCTCCATGATGTGACGGCAAGACCCTCTATCGTGAAATCTTGTGTACGGCATAATCATCAGACATGCCTTTGCTGACATCCCATATCCCGAGCCGAACGAATAGGCAGCTCGGCTAACCTTTGTATCCTCGCCCTTATCCTGGCCGAACGGACCACCCGCTCGACCCTTCGGTTCCAGCCGGGCAGACACCCGCTCGGCCATTCAGTCCTCCCGCCTTGGCATCGGAAACCCAAGCCTATGGCTAGGTTATCTCTGGCTCCGCTCGGACCTGCTCAACTGCTTGATGCGGCCATTACCCGCTTAGTCAGCCCTCCATCCGTCCTCAGGCTGGGACCCTTCAGGAAGTGGGTCCCCCATTCTTACCGCCGGATCACTCTTCATGCTCATGGAGTTTTAATTGTTGGCCGGATCTAGCTTGAGGAAGAAGGAGAGAAAGCTTACATCCCTTGGAGCTTGGTTGGTGGAAAAGATCTTCATCTTTTGGAAGCTTTGTGCTTGGCCAAATTTTGAAGAAAGGAAAAGAAGATGCTTTGGTGGTTTCTCATCTCGGAAGATCGTTGCCCACACAACGTCCGAGGTTAGAAGAGGAATACGGTAGAAGATCAAGAGGTCTTTCTAAAAGGTATAACTAGTAATTTTTCTTTCCGCATCATACTAGTTATTTTTGGAAATAATACCAAATACAAGAGGCATGCGATTCTAGTATTTCGAATATGTTTTTCGATGTTGTGTTCTTTTGTTTTTTTTTCCTTGTGATTTGATTGTTCTTTTCGGTTAACCTAAAGTTATTTTAGGAAATTAAATATTAGCTTTCCATAAAAGGTTTTGTCTAGTCGGTGGTGGTTGCTCCCATATCCAAGCAGGCCATGTGCCTCGCTACGTCAGTACTGGGAACCAATTATGAAAATTAATATTTAATGGAATTAATAACTTAAGGTGATTTGGGTTGAACGTGTTAAGTTCCGCAGGAGATTCAAGTCAAAACCTAAAAGAACAAATAGATTAAGTTTTGGATCAAACGTGTTAAGTTCCGCAGGCGATCCAAAATTTAATTTAAAAGAACACATGGTAGCTAGGAAAAGGTTCAGACCTTTGTACAAAATTTTTTTTACAGTGGAACCTCTAGGTTTTCCGAGTAGCAACCAACATTATATACCTAAAGAAAAAATACATTATATAAAATCGAATAAACCAAACCAAAATCCAAAATACAAACCTAAATCAAATTCAAAATTTAAACACTTTAAAAATCAACAAAATTATCATCAAGTTAACCATAACTATAAAAGGAATCGACACAAACTTAAATCCAAAATTTAAATTAATGACCAATAATTCAGGGGGAGGCTCCAGAATAGCTGACACCTCCAAAACTAACTTACCCGACAGGGTAACCTAAAACAAACTAACCCGGCAGGGTAATTAGGATTAGAGACCAAGTTTAACTTGAATCATGATACTGGTGAAGTTTTTGGATGATAGTACGTTAGGGAAACTTGAGCATCACATGTCTAGAAAGATATGGTTTCGATCTGGTGCATTTGGCCAAGTGGAACTGACCGAAGCTACCCTTAAATGAATCCTAACCAGTTAGACCAAGATTTAGTACTAAGCTCCGTGGATAGGACTATTCGGAAAACCTCGAAAGGTTGGTTACTTCTAATGACGTCCATGTGACTCACCAAGCTTAGAAGTTTATCCGAAGATTGTCTATTTGTGAAGACCAAAGCTAAATCTGAATCTAACACAAGTCAAACCAAAACTCCATAATTAAAAATCCAATTTCATCTCACAAAATCATAGGATTCCCTGATTGATAATATAGATCGGGTGAGATGAATAAGGCTTCAAAATTTTAATTTAAAAAAAAAATAATTTCAAAATTTTACTTTTAAACTTAAAAATTAATTTCAAAATTTTAATTTTTAAACTTAAAAATTATTTCAAAATTTTAATTTTAAACTTAAAAATTTATTTCAAATTTTAATTTTAAACTTAAAAATTAATTTCAAAATTTTAATTTTAAACTTAAAAAATTAATTTCAAAATTTTAATTTTAAAACTTAAAAATTAATTCCAAAATTTTAATTTTAAAACTTAAAAATTAATTTCAAATTTTAATTTTAAAACTTAAAAAATTAATTTCAAAATTTAAACTTAAAAATCAATTTCAAAATTTTACTTTTAAACTTAAAAATTAATTTCAAAATTTTAATTTTAAAACTTAAAAATTAATTCCAAAATTTTAATTTTAAAACTTAAAAATTAATTTCAAAATTTTACTTTTAAACTTAAAAATTAATTTCAAATTTTAATTTTAAAACTTAAAAAATTAATTTCAAAATTTAAACTTAAAAATTAATTTCAAAATTTTACTTTTAAACTTAAAAATTAATTTCAAATTTTAATTTTAAAACTTAAAAAATTAATTTCAAAATTTAAACTTAAAAATTAATTTCAAAATTTAAAAATTAATTTTAAACTTAAAAAATTAATTTCAAAATTTTAATTTTTTTTAACTTAAAAATTATTTCAAACTTAAAAATTAATTTCAAAACTTTAATTTTAAACTTAAAAATTAGTTTCAAAATTTTAAATTTAAAACTTAAAAATTAATTTCAAAATTTTAATTTTAAACTTAAAAATTAATTTCAATTTCAAACTTAAAACTCACTTTAATTTTAAAAACTTAACTTAAATAATGTCTGCTCAAAAATAAAAAGACTAACTTTAAATCCTACTTACTGTAGGAAACAAAGTGGATTTTGGACAGTGGTTGCTCCAAACATATGACTGGAGATCACACCATGTTCACTCAACTCACTTACAAAAGCTTAGGAACAATTGCCTTTGGAAACAACGGCAAACTCAAGGTAATTGGTATAGGTAATATTGAATTAAAAATAGACTTTATAATTACAAATGTTTTACTTGTTGAACATTTTAAATATAATCTTCTGAGTATAAGTCAATTGTGTGATACTAGGTATAAGGTTAAATTTCTATCCACAGAGTGTTTAATCAAACATCTAGATAATCCTACCATAAGCCTAAAAGGTTTTAGAAAAGACAACACCTATGCCATCAACTTAACCACTTCTTCCATTAAGTGTTATTTAACACAAAAAGAAGAAACTTGGTTATGGCATAGGCGGATGTCTCACACCAACTTTAGAATTATAAGTAAACTAAATGGACTTGTGAGAGGCTTATCAAAATTACCTAACTTAGATTCAACCATATGTAATGCTTGTCAACAAGGTAAACAAACTAAATCCACTCACAAACAAACAAATCAGCCACAAACTAACTCAATATTAGAACTTCTACATTTAGACCTTTTTGACTCCTATGGAGTCAAATCTATAAATGGAAACTTATATTGTTTAGTAATTATAGATGATTATTCTAGATTTACTTGGGTAAAATTCTTAAAACATAAAGATGAAACTTTTGAAATCTTTATAAACTTCTGCAAACAAATTGAAAACGAAAAAGATATTAAAATTAAAAGAATTAGGAGTGACAATGGGGGAGAATTTAAAAATCATAATTTTAACAAATTCTGTCTTGAAAATGGCTACCATCACGAATTTTCATGTCCTAAAACCCCCCCAACAAAATGGAATTGTAGAAAGAAAAAATAGAACCTTACTAGAAGCCTCTAGAACCATGTTAAATGAATATAACCTACCTAAATATTTCTGGGCAGAAGCTGTTAGCACAGCCTGCTATGTGCAAAATAGAACAACATTAAATAAAAGATATAATAAAACCTTCTTTGAGATATTTTATAACAAACAACCCAACATAAAATATTTTAAAGTATTTGGGTGTCCAGCCTTCATCCTAAATACTAGAGAACATTTAGGAAAATTCACCTCTAAAGTAGAAAATGGAATTTTTGTAGGATATTCTCTAAACAGTAGGGGTTACAGAATAGATAATAAAATTACGCTAAAAATCGAGGAAACCACAAATGTAAAATTTGAAGAAACCCAAGGACAAACTCAACTTCAACCTACTGAAATTAATAATTCTGAAGAAACCAATCAATCCCTAGACTATAAAGAAGATGAACACACTCAAGAAAATGAACCCACTAGAACTATAAGAGTAAATCCTAACCATCCAACTGATCAAATAATTGGTGACCCAAACTTGAGAGTTCAAACCAGATCATCCTTTAGAAACCTAAGTCAAATTTCTCTAATTTCAAAAATTGAACCCAAAACTGTGGATGAATCCCTACTAGACCCAGACTGGATTATAGCTATGCAAGAAGAACTAGCTCAATTTGAGCGTAATGAAGTTTGGGACCTAGTACCATCACCTAAGAATAAGAAAATAATATAAACAAAATGGGTATTCAGAAACAAATTAAGTGAAACTGGGGAAATTACTAGAAATAAAGCTAGGCTAGTTGCCAAAGGGTTTAGTCAGGTTGAAGAACTTGACTATGATGAAACCTATGCCCCAGTAGCCAGATTAGAATCCATTAGAATGTTACTAAGTTATGCAGCCCACAAGGGATTTAAACTATACCAAATGGATGTTAAGTCTGCCTTTCTTAATAGACTAATTAAAGAAGAAGTTTATGTAGGTCAGCCTCCTGGGTTTGAAAGTCTAGAACACCCTGATTATGTTTTTAAGTTAAAGAAAGCATTATATGGACTTAAACAAGCACCCAGGGCATGGTATGAAAGGCTAACATCGTACTTAACATCTAAAGGATTCAACCAAGGTCAAATTGACCCAACCTTGTTTGTTAAATCATTAAATACAGACATATTTATTGTACAAATATACGTAGATGATATAATATTTGGTTCAACAAATTCTTAATTTTTAGAAGAATTTATTAATCTAATGGAAAAAGAATTTGAAATGAGCTTAGTAGGAAAATTAACTTATTTCTTAGGATTACAAATCAAACAAACAAATGTAGGAAATTATATTTATCAACATAAATACACTAAAGACTTACTTAAAAAATTCGGAATGGAAAATACAAAAGAAATAAAAACACCTATGGCAGTAAACACAATCTTAGACAGTGACCCAAATGGAAAACCAATTGATTTAAAATATTATAGGAGTGCAATAGGTAGCCTACTGTACTTAACTGCAAGCCGACCTGATATTTTATTTGCAGTTAGTATGTGTGCTAGATACCAAACTTGTGCTAAGGAATCCCATTTGACACAAGTTAAAAGAATTTTTAGATATCTTAAGGGAACAACAAATGTAGGAATTTGGTATCCTAGGACAAATAATTTTGAACTAATAGGGTATTCTGACTCAGATTATGCTGGATGTAAATTAGACTGCAAAAGCACAAGTGGTGGATGCCAATTATTAGGTTCATCACTTGTCAGCTGGTTTAGTAGAAAGCAACATTGTGTTGCTCTATCTACAACTGAGTCAGAATACATAGCTATAGGCGAATGTGTTGCACAATTATTATGGATGATGCATACTCTAAAAGATTTCAACTTAAATATCACAAATGTAAAAGTATTAATTGACAATATAAGTTCAATTAACTTAACCAAGAACCCTGTGCATCATTCAAGAACCAAACATATTGAAATTAGACACCACTTTATTAGGGATCATGTTACTAAAGGTGATATTGAACTCAAATACATTGAGTCCAAATCAAATTTAGCTGACATTTTCACAAAGCCACTCCCTGAAAGTGAATTTAGCAACTTACGTCGAAAATTAGGGATGTGCTTAATAGACTAGGATTTTTTTCAAAATTGTTTCCAAAAATAATTGTTTTCAAATTATAAGTTAAACTTGTTTGTTTTCAAAACTTTCCATTTTTAGATTTTCAAAAACAGTTTTGGCCTTAGACTAGTTTTGAATCCCTAGAAAGCATGTACCCATAGGACTAGTTTTTGAGCATCTCACCAACACCTTAGGCTTACCTTGCTTGTGTTTGACAAACATAGAAAGGGGTGAGATGCGTAGGCCAACTGTCTGGACTTAAGATGCTTATTTCAGTGCATCAGCATAAGTCTGGACGTTAAATACAAATCAGACAGTAATCAGATTAAGATCATCAGTCAAGTCAAACACCGACTGCTTATAATCACCTTAATCTGACTAACCAAGTGAAAGCTACTATCTTCTGATAGTTAGTTAGTACCTAATTGGTTAGACAGCTGTTTAATTTTAAGTATCAAGTTCAGGGGAAGAAATTAATTAAAATTTTGTGTGTTTAAAAATGCTTTTGTACATTTATTTTAAAACTAACTTATTTTCAAAAAGTTAAAATTAACTAAGTGTTTGAAAAACTTGGAAGTTTAATCCCACCTAATTTTTAAACCTGATTTTAAAAGTTGAATATTGCAAATTATTCAGTTTTGTAACATATGCTTGAAAATTAAACTTTCCAAACTTAGCTTTTATCAAATTAGCCTTAACAAAATTATTTTGGCTAAAATTTTACTTCTTGAAAAATTAATTTTACTTGTTTAATTCTTGCTTTGTTTTGAAAAATTAAATTTTAAACTTATACTTTTTAAAATTTAAACTTGACTCCCCAAGTCAACTTGACCATTTTTTTTGGTTTTAAATTGTGCGTTTATCAGTATCTTTGAATTTTGAATCAGACTTAGATATTCTCCAAAATTAGCTGTTTCTTAAATTTTTACAGTAACTCTACACTATGCTTGTTTATCCTTGCCTATTTTTTATGAATGCCAAAGGGGGAGGGTTAGGTGGTTAAGTTAGCTAAACCAAATTGAAAACACTAAAACTAACTACCATGTACCTGTTTTATTCATTTCACTAACTTAACCAGGTTGTCATTCCATCAAAAAGGGGGAGATTGTTGGTGCGGGTAGCACTAACGGTCTAACTTAGGTTTTGATGAATGACAAATAGGTTAAGTTAGTTTTGTTGTTGTCTGATACTTTGATCGAGTGTGCAGGATAAGTCCAGACAGGTCGACGGGCTGACCGGATGTCTGGCACGAAGTCCAGCTAGGTCGACGGGCTGACCGGATAGCTAGCAAGAAGTCCAAGCGGGTCGACGGGCTGACCGGACGCTTGGCAAGAAGTCCAGCTAGGTCGACGGGCTGACCAAATAGCTGGCAAGAAGTCCAGACGGGTCGAAGGGCTGACCGAACGTCTGGCAGGTAAGTGAGGTAAGTCACTAGAGGGGAGTGACTGCGAGGACGCGTTCCCGGGAAGGGAACATTAGGCGTCGATCCGGCTTAGATCCATTTCGGATGTCTAAGTCGAGATCGTGACTAGATTCCGGTCTCGGAAAGACGGAATCTAAGTCATACTATTTGTGCTAATTCATAAATGTGCTAACAATCTATTTTGCAGGATATATATTGCCTCGGACTAACTTTGTTTTGCAGGAAAAGGGAGTTGTCTGGAACAAGGTGGTCCGGGCGCCCGGAGGGGATCCGGGCGCCCGGAAAGCAAATTATATCCAGGCCAAGTCGTCACCACGTGGAGCATCTCGGTTTGAGCAGCTACGTCACATTCCAGGCGCCCGGAAGGAATCCAGGCGCCCGGAGCAACATATAAAAGAAGCCCTAGGCAGGAGCTTCATGATCATCTTTCACATCTGAGAACTCTGAGATTACTCGCTCTGCTGCTCTGCGCTCCAACGACACTCACAAAGCTCCGACGACACGTTCCCGCTCTTTTAAATTCCTTGTCTGTCGGTACAGCTTTGTTTTTCTTTTCATTAGCATCTTTTTGTACTTAAATTGTAATTATCCGAATTGCTAGTGAATTGCCCAACGAAAGTACTCAAGGAGTACGGGCCTTCGAGTAGGAGTCGTCACAGGCTCCGAACGAAGTAAAAAACCCTGTGTCTACTTTACTTTTCCGCTGCGCTTATACTCGATATTTTCGAATCGATATTCACCCCCCCTCTATCGAATCTAATGGTCCTACAATTTCTACGAGATGTCAATATAGAAAACACCTCATCACTCTCTCCTCTTTGGGTTATGGAGACTCCATCAACATTCTATCCACGTCACTTGGTAGTCCACCATTCTCAGCTTCCAAATGGGATCAAATTTGACCACTTTCGCCACCTCCGACGTCGGCCACATCTGATGCCAGCTGTTAGTACCCCGGGGTAGTTTTGATGTGGTCAACTAAATTTAGTTATGTCATGTTATTTTTTATCCTTATGTCTAAGTGTGCAGGAGTTTAGGAGCACAAGAAGCCTAGCGGAAGAGGCAGCTAGAGAGAATGATGGCACGGGAAGGGAGTCGACAGACTCGGTGAATCTGAAGGACGAGATGCTGCGGAAGAGTACACCGGCGGACGAGACGGATGCACACAGCGGTCCGAGGGACGAGAAGTCGGGGAAGAAGGCTGCTCAAGGAGAAGTTCAGAGTTGGGTTCGGGTGAGCTTAACTTCGGTTAACCAGAGAATCACCTATGCGAAGAACTACGCGAAGAGATCAGCTTTAAGCTGAGTTGCCCTGTGGAAGGCGCCTTCCTTGGTTGGAAGGCACCTTCCAGCCTTTGAAGGCACCTTCGCTAGCCGTTAGCTGAGGATAAAGTTTTATCCTTGACGGATAAAACTCTATCTAATGAAAGGCGTCGTGGACCTCATTGGAGGTGCCTTCAAGTTGTTGATAACTTTTTCCATGGGTTATAAAAAGACTCTTGAACTTAGGAAATAAATATCAACTCTTGTATTCATTTCCTAACAACTTTCTAAGCGTTCAACGAGTGTAAGAGGCTTCTCCGTCTTCAACAAAGGAAACCTTTTTAGTGCTTTTATTTGTCTTGGATTAACAACCACCTACGTTGTAATTAAGTAATTCTTTTGCCTCTTCTTTTTAGTTGTTAATTTAATTTAGGATAATTGTGCTATTAATTAGCGTTGAAAGATCGAGAAAAACTTATTTTATTTTTGTAGGCAATTCACCCCCTTTTGCTGCCCCCGCTACACCAACACCAGCATCCCCTCGCGCTCATGCATGAGGCCTAATGTTGGTCGTCGCCGCAACTAGCCACCTTCCTTTTTCTATAGGAGGGCTCTTCGTGTTTCTTCGCCACCTGACTCATGTCACCACCGCCTCACTGACTTGGTGTCGCCTTCCTCACGTAGTCCACCATTCGACGCCACCTCTGCCCCTCCTCTTCTCCCTCTCGGCATCACGCATGCTCTGCTATGCCGCCTCCCTACGACACTGCCTCACGCAGGGATCGAGGCAACCCCTCCCTTTCTCCCTCACGCGTTCCATCTTTGTTGGCGGCATCACACCACACCCTGGCCTCTCTTGCTGCCTCCTTTGTCGATCGTCAGACCTACTTTCCAGTTCGTTTCTCCACTAGAAGCACGATCCAACCGCCACTCCCCCCTCACTCCTCTGCTCCCTTTTGTAACGAGGAGGTCAACGGCCCCTCTCATCTCCTTCGCCCTCAGTTGCTGTCGCATCCAGAGGCCGCTATCACATCTAGCAGCCACCACTACCTCAAGCGGCCAAGCGTCGCCCTCCCTCTCACCTCCTTCGCCATCTGCCCGACCACGCAGCCTCGACACCTCCCGTCTTGTGATCCAACGAGTCGGCAACCTCCATCTCCTTTCTTGTACCGGTAGCCTCCCATTGGCTGACTCTACGCCCCTTGTTGCTTAGTCCATTCAACTCCTTGTGGTTTACTGCGTTCGGCCTTCGAGTCGTTTGGCCTAGGAGCTGTTGTTATATTTTGGCCTGTGTGCCATGTTCCGATCTTCGTGGCAGTGCTGTATTTCGGCCTACATGCCCTATCATATTTTGGCTTGCGTGTTGCTGTCGCGTTCCAGCCCCGTGTCAATCTTTAGCTTCGCACCATCACCCCCAGCTCTGAGCCATCCTCTGGCTCCGCGCCATTGCCTTTGGCTCCATGCTGCTTTCGGTTCGCTCTTACGGGCTTGATATGCTTTACATTCAATCATTTCATTATAGTACTATTTATTTTCTTCATTTCTATTACCGGAGGCTGACTTAAGCATCGAAGATTCATACCAGAGTAGCCCTCGGTCTGGTTTCTAACAACCTTGCTAGTACCATTGACTGAAGACTTTCAGAGACCTCCAATTTTGCTCTTTTTGGGAGTCCAGTGATTTAGTTAACATAAAAGACACCTCATCACCCTCTCCCCTCCGGGTCATGAAAACTCCGTCAACATTTTAGCCATGTTACCTGGCGGTCTACCCTGTTAGGGTAGATTTGTAGCTAGAAGGAAGGAGGGGTGAATAGCTCATCACGCTTCGTTTGGTTGCTTCGTGATAATGATTTGCAGCGGATAGAAGTCGAAGCAACACTTATAATGCTAACATAAGGATTTACTTAGTATCCACCTCAAGAAGAGGTGACTAATCCAAGGATTCATCCTCACTCACTTATCCACTATGAAAACACTCTTTCTCGATAACTATCGAAGGCGGAGAAGCCTCTTACAACTCTCACACAAACATACAACTCAAAACAAGAAGTAAATGTACACAAGTATAACAAAAACCTCTTCTTGCTTGACCTTATTGCTTGTGATTGCCTCTTGTAAGCTTCGGAAATGCAGCAGCACCTCAGCCCTGAGCTTATAAGAACTGATGGAGAAGATGAGCGGAGCGATCTCTGGAATAGTGCATGCGGACCCTTTTTATCGGGTTCACAATGACTATATTTTCAAGCTTAATCGACTAGCCTAATTGATTAAGCCTTCCTAATCGATTATAAAGCTGTATGTTCGTGCGAGAACAAGCTGTAAGCGATTAAGCCTTCCTGCTTAATCGCTTACCGAATCTTGTTTGCCTTTTGCGAAGATAGGCTTAAGCGATCATCCTGATCACTTAAGCTTCGAACAAAACCATTTTGTTCGAAGCAAAAAGCACGGTAAGCGATTACCCTAATCACTTACCATGTCTTAATTGATTACACTAATCGATTAGACAACCTTTCTCGTGATTCCAAACTTAAGTGATTACCTTAGTCGCTTAAGTTATGGTAATCGACTATCGTAGTTGATTACCAAACCCTAACTTCCCAACCAAAGTCTAGAGTTCCTTTACCCAACATCAGTCAACCTAACCTGTTGGGACTCCTCCTTGCCTGACATCTGGTCCATCATGACCTGCTAGGATTTCTTTGCCAAGTGTCCGGTCAATCCTTTGAGCCACTTGGACTTTCTTCCTCGTGCCAAGTGTCCAGTCCTCTATAACCCACTTGGACTTCTCGTCTCATGCCAAGTGTCTGGTCAACCTTGACCCACTTGGACCTCCACATGCCTAGCTTCACTCGCAAGGACATTCACCTGATTTCACTCACCAAGACTTTCACCTAACTTCACTCGCTACGATTTTTCCACTGCCCGACTTCACTCACCGGGACTTTCCATCTACCTGACTTCAGTCACCAGGACTTGTCTTTGCCTAACCTTCAGTTAGGACTTTCCCAGTCAAGTATCTAGTCAACATTGACTTACTTGACTCTTCTTCACATTAAACTGGTCAAACCTTAACCAGAGGAGAATTGCACCAACAATCTCCTCAAATGGACGATTGCACATGCAATCTCCATATATTGTCAAACATCGAAACCCAAACATCAAGACTCAAGCTTGAGCTAACTCAAACTTAGTCAACTTGGTCAACCTTGACCCAAGAATATTGCAACAACACACCCTTCTCAGCTATCGGATGAGATCACCGTCCATCATTTGACAAATCATTAGATGACATCCCTTTTCCTATTAAAGTCAGATGGACACCCATTTAAATTAGATTTTAAGCTAGCAATTGTAACATGTAGCAGGTAGTTTCTACAATATATAGAAGCTAGCAACTAGTTGTTATACGTTATAGCAGTTACTTGCTAGCTTTTATACAATCGATCATGGTAAATAATGTTCATTTAAAACATAGTAGATGTCATAGAGTCCTCTTAATTTATTTTGTTCATTGAAATATTATTTTAACCAAACTATCACTCTCAAATGAATAAAATCAACATAAGATACTGATACTATTGTAGAAGTTATCAATCCATTGCTACATGTTGTTGCAACCATCTGCTAGCTTCTATATGGTTAATCGTGATCAAATAATATTTATTTGAAATGTAGTGAGTGCCATGAAGTTCCCTTAGATTGTTTTTCTTATTGAAATATTATTTTAACGATGTTATCACTTTCTAATAAGCAAAGTCAACATAAGATAATGATATTGTTGTGGAAGCTAGTAACTAATTGCCTGTAGATTTGCCAGAGTCTAACATTGATTAAATTTTAGTATTATTGTTCATCAAGTAAGTTATGTTTTAATCATTTTTTGTTACTTAATTATCATATTAGTAAACTTTATTATGATGTGCTGTAATGTTTCTTTGTAGATATTATATATCATGGTAGACCATCCAGCATCACTCCATGGATATACAATGCTTAGGGTTGTTGGAGAGCCGTAAGTATTTTTTTTTATTATTAGTAATTCAAGTTCTTTATTTATAACATATATCTTATGTCTTAATATTTTTTGTATGTAGGTATACTCTTGATGGTGATCAAGTAGCGACATATATTACCAGGAAATTTAAAGAAATAGTCTACATTTCTGGTTCTAGATAGAGACATGTAGACCAAGAGACGAAGAATTTTTATTATAATAAATTTGTGGTAAGTAAATTGAATTTGTACAATATGGACAATATATTTATCCTTTAATATACTAATTTTTTTTATTTTTAATTGCAGAAAAATTTGCTTGGGAGGATGGACATGAGGCAGAATTTACAGTGACTTGGAATATTTATTGTGCCAAATTATACAAAGACCTCTAATATTATATGAGAAAGAATGACACAAGACCAGCTTATGTATCCAACGAGATCTGGGGGGTGCATGGATGGCCACTTGGTCTGCAGAGAGATGGTAGGTAAATGCTCTAAAAGCTTGAGAAAATAGGAATACAGAGCCAGGTGACTTGAGTACCGGATCCGCTTGACATACATCAGGATCTGGATCCATTGTTGAGCATGCTATGGATCTGGTGAGTTTAATTTAAAGTTATATAAATCAAATTTTTATTTATTAACAAACTTGTATAATTTTGGCCCAACTTATTTATGTATGCAGGAGCATTATTTAGAAATACAATTCACTTGCTTGGAGATCTTTCTCAAGACTCACCAGAGAAAGGATGACACATATGTTAATGTTCGATCCAAGAACATTGGGGTTTGAATTATTGACTTTATTATATTTAATCATTAATAATGATTAATTAGCTTTAGTAATTGTGTACAAGATATAATTGTATATTTTTTTTCTATACAGGAGGAAATTACGGTGGCTCAGACATCTCAGCCACCAGTAGAGGGAGGGGAGTCACAGGATCTATCCACCTAGCAAATAAATGATATTTATTATGATAGTGTGGATGGAAGGACAAAGAACTCCTCCCTCTACGACCTTGGCTCCCAGGCTAAGGTGGTATTTGATCGCTTGAGGACTCCTAGGGGTTGTGCTAGTTCCTCCTCCTCCTCCTCTTATTCTTCTTCTTCTTCTTCTTCTGAGGTGGAGTCATTAAGAAAAGAAAATCAAGAATTGAAGACTCACATGACTACTGTCACGCCCCAGAGGAGTCTCTGCTAGACAAAAATCCGGCAGCTTCTCCCCTTACGGGTGACAATCTGAAGTATTACTACATACAAAATATACATCAGCCACATACGGCTGGGATATATAAACATACATAAAATAAAAATAACATAACCACGCAGTTAATATACGCAGCCTACCCAGTTTTACATAAATGAATAAAGCAACCACGCGGATAATATTTAGCCCACACGGTTTGTATAAAAAACGCAGCGGAAAACCGAAGAGAAAACCCACAATCCACAACTAAAATTTAATAGCTAATTAGGCTTACACAACCACAAGAATACGAAAGCAAAACACTATGAATCAAACTCCAAACACAAACCAATGCATACAATACCAAAATTGTTGTATGCTAAAAATACAAATAAAGCAAAAATAAAATCGATATAACGCAGGTCCCAGGACTGGCAGCTGGCATCTCTCCAAGCATCCATGAATCATCTACTGCTACTTGGCGAAAGAAAACCATTTTACGGGGTGGTGAGTATTGGAACTCAGCGGGTAAGAAAAGATAGTGCATGAACATAAAATAAACAAATAGAAAATGCAAAAAGGTATACAGTCTCATAAGGGAAGTAGCATATACAAAATAAAACCATAATCAATGCTCATACCTAAAACCATATCCTACGCTAGGTAATAGAAGGTCAGGAGTAGAACTAATCTGCTACAGTACTGCTCATAACTACAGAGGAAATGCGTAAGGTATGTAAACATTTCCAATAAATAATCCAAGGTCTAACCACTTACAACGAGAGCATATCTCAACATACGACAGCATATCAGCATAAGTGAACAACAACAAGAAGCAACAGCAGCATAAATATACCACAACAACAGAAGTAAGCAATAACAGCATATGTAAACTGCAGCAGCCAAAGCAAGTATAATAACAGCATATGCACGGATGGTCACCCCAGCCACCTCTCTGCACCACGACCCCTGTATGGTCGAGAGGCCGGATCAATGACAACTGTACCACCCAAAGGCCGCCACTACTCTTGAATGCCTGGATGGACAGGTGCTGAGTAGCTAACTAGCTACATAGCGAAGGGGGTCCTTGCTGCTCGCAACTCCATCTACCACCAACTGCAAGTGGTCGAGTGCGGCACGACAGGACAAGCGGCATCAACTCCAGCTACCACTCTGTCGAGTGACCGAGGATGCGACCTTGGTCAACGACTCTCTCGACCGCAAGGGAGAATTGGTCGTTGACATGTCTGTCATGATATGATGCACCAAATGCAACAGTCATCATATATATATATATAAGAATCAGGTATGCTACATGAAGCCAGCATGCTCAACACAGAATAGAACTAAACAACAATCAGAACATGCAAACATGGTATCCAGTATCTGCTAAATATCATAGATGACAACAAGAGACTGTATGGATATAGAAACGAATAACTCAAAGGTTTGAGTGGAAGTATCAAGCGCAAGAAAATAAGAGTGGAGTCAAGGTAAAACGGTCCGTATCCAAAAATAGCTCATGCACCAAGTTCAAGGAACTAAAGAGACAAAGTAAGAAGTACCCGCCTTTATACGTAGATTGTGTCAAGTAATCTCACGTCGAGACGCTCGTCCCAAATCAACGTCCTGCAAATCACATGATGTACAATTTAGCTAATTTCATAAATAACACTTGCTAAACTGAAACCCAACCTAATTAGCGGAAAACCCTAATCCAACTATGAACCTTGATTCATCCAAATCCATCATCAATTAAGCATACAAATCAACAATGAGATTCTAAATTCATAATTCAAATTTCACTAGCTACCACACCTCAAGAATAAGTTACCAACAATCAGATGTACTCCACACAACTCTCACACTAAAATTTCGGACTAAACAACTCAAGAAACCAAGATCACAACAGTATTACATCATCACAAAGAATCAAATCACATAGAAGACTCATAACCTATCTGAAACCTTTGTGAGCTGAAAAGGAAATCAAACAAAACCAAGCTTCACTTATCTGTCCAGAATTTAGGAATGGTAGGAGAAACAAGAGCCTTTTCAATTCAAAACCATGGAATTGCAATTGAGTTCACTGCATCAGTTTCCCAAATTCTGCAGCTATTCAAGAAATAAAGCAACATCGTATAGAATCTGAACCCGATCCCTACTCAAATCGTTAAGGAGAAGCCAAAC
Organism: Zingiber officinale; assembly: GCF_018446385.1. Taxonomy (NCBI): domain Eukaryota; kingdom Viridiplantae; phylum Streptophyta; class Magnoliopsida; order Zingiberales; family Zingiberaceae; genus Zingiber; species Zingiber officinale. The sequence goes on from NC_056000.1 coordinate 139,432,592, forward strand.
TAAACCACTTCCAATCGTAAACACCAAAATCCATTATAAAATCTCAAGAAGAAACACAGAACGAAGCAAGATCAAGGAAGGAAAAATAAACTTGAATCATGACACATTCAATCAATCGGGCAAGAGAAAACCCTAGGTTCCAAATCCTTACCCCACTGACCTTATACCTACATATTAGAGAGTACTTGCCGGATTCGTTGGGGGCACAGCGCGGAGAGAAGAGGATCGGCGGCTATGGTCTGTGAGGTCTCGCGAGAGGGAGGTTGATTGGTGCCCGCGTGAGGTAAAGAAGCCGGTGGTCGTGGCTCGGCGGGGATCTTGGGCTGCTGGCGCTAGGGATGGAACGGCGGCGCTGTGGTGCTCGCGTGAGGAGGATTGCAGGCGACTGTGGCTCGAGAGGGAAGAAGAGGTCGGCGGCTCCGGTTGCGGGAACACGCGAGAGGGAGAGGGAAGAAGGAGATCGGCGGGTCGGTGTCGAGAGCAAGAGAGGAAGATAGGGGAAGAAGATGAGTTCGGCGCCGTGAGGGGAGGAGATGAATTCGACGTGATTGAGGCGGAGAGGAGCGGAGGGTTAGGTTAGATTTTTATAACCGAAACTTAGCTTTAAGCAAAATCAAGGCCTAAGTTTATTCCTCAATCAACTCCCATATTTGGGTATTCCAAATAGACCTTTTACAAAGCCTATAATTTCATTCCCTCAAAATACGCCATAAGTTTCCGAAAAATTCTCAGAAAATTTCTAAAAATTTCTAAAAAATCCAATAAAATTATTTCCTCAAATAACCTTATTATTTAATCATCAATTGTTCAGTATTTTACAACTACGATGGATCATAGATGGGAGGAGAGGTGGGATGCTCAGGAGCAGACATTGGCCCAAATGCGAGCAACCATTGCTAGATGAGACCAGTCACAGCAGCGCCAGTCACAACATGATATTGAGTCACAGGAGACTCGAAACCCACAGACCTGGCAGATGATTAGATTGTTTTGAGATCTATAAATTGATTTTTTTTAATTTTTCATACATTAATTAAGTAAAATATACTTGTTCTATTTGTATATTATTAGATATTTATCTTAAATTGTATTACATTTTTTCAAGAGCCCGTATTGATACATTCGCCATCATCACCATCATTGTATAGCCAAAAATATAATCAAGGTACTTTTTTACGTGTAGAATTAGTTATATATTACAATTTTTGAGTTATATACTACATTTGCATTGATTCATTCGGATCATAATCTCTTGTATTTGACTTTCACGGGATTATATTTAAATATATGTGTAGGAGATGTATCATGGTAAGTATTTTGGATATTTTGTATTTGCCTTTTACTTGTCATTCACTTTGGATAGTTATCATTGTTGTATTTTGTATTTGGATAGTTATGCTTGTGAATATTTTGTATTTGGATAATTATACTTGTGTTTTATACTTTATTTTGGGTATTTGGACAATTATTGTATTTTGTATTGAATTTTCTATAGTTTGATTGTTTGTCATTTGTGAGCATATTGTATGGATTGACTCATTTACATCTCCAACAGATTGTTCAGGATAGTCAATCACGAAGGATACATATTTATATAATATAACAAACAAAAAAACTATAAAACTAAAATTTCTTCATTTTAATTTAATATGTGATTTATGTGTGGATTGTGTTTGTGTTGCTATCGTTTGTGATAGTTTTATTGATATGAAAATTGTATGCATGATATGTTCTAAATAAAAGGGGGTCTTTCAAAATTTTTATTAAAAATTACCGACTGAATTATGATTCCGTCGGTGATTTCCGACAGAAATAACCATTCTGTCAGAAAAATATTGAATTTGTACCGAAATTTTTGATGCAATATTGACTGAAAGAACGATTCCGTTGGTAATTGGCGACAGAATCATAAATTCCTTGAGTAAATTCCATTATCCTCCGTCTCCTAGGTACCAATGGAATATTTGTTTTGTCGTTAAAATTTACTGATAGAAATTTATATTCCGTCGAAAAATACCGCCTGAATATCATCTCTATCGGTAAATTATATTTTCGACGCAATTACTTCTGATGTCATAAATTTCATTGTTATTCCGTCGATAATCCCAATTATCTACGGAATAACGATGAAAAATTTAGTCGGTATTAAGTGTTATTTGTAGTGACTACCTTACTGCACGAATTAATAAAAAGATTCCAAGGTTCTTCTTGTTCCTGGAGACAGTGCATATGCCTTTTGTGCACAAGTATACTTGGGAGAGATATGAAAGCCAATATGAGAATCTTTTGGATAGATTCTGAAACCAAATTTCTTTCATGGGAGTTTGCCTTCCCCAAACAACAAAACGTAAAATCACTATATGCCCTCTTCCTTCTCTTTTTCTGTACTTGACATTGACTACTCTCGGTCATCTTCCCATAAAAACTAGGTGAGGTTTAGATGATTTCGAGTTTCAATTCATGCTCACTTCTCCTGCGAAATTAACATTATCTTCTTTTGTCTACTACGTACTTTCGAAGCAAATCAAAAACTAAAGGAACAAGAAGTAGAACAGTGTATGTGGTTTGAATGAAAAAGAGCAAGCTTTGACGCCAAAAGGTACTTGTATAATAAATACTATATGACGAACCTATTTCATGGAAAGAACTGATGTGAAGCTGGTTCAAGAGGAAGAACACAAATCCACAGCAATAACAAATAGGGCGACAATCGCCGGAGCAGGGAGGAGGGAAGAGTCGCCTCGCCAGAAGGAGTGAAGAGTTGGGGCGTTCGATGCGGTGTCAGGGGGGTCTCGCCGTAGGAGGGAGGGGGCCTGGATGAGGGAAGAGTCGCCAGAAGGGAAGAGTCGCAAACGTGAGTGCGTTGGGAGAAGAAAGGTGCAGCGTGGGGTCGGGGGGCCGGGTTAGGGTTAATAAAGGTTATTAGTGACGAAGTATATACTTTTTGTCGCTAATCTAGTTTTGCGACAAAATCTGGATATTTCGTCATTAATTATTTGCAACGTATTATAGTTTTTCGTCTCTAAACAAATGATTAGAGAAATATATACCTTTCGTCGCAAACATTTTAACGGCGAATTAATTCGCCGCTAGATTCGTCGCCAACGCATGTTTTTTTTACAAAGAAATTTTGCGTCGATACTACATTTAGTTGCAAATAATGTTATTTAGCTACAAAATTTAATTTCGTCGCTAATAATTCTTTACTATTTTCCTGATTTTTTTATGTATATATATAAGTTTTAAATTTACAATTTCTGGCCATCATATTTCTCAAATTCAATACCAACATGAAAGTTTGTATGTTATTAATTCATTTTATCCAAATTATACCTTTTATTTTTAACTTTACTATCTAAATTTAGTTTTAATTTTACTATAAGCTTTCTATTTTTTTATATAATTTAGATATCCAACTCTTACAATCCAACTAATCTTAAAAGTAACTAGTCTGATCCAATAAATTTTTTTTATCAACTATAAGGATAAATTTAAAAGCATAGATGAGTTTTAGTTGACAGTCCAATATTATAAGTAATTTGAACTTTGTATAATATATCTGAGTAAAATTTAAACTCTCCTTATGTAAGAAGTACATTCCATTACTTATCATTGCATTATAGCTCCAGGACTTCCAACAAATTTTTACTTGAAGAGGAAGAGAGGTAACGTGTGATAAGATATAAAGCAATTTTTTATACAGTTAAATAATTCCATAGTATTTTCACAGAAAAAAATATTATATTAATTCAATTCATAAACTCAATTAAACTGAACTAAACCAATAATTTCAGTATAATTTAAATGGCCATCTGGTTTAATTTAACATTCCTAGTCCATAAATAATAGTCAACGGGATTTAATCTTGCCCAAGCATAAATATAAAAGGAAATGAAGTTATTTGAATGAATCAAAGTCAACTTTTTATTTGGTGCAAGTGTGTTTATAAAAAGCTATAGCGATCTTTTTTATAAACCAAAGTCAACTTTTTCATGGGAATGCAACCACTTAAATCGAAATGTTATTACATATTTAAGAATATGTTAGGTACTTCATTATTGTTTAATATCTATATATCTATTCTAATGTAAATATTTAAATTGCTGAGCAATTTAATAAATGGTTTAAGTAATATTAAATATTTGAGGAAACATATTAATGTCCCACCATGAATAATTTTTGACTATATTAAACACTTTAAATTTATAATATATATAAATATATATGTATGTATTATCTTACTATTAATTTGAACAAATCTTTGCAGTAGAAATATTATTTGAGTCGCCTTCAAGTATTATTTTACTTCCTTTTTTTTAGTTTCAAAATAATTGTTTTTATCATTTACTTGGTTAAGCATGATAAATATTATTGGCAATAAATTAATCTGATGGAAGCAATGCATGCCTATATATATATTGCGTTCATTTATGAGAGCAAATGTGCATTCTGAAGAAGGCTTATAAGTTCTTCTCCCTTTTCTACCTTAATTTTTTTTTTTGATGATTCATCATTAATCTGTTGCTTCTATAAATTTTGCTGATTATTTGATCCTGTACAAGATGGGAATATGCAGTTTCACCAGGTATTTATATTCTGATACTTTTGATTAAATTAATGTAGTTAATTTCATTTGCATATGATCCATTAAAATTCTGAATTAATCAGGATAGTCGAATTAAAATGAAGTTCACTCCATATAGCTTTTTATTTGATTATTAAACTGTATATCTATTAAAAATTCATTATTGATATGCAAAAATTGAAAATATTGAAAAATCAATATATATATATATATATATATATATATATATATATATATATATATATATATATATATATATATATATATATATATATTACTATTTATTTAATGATTATAAAGCAAAAGAGCTATTATTTTCTCCATTTTTTTAAAAAATAAATCGGGTTTTAGAAATTATGATTTTAGATGAAACACTATTCATATTTCTTATATTTTAGCCAGTTTTATTTGGATACCAATTTGTATTTAAATGGAAATTAAACTTCGAAAATTAAATTTTATTAGGTTATCAATTTATATTTAAATACGAATCAAATTTTAAAATTTTAATTAAAATATATTTAAATTAAAATAATGTTAAATTAATTATTATATTGACGACATAGTTAACTGTTAAAGTTATTATTTTTCTTAAGAATTATAATAACAATAAATAATTGGACTTTATCTCCTACTATAACATCATCTATTTTTAAATATATATTTTTACTTTTTTTAATTATATGTTATAAATGAAATAATAGTGCTAGTCATGTTTTATATTAATTTTAAAATACCTAATTTATTTTAATACTTGCTAAATATTTTTTTTTTTAAAAAAACTACTAATTATTGTAAACAGGAAAAATATATAATTTTGTATATGAAATTTATTTGACTATAAGACAGCATTCATCATTCAATTAAAATTAAAAAGATTAGATCAGAATAAAATTTAATTTAATATGATTTTTTTTACTGGATTCGAATTGACTAAATCATTATACAATTTTAATTTGCCATTGGTTTGACTAATTGTATGTTACATTAAAATAAAAAAAAGTCAAATTTATTTTGACTAATAAAATATCTAATTATTATAAATTTAACAAATTCATCTATTTTAATTCAATTATATTCTAGAAATATGACAACAAATAAGCTTTGCTAATTATTATATAGACATATACTTTTTTTGATGAACTTTTTTTTGTTATAGGTAATTAAAAATAATTAAAGATGAGTGGTGCAACCAACTTAGATGAGGAATGGGTAGAAAAATTAAAGTATAGACTATCGGTCATTAAAAAACATGAAAATGTAAGAGTAAGTGGACAAGAGCCAACAATGTTTGAAGTTTCAAAAATTTTACGAGATGCTCAGCCTACGGCCTACGAGCCAAAGATTGTGTCACTCGGGCCGTACCATTATCACAAGCCCCATCTTCGAGCCATGAATCAACAGCACAAGTGGTCGTTGCTCAGTAAGTTGCTAGAGCAAGACCGGTCCAAGGATCTCAAGTATTATCTCAAGGTAATCAAGGACAACGAAACTAGAGCTCGCAATGCTTACCCAACGCAATCGATGATCGGCATGTGTGAAAATCAGTTTGTCACGATGATGCTGTTGGACTGTGTGTTTGTCATCGAGATGTTGTGGCTGTGGAAGAAGAGTCCGGAAGGAATAAAAAACCTGGCCTTTATGAGTGATCAACGATCACAGATAATAGTGGCACGAGACATGTTGTTGTTGGAGAATCAACTGCCCTTCTTTTTGATCGAGACTTTGTTCGACTGCGCATTTACTGGTCATCCGGGCGTGCGCGGCAAGCTAAAGAGCTGGCTGGGTGAATTCTTCAGTGGCTTTTTGGATAGTAAGATATCACAAGTACCTAATGGTTCTGATATCCACCATATTCTCCATCTTTTTTATTTAGGGGTGGTGCCATCAAACATAAATAGTTGTATTAGTGCTGTTTCTCATGCAACAGAGAGAACTGATCGTCATCAGTCGATTACGAGGCTGGGATGGATTCCGAGTGCGACTCGACTGGAGGAGACAAGAATCAAATTCAGGAGGAATAAGAGCCCGACAGATGCTCAGTTGTTGGGCATCACTTTCGATAAAGGGTTTCTAAAAGGGGTGCTAAAGATCCCCCAGTTTGAGGTCGACGATGACACCAACATTCTCTTCAGGAATCTCATCGCGTTGGAATAGTGCGATATTAGGAACATCACCGTTGTCGGCGCCCCTTTCACCGCCTATGTTTTCTTCATGTCTTGCATCATTCACACTGCCGCAGATGTTGAAATACTCCAGCGAAACGACATCATCATCAGCGGGGTCGGCAGCAACAAACAAGTCGCTCGTCTCTTCAACAGTCTTTGCAAGGAGGTGGTGGTCGACACCGACAGATGCTACCTTTCGCAAGTCGTCAAGGAGGTCAATGCACACAGTAACAGCATATGGAAGAGCTGGTGGGCGGAGCTAATTTATAAATACTTCCGTACTCCTTGGTCATTTGTCTCGTTTGTTGCAGCCTTTTTGTTCTTCATCATGGCGGTTCTGCAACTTACTTTTACTATAAAAAATTATAAATTACAACATAGAAATTATAAATTACAGGTGAATAAAACTCATCAGTAAGTCAACTTGTAATTTGTTGTTTCGGAAATAGTTCTTTTTAAAAAGAGATAGAGAGATAGTGTCCTTTGTGAGTGTCAACACAAACTCCGACAACAATTATAACGCTCTGGAGCTTTATTAATAAAGTTTGGTTATTTGTTTCTAATCAATTTTAGATATCTATATATATTAAGTTCTTAGAACATTTACATGTAAAGTTGTTATACCACCAAATGATATTACAATTAATATGAATGGATGCTACAACACTACTTCTTTGAACGGAGTTAATGTGCAATAATAAATTTAAAAATGTATTTATTTATTTAATATAAAATAAAAATTCATGAGTGTTATTGTTAATAAATGGAGATATAAATATAATGATTATATGAGATGTGAGTCTTATTCTTTTTGAAAGGATACATATATTAAAGTTAAAACATACCTTTAGAAACTTTTAGAAATGATTCTGTCTGAAAGTTATAAAGATGGTGAGTTCGATATGATAGCTCGATTGTTAATTGGTAGAAGATCTTTTTCATTTCATGGAAAGGCTTCCTCTTGATCCTATGTATACGGAGATGAGCCAACAAAACATCAGCGCCTAGAAACCAGGGGTCCTTGGTGAAGGTCTTTTGACGCTCAATTCAGTAATAGTCCGGGCGGATGAATGAAGAATAGTGGATAACGTAGTTTGATGTAACATAATATCACGTACCTTGCCAATGGAGGAGACTCCCCTTGATATATCACCTCTCATAACCTCTGTGATCACGAGCTGACGAAGAATGTCAGAGGTTGTTGGGTAATAGAAAGCATACAACCTATGCAATGATTATCCGACAAATCTTCCTTTACCCACAAGTATACCTTCTTTATTATTTATAACTTATGTCATTAATAATGCAGTTAGAGGAATTTGTTGTTATAAATGATCGATTGATGAGAGATATACTAATAATTGAAGAAGGCTCCAGAAGAATATTCTCTGACACATGACTGTTATTCTGAGAAGTTGTTAGGATATTATCTGCTGAGTATATCTCGGTCGACCGATAAGGTCGGCCGTCTTTATGTTGGTCCCCACGTTAAGCTGCTTTGTTATGTTGGTACAGGTTGCACTAATAATCAGATTTTGATGTATGACAAATAGGTTAAAGTTAGATATGTTATTTGTCTAACCTTTCTATCAAGTGCAGGAGTTGACTGGTCTGAAGGACCTGACACCAGGTTGAAATCCAACTAAGTCTGCGGGACTTGATAGCTGGTGCAAAGTTCAAATAGATCTGCGGGACTTGATATTTAGTGGGAAATCCGATTGGATCCGCGGGACTTGACAATCGGCCGAAGTCTAGTTAGACCCATAGAACCTAACAACTGACGAGAATACCTAGTGGGTTAAAGACAAGTTAAGCGACTGCAGTTGGTAAGTGGAGATAAGCAACTGGAGGAAAGATCCAGTGAGGACGCATTCCCCTTTGAGGGAACTGTGGGTATCAATCCAACTTAGGTACATTTGGAAAATCTTAGATGAGATTTTGACTAGATCTTAGTCTCAGAGAGACAGAATCTAATTACTACTCTTATCTTATTATATTATGCTAATTCTGTTTTGCAGGATAAACATATTTTTATTTGCTTGGACTAACTCCTTTTTATAGGAAGGAGATGTAGGTGGATCGGTGGCCGGCTTGAATGGGGGTTGGATAGTTAGGTCACCCCCAAATCGATTTCTTCTCTACAAAAGGGTTAGTGCACAGCGAAATATACTAAAACTAAAGCAATGAAAAATAAACAAGAATGCAAATGCTAACAAGCTCGATGTAATGTGGTTCGGAGATGATGCTCCTACTCCACGGCGTGTCCTTGAGGTAGACGATCCCTTGATCCTTCGATGGAACAGTCCCCGGCAATTTCCGGCTAGAGCTTCTCCTTCTCGGTGGAGCAAACCTCTCACAAAGGCTCTCTTCCTCTTTACAAGATGGAGTTTGAATTAGGAGGAAGAGAATTGACTTGGGAGCTTTGGGCACTGAATAGGAGTTCAACTACAAGCATCAGTAATCTCCTTAATGCTCCAAAGCTCCCCTTAAATAAGAGGAGAGAGTTGATCATCAATCAACTCAAACCCTGACACTAGTCGACTGGTCAAAGCATCAGTCAACTGGTGTGTCGTTGGACACAGCCAACGACTCTTTGCAGAAAGTCAATTTCCGCCAACGGTTATGTACCAGTCGACTGGTCTTAGGACCAGTCGACTGGTCCACGTAGTCGACAAGCACAAAAGCATTCTGTGCATTCTGTGAATTTTGATCAGTCGACTGGTCCCATGATCAGTCTGTTGGAGCAATCCCAATGGTCCGCGGGACCATATGTTTTGGTGTTTGGGCAAAGGGTTTAAGTTGGGTTCACCCTTGTATTTGATATGTGTACTTGAGTTGTGCAGGACTGCAGGATACACATGTGACCCAGGTTGATGGATTCGGGTCCGGTGAAGGATGGAGCATCCAAGGGACCGTGGACAAGGCAGCAAGGACAAGGGCCGAGGGAAGCGACTTCGAGGTATACGCGAAGGATGGTATTGTGGACGAGCCGCGGGCTTGAATGCATCCGAGGGACGAGAGCCAAAGGAAGTAGGCTTGAAGGTAATAGGTCAAAGCTGCAAATGAAGTGTCAAATGAGTCATAAGGGTGAGGGTACGAGTGCATGAGAGATTGTACTCGGAGTAAAATCCTAGTTTTAGGGTTTTACTGTAGCGTTTCTGTAGCAGTACTGTAGCAGTACTGTAGCAATACTATAGCAGTCGACTGGGGCAGTCGACTGGCAGCGAACAGAATGTCTCTGTTCGCTCGGTTAGTGTGGAATCAAGCCGTTGGGATGTAACGGTCGAATTTCCACAGAGGGCAGTTGACTGCATGTTTTAGCAGGCGACTGGTAGGTGGGGTTTTCCAACCCGTGGCCTATATAACCAAGCCTTGGAAGCTTGGTTGAGGTTGACGAAATAGAGGTGGTTAATCTCTATTAGTAGTCTACTTGTGCCCTAGCTTGTAAAGAGTCCTTGGTGAGAGTTGTGGTGAGGTTTCTCCACCCACAAGGAGCTACGTGAGCTAGCCGGAGGTCTTCCGGGGAGTAATCCACCGACGGATAGGAATCGTCCACCTTACAGACAGCCGTGGAGTAGGAGCCTTATCTCCGAACCACGTAAATGATCGTGTAGGTCGATTGAAAGCCTAACTTAAACTCTTTGACACACACATCAAAACCTAGGTCGATTGCTCCAACAATCTCCCCCCTTTTGATGTGTGGCAATATGTTTAAGTTAGGCACAAATAACAACTTTAAAAATTACAAGCAATATGTAAACATGAAGCATAAAACTCAAGCTCCCCCTTAACACATGCTCTCAACCTTAATTTTCAAAGATTTGCACACAAATAAACTAAGTAGGTCTCTAACTTAAACCTACCCATTTCTCCCCCTTTGATACCATCAAAAATATTGTAACAAACACATACACATACTATGGTATCAGTTTCAACCAAAGTTGGACCAAAAACTTGATTTCAGAAACCCTCAGATTGCTGGAAGGCTGGTACCAGTCTATTGGTACCAGTCACAGTCGACTGGTACATGCTAAACTCAAATTTCAGCCTTCTGAGGCCAACTTCAGAAATGCATAAAAAATTCCAGAAAATTTGAAAAATCATGAAATTTTGAACACATATTTCTTATAATGCCCTTTAACTAGGAAAAATATGTTTTCATGAAAAGTCAAAGTATTTTTGAAATTTTGACCAAATCTCAAAAACATGCAAGTTTGTATCAAATTGAGACTTAGTTTTGCAATCATATGATTCAATATAGCTATATCACAGTAAATAAAACATAGAAATGTTTTCAAAACATTTGAAATGTCCAACTATGATCTATGGGCAAGATGTCTATTAATTAAACATTTGCTTTTCCCATAGTTGGCCTATGATCACTAAAAATTTGATACATCACATAACTCTTCAAAATGCCATAAGCATATGTGAATTATTTGTATCATCCTAATATCTCACATTTATGGTTAGAAAAGAAGACAAGTCATTGTGAGATAAAGGTAACTTCTACTTAGCCCTCTTAATCATGAATTTCTAGCAATGCTAAGTGCTCCCCCTTAAGGCCTCAAGTCAATCATTTTTCAAGGATTTGAATTATGATTTCCATGGTTGACTTAACCCAAAATCCTCTAACCCTTGAGGATTCATTTTGGCACCCAATAGAAATTCTTTCTAATTGGGTTAACCAAATATTCCTTGGGGATCCATTTTCTATCTATGGTCTTGGTTTTTGATTGCCCCTAGCAAGTAAACAATGGTAAGTCTTTTCATTATTTGGTTCATTGTATCCTATCCCATTTTTCTTAAAACTTGCCCTTTGGCTCCCAATGATCATATTTAGGATTTTAGATCCAATTTCAAATTTCCTAAGGGCATTGGTAAGGTATTCTACCTTTTCCCTTAATTTCCTATTTTTTTCTTTTAAACATGACTCATTTGAAGAATTAGAAGAAACATGCATATTGTTGTCCTTAGAGCACATGGATTCTAATTTTTCTTAGAGCATGCTAATATCATGTTTCAAAGACTTTTTTCCCCTTTTTGCCTTGAACAAGTCATCATTTGTGTTTGAAATAATTTTAACTAAGATATGGGGAGGAAGATTATGTACCTCACTTACCGAGAAGTCCGAATCCGATGTTTGACCTCCCCCTTCACTTGAGCTCCCCTCTTCATCTTCACTTGAGCTCCTTCCTTCTTCTTGTTCGGATGAGGTGGAGGCTACATCATCAATTCCCATTAGAGCAAAATTGACTACATGGTGCTCTTCTTCCTCTGATGATGATGGATCATCCCATGTAGCCTTTAGGTTTTTAACCTTCTTCCCCTTTTCTTTTGTCTTCTTCTTCTCCTCCTTCTTCTTCCCTTCCTTCTTTTTCAAGAGAGGACAATCATCCCTTATGTGCCCCTCTCCTTGGCAATTGTAGCAAATTACCCTTCTTGTTCTACTTTTGCTTCTTGAGCTTTTCCTAGCATGAGATTTGTTAGTAGAAAACTTATTAAATGCCCTTCTCATTTTTCTTACCATATACGCCTCTTGATCACTATCCATTGAGGCGCTTGATTCTTCGGAGTCGGAGGATGGTGGGGATGAAGACTTCTTCTTCTTACCCTTTCCCTTGTTTGCCACAAGGGCTACTCCTCTTGATCTATTTGCTTCTCCCTCTAATCCTTCAACCCTTGTTTCGTGAAGATCCATGGTTGAGAAGAATTCATCTAGAGAGCTCTTCTCTAGATCCTTTGAAATGTAGAATGAATCTACAATGGAGCTCCATGTCGAGGATCTTGGGAAAGCATTGATAGCTTTCATTATGATGTCCCAGTTGGAGAGTTTCTTGCCTACACTTGTTAGTCCACTTAAGATTTCTTTAATTTTAGCATGAAGTGTAGATACCTTATCTCCCTTCTCAAGCTTTACATTGTTGAGTTGAGTTCGGAGGAGGTCCCTTCTTGCCAACTTAGCCTCCGATGTGCCTTCATGAAGCTCCACTAGCTTATCCCATAACTCCTTGGTGCTTGAGTAGGTTCCAACTCTTGTTACTTCTTGTTGGGGAAGAACAAGTAGTAGATGATGTATGGCTTTAGAATTCGTTAAATGTTCTTCCCTTTGCTTCTTGCTCCATCTCGTCTTCTCAAGTATCTTGTTGTCTTGATCCCTAGGCACTTCGAAACCATTTTCCATGATTAGCATAATATCAAAATCGGTTTCAAAAAATACCTCCATTTTCTTCTTCCACCAAGAGAAGTCTCATTCGAATTTGGGTGGATGAATGTTTGAGCCAGCCATTTTGATGAATGCTCTTCTCGGCGATTAGTCTGTTGAAGGGTGTCCTTGCTCTGATACCAATTGTAGGTGGATCGGTGGCCGGCTTGAAGGGGGTTGGATAGCTAGGTCACCCCCAAATCGATTTCTTCTCTACAAAAGGATTAGTGCACAGCGGAATATACTAAAACTAAAGCAATGAAAAACAAACAAGAATGCAAACGCTAACAAGCTCGATGTAACGTGGTTCAGAGATGATGCTCCTACTCCACGGCGTGTCCTTGAGGTGGACGATCGCTTGATCCTTCGGTGGATCAGTCCCTGGCAATTTTCGGCTAGAGCTTCTCCTTCTCGGTGGAGCAAACCTCTCACAAAGGCTCTCTTCCTCTTTACAAGATGGAGTTTGAATTAGGAGGAAGAGAATTGACTTGGGAGCTTTGGGCACAGAATAGGAGTTCAACTACAAGCATCAGTAATCTCCTTAATGCCCCAAAGCTCCCCTTAAATAAGAGGAGAGAGTTGATCATCAATCAACTCAAACCCTGACACCAGTCGACTAGTCTAAGCATCAGTCGACTGGTGTGCCGTTGGACACAGCCAACGGCTCTTTGCAGAAAGTCAATTTTCGCCAACGGTTATGTACCAGTCGACTGGTCTTAGGACCAGTCGACTGGTCCCCATAGTCGACAAGCACAGAAGCATTCTGTGTAGTCTGTGAATTTTGGATCAGTCGACTGGTCCCAGTACATTCACTCCTCTCATCCTTCCGGAGTCGCCTTTGAAGCCCTCTTCCTCGGCCTTCGTCCCTCAGATGCACTCGAGCTCGCGACTCCTCTCCGTGCCATCCTTCACGTTGCCTTGAAGTCCGCTTCCCTCGGCTCCACTCCATTGCTCCTTGTCCGGCGATCCCTCGGATGTCTTTCCACACCATCCTTCACCGACTCAAGGATCCAAGCCCTTGGATGAGTTTCCCACACTTGGCCACACCAAGTTCTCATGTGTTTCACCAAGTCCTGCAAGACTCAAACACATATCAAATACATATGAAAGCCTAACTTAAACTGTTTGACACACACATCAAAACCTAGGTCGATTGCTCCAACAGGAGAAGTGTGAAAAAGGGGAGTTTGGGCACCCGGACCAGCTCGCCCAAGCAAGTGCCTGGCCAGGCACCTAAGTAGTCTGGGCACTCGAAATTGGTCCAGGGGCTCAGACCAAAAAAGTTATCAAGAACTTGAGTTAGAGCACAATGACTAGTCGAACCCACGTCAACGGTCTAGGCGTCCGGAGGGGGTCCAGACGCTCGGAAGTGGATAAACTTGACGGATCACATTTCAATGAGAAATCGCCACTTCAGCAGTGGTCCAAGTGCCTAGAGGGGTTCTGATGTGAGCTAAGAAGAGGCATTGAAGGGAATTGGGGGACCCATGACAAGGTCCAAGACTAAGAGAATGAAGCAAGCTTTGGAAGACTTAATAATGAGGCTCAAGGAAAAGGAGGATCAATGCACAATGGAGGCAACAACAAAGTGGATCACATTCCTTCAATTTGAAAGTGAAATTGGACCAACATGAGGACCATTTTCGTGTGCATGCATGGGGGGATTTTTCTAAAGTGACTTTTGATGTCCTTTGTGGGTTTTTAATACATTTTTGAAAGTTCCTAAGCTAGTATAACAAATACCATCCATGCATGGTTGCATTAATCTAGTATTAGGGATTAGTGGTTGCATTAGTGGATAATAAAACTCATGCATGCAAGCATGATATTTATTGCATAATTAGTGCATAGGGGATCTTAAGGGATGTTAAATAGGAGAACTCTTGTATGACAAATCAGGTAAGTTTGAATGAAAATTTGAGTTCCTCTTTTGTGAGAGCTTCCTTCTTGTTCTTAGGCAAAGAACTAATTTCGATCTTATCAAGGCAACTTGTGGCGATCAAAACTCCATGACTTATCACTCACCTTATCATCTTACTTGAGTGTGGCGTCAATACCCTTCCCCAAGCTGAATTTCAAGGCGATCCATTTACAAGGTTTCGATCCTCACAAACCTCCCTTGGTGATAACGGTACAAGTGTGACTTTGCGAGAATTGTGGACAAAAGAGAACTTGTTGGAGAATCCATCATGGTGAGCTCGCCTATCAAACTGCCAAGGTCTTCCAAGAAGAATGTGGCTTGCCTCTATAGGCACAATATCACATAGAACTTGATCTTCATATTTGCCAATGGAGAAATTAATCAACACTTGCTGGTTCACTACCAATTCACCACTATTACTAAGCCATTGGAGTTTATATGGTCTTGCATGTGGTGTAGTCTTGAGGTTGAGTTTGGTGACCATCCTAGTACTTGCCACATTGGTACAACTTCCACCATCAATGATCATAGAGCATGTTTTACCTTGAATAAGGCAGCGGGTATGAAAAATATTTTCTCTTTGGTTCTCCTCATGCTCCTTGGCTTGGCTTCCCAATAATCTCCTAACCACCAAGAGATCTCCATCTTGCGCATAGGCTGCTCCATCATTTTCCTCATCGCTTGAGGAAGAGGAATGAGAAGTAATTTCTTCACTAGAGATACTCCCATTATCTCTCACCACCATAGTCTTCTTATTTGGGCATTCGGATGCAATATGACCTTTTCCCAAACACCTAAAACACTTGATATCCCTACTCTTAGAAGTGGAAGAAGAGGTAGTAAGAATAGGCTTCTTAGTGCTTGCTGCCTCCTTAGAATTTGAAGAAGAACCCTCCTTCTTTGGCTTGCCCTTCCAACTTGAAGAGTAGTTTGGAGAAGATGATTTTTTCATAATGCCCTTTCTCTTTAATTGTTGCTCTACTTTCATTGCTTGATGCACTAAGTCGTCAAGCTCCACATAATGTTGTAACTCCATAATGTCTCCAATATCTCGGTTTAGGCCATGGAGAAACCGAGCCATGGTAGCTTCCCTATCCTCCACAATATTGGCTCTAATCAAAGCCACCTCCATCTCCTTGTAATAATCATACACGCTCCTACTCCCTTGGGTGAGTCTTTGCAATTTGTTGTGCAATTCCCTATGGTAGTGGGAAGGCACAAATCTCCTTCTCATCAAAGTCTTCATTTCCTCCCAAGTGTTGATAGGATGCTCTCCATACCTTCTTTTCTCCTTTTGCAATTGATCCCACCAAATTAAGGCATAATCGGTGAACTCAAGGGCAGCCACCTTTACTTTCTTTGCATCATTGTAATTGTGGCATGAGAAGATTTGCTCTATTTCCATCTCCCACTCAAGATATGTTTCGGGGTCATTCCTCCCTTGGAAGGAAGGTATATGGACTTTCACACCTCCTAGATCATCTTCTCATCTATGGTCTCTACCTCATCTTTCACGTCTTCTTCCCCCTTCATGCCTCCTTCTTTCTCTTGGTGAATCATAGAATGGGTCACTTTGACAAGATTCTTCATGATTAGAATTGCCCTCACGGTTGGAAACTTTTTCTCCTTCAAGTCGGTCCATCCTTTCATGTATTTCTTCAAGTTGTCTTTGGAGCATTCTCTCAAACTGTTGAGTAAGTGCCTCCATTTGAAGCCTATTAAGATCTCGCCTAGGGGAATGAGGTGATTTTTCTCCACTCATGCTTGCAAAAAAAAAAAATAGAAGATGACAAGGAAAATTACAAAAGAAATGTTAGACGGACCTCACCACTCTACTCACATGGTTGCACTTAAATTTATCCACTCAGCTTCCTTTATAAGCTCTTAAGGAAAGAGCCTTATCAATATCTTTCTCAAGACAACAAGTAGACAATCAAGTGAATAAGAAACCAACAAGAGAAATATGAGTAGAACAAGAGAAATAAACGGATAAAACGAGAAATTCAGCAATGATCAAGAGCAATGGAAGGAATATATCTTTGAATTCAGATTTCACAAAGAAAGAATATTGAGTCCTTTCAATTCACAAATCCTCCTCCTTTTTTTTTTCCTTTTTTTTTAATCAGAAATCAATGACTCTAATGATTCTTTTTTTTTGTTCTTTTTGTTTTTTTTTTTCGAATTTTCCTTCTTTTTTTTTTTTTTTTTTGAGTTGAGGACCCAAATAGCGAATAGAAATTTATGATAGAAAGGGACGAAGAGATCAACAAATATGGACAAGAACAAAGATGAAAACAAGACACAAACCTGAAAATCAAGGAGCCAAGGCTCTGATACCAAATGATAAAGAAACCTTGTAAATGGATCGCCTTGAAATTCAGCTTGGGGAAGGGTATTGATGCCACACTCAAGCAAGATGATAAGGTGAGTGATAAGTCATGGAGTTTTGATCGCCACAAGTTGCCTTGATAAGATCGAAATTAGTTCTTTGCCTAAGAACAAGAAGGAAGCTCTCACAAAAGAGGAACTCAAATTTTCATTCAAACTTACCTGATTTGTCATACAAGAGTTCTCCTATTTAACATCCCTTAAGATCCCCTATGCACTAATTATGTAATAAATATCATGCTTGCATGCATGGGTTTTATTATCCACTAATGCAACCACTAATCCCTAATACTAGCTTAATGCAACCATGCATGCATGGTATTTGTTATACTAGCTTAGGAACTTTCAAAAATGCATTAAAAACCCACAAAGGACATCAAAAGTCACTTTAGAAATCCCCCCATGCATGCACATGAAAATGGTCCTCATGTTGGTCCAATTTCACTTTCAAATTGAAGGAATGTGATCCACTTAGTTGTTGCCTCCATTGTGCATTGATCCTCCTTTTCCTTGAGCCTCATTATTAAGTCTTCCAAAGCTTGCTTCATTCTCTTAGTCTTGGACCTTGTCATGGGTCCCCCAATTCCCTTCAATGCCTCTTCTTGGCTCACATCAGGTTCCAGGCATTCGGAATGGGCCTATATAAGGGCCTTTGACCAACAACTTCAGAAGATCATCTGCTATAAGCTTTCGAAGTTCGAAGAATGAAAGATTTCAATTTCTTTTCTATTTGTCAATAACAATTAATTTTAGTTCTTGTACTTAATATTTGTAACTCATTATTCTAATTAATAGTGATTGCCCAACGAAAATGATCGATGATCGCCGACCTTGGAGTAGAAGTCATCAGATGCTCTAAACCAAGTAAAACTTGGCTTTGTTAGAATTGTTTTTTGTTTTCTTTATTCTACTTTGTAACTTGTTTTAACTCTCAATTTTTGACGAATGTTATTCACCCCCATCTAGTGTCTTTATGATCCAACATGTTATGTATATCCTAGCCGGCCTTATAGGTCGGTCATCTTTATGCTTGGAATATGCTGGAGGTTTGTTTGAGAAGCAACATGATGCATCAGGCATGCTGGAAATCTGTTTGGGGATTGATATGAAGCTTAGTGGATTAGGTTAGACTGGCCTTTTATCTGACCTGGTCTATAAACTCATTCGGTTATGTTACAGAGCGGATACACAGGTATATTGTTGTGCAGATACTTATAGGGGCAACCAGTAATAAGATCAGACATTCTAGTTAGCCCATAAGGTTGGCCATCTCTTTAGCTCGGTTGGCTATTAAATAATCGGATATGCTATCTTTTATGTGTTGGGTTTTTCGGGCCGCAAAAATCACTTTTTGCGTTGCGAAAACCCCGAAACCCCCATGCCACAGATCCGTGCGAAGAATAAAAGTAGTAAAAACTTTGAGTATGAGTTTTCTAAGCCTAGATCTACAAGATAAGATCTTTACCCTTGATGCGAAGCCCTTCGCGTAATCCCGCTCGTCCTAGTTTCGCCGGATCTCGAGAGTATCAAGGTAGATTCTCCTCTATGTGTATCCACATGAACAAATCGATGGAGGAGAAACTTTAGAGTGTGCTAGCACTCTATGAAGTTTCGACCAAGGGTGGAGGAGAGGGAGAGAAGAAGAGCTTGAGGAAGAAGAAAATGGAGTTACCACACAAAATGAAACTCCTCACTAGCACTAAAGTGGTCGGCCACTTTTCATGAGGAGTTATATACTCCATGGAATTTCAAGAGTAAAAAACTCTTGATCTCCCTCATGAGGTGGCACACACATGTGCTATCCTTGATGATGTGACACATCACCATTAGCCACTTAATGCCAACTCATCAATGAGGTGGCAAATGGTCAAGTCAAACTTGACCCTTCATCTTCCTCTCAAGTCAAGTCAAACTTGACCACTTCTCTCCCTTGGTTGATCTAATCTAACCATTGGTTCAAGTCAATTTTAATTTAATAAATCTCTATTCATTGAATTAAATTAATTAAATGAGTCTAAGTCCAAATTAGACTCACTTAATACATGAACCAAATTGAGCCCAACTCAATTAGCACAATTTGGATTACTCTTAATCTAATTTGGTTCATCACATGAACCTAATCTCCATCTAATTCTCCTTTGTGTGTGACCCTATATGTTCTTATAATGTTGGCAATGCTCCTAAACCAATTTAGAAGCATAAGTAATAAGCGGTATCTAGCAACACATCATTACTACCCAAGTTATAAGAATGTTGAGATCGAACATCACCTTGTGACTACTAATTGTGACTTTTCACAATATATGACAAGTGTCCTTCTATCCTAGACATCTAGATTGATCAATGTGAGGTACAGACCGTGTCATCCTCTAATCAATCTAAATCTTGAACTCCAAGTAGACTCACTCAATCAAATGAGCTCAATATCTCATATTGACTCATTTGGGCATGGCCATGCACTTAGTGGTCTCACTCTATCAAGAATATCGATGTCACTCTCGTCATATAGGAGGGATAGATCTCATCTACATCACTCACATCCCTCTGCATAATTCGTTACATACCAGTAATCGCCTTTATAGTCCACCCAGTTACGGGTGACGTTTGACGAAGCCAAAGTACGTAACTCCTTATGTAGGGAACCATGGTGACTTCAGGTCCAAGGACTAGTAGTCATACTAATAGTCACATGAGAAAGTATATGACACTCATATAACGATCCATGATACTTTCTCATGGCGGGTCATTCAATATACATTCTCCAATGCATACCCATGTGTCAACTTGATATCTCTATATCAATGACTTGTGAGATCAAGTCATCTAGTTGACCTACATGCTAGTCTCATCGCATTAACATTGTCCCTGAATGTTAATACTCGACTAGGAATGATTAAGAGTAGTGTTCCCTATATCATCTCACTATCGGTTCAACTAACCGATTGATATAGGTAAGAAATCTCTACTCAAGGACGCTATTATACTTAGTTATTTGGCACCAATACAAGTAAGTATAATAACCAAAATAAATGCCTTTATTTATATATACAAGAATATGATACAATGAGTCCATACAACAAACATCAAATGATTGACTCTAGGGCTCTAACTAACAATCTCCCACTAGCACTAGTGTCAATCAGTGTAGGCTCTAAGGCCTAATGACCTAGTGTGACCATCATGCTTTCTATGTGCCAAAGCCTTGGTCAAGGGATCTGCGATGTTAGCCTCTATGGGTACTCTGCAAATCTTCACATCTCCTCTATCGATAATCTCTCGAATGAGATGGAAGCGCTGTAGTATGTGTTTGGTCCGCTGGTGTGAGCGAGGTTCCTTCGCCTGTGCTATAGCTCCATTATTGTCACAATAGAGCTCAATGGGGTCAGCGATGCTAGGAACCACCCCAAGTTCAGTGATGAACTTGCGGATCCAAACTGCCTCCTTTGCTGCCTCTGATGCAGCAATATACTCGGCCTCTGTTGTAGAATCAGCGACTGTGTCCTACTTCGAACTCTTCCAGCTCACAGCACCACCATTTATGCAGAATACGAACCCTGACTGCGATCGATAATCATCCTGGTCGGTCTGGAAGCTGGCATCACTGTAACCCTTTACAGCTAGCTCGTCATCGCCTCCATATATCAAGAAATATTCTTTAGTCCTTCTCAAGTACTTAAGAATATTCTTGACCGCTATCCAGTGACTTTCACCTGGATCTGACTGGTACCTACTCGTCATGCTCAAAGCATACGAGACATCAGGACGAGTACATAGCATGGCATACATGATAGATCCTATGGCTGAGGCATAAGAGATCTGATCCATGCGCTCTCTCTCCTCTCTAGAAGAGGGACCTTGAGTCTTCGAAAGACTCACGCCATGTGACATCGGTAGAAATCCCTTCTTAGAGTTCTGCATGGAAAACCGAAGTAATACCTTGTCAACGTATGTACTCTGACTTAGGCCAAGCAATCTCTTAGATCTATCTCTATAGATCTGTATGCCTAGAATGCGGGATGCTTCACCTAAGTCCTTCATTGAGAAACAAGTCCCTAGCCAAGTCTTGACAGACTGCAGCAAAGGGATGCCTTTCCCAATGAGTAGTATGTCATCCACATACAATATAAGGAAGGCAACTGTGCTCTCAACAACCTTCTTGTAGACACAAGGTTCATCTTCATTCTTAATGAAACCAAACTTTTTGATTGCATCATCGAATCGAAGATTCCAGCTCCGAGAAGCTTGCTTTAGACCATAAATGGACCTATGCAGCTTGCATACTCTGCCAGTATGCTGTGGATCTACAAAACCGTCAGGTTGTGTCATGTACACATCCTCGAGCAGGTTTCCATTCAGAAACACGGTTTTGACATCCATTTGTCATATCTCATAGTCATGGTATGCTGCAATAGCAAGCATAATCCGAATGGACTTAAACATCGCTACTGGAGAAAATGTTTCATCATAGTCAATACCATGAATCTGCTTGAAACCTTTAGCTACCAAGCGACCCTTATAGATAAGTCTATCCATGTCAGTCTTTCTCTTAAAGATCCACTTGCACCCAATGGGTTTAACCCCTTCAGGTGGATCAACCAAAGTCCATACTTGGTTGGTGTACATGGATTCCATCTCGGATCTCATGGCCTCTAGCCATTTCTCAGAATCTAGGCTCATTACAGCTTCCTGATAGGAGGTAGGCTCATCCTCTATGAGTACAACGTCATCATGGTCAGACAAGAGAAATGAATATCTCTCAGGCTGACGACGTACTCTATTAGACCTGCGAAGATGTATGTCTACTTGAACTGGTTGTTGTTCCTCAACTCCTTGTGGAACAACATCATCCACAACACTTTGTGGTTCCAGTTCAACTTCCATCAAGGCTTCAGTGCTATTGTTCGCATCTTGAACTTCTTTAAGATCGAACGTGCTCCCACTAGTCTTTCTAGAAACAAAATCCCTTTCTAGAAATACCCCAGTCTTAGCCACAACTACCTTGTGTTGACTGGAAATGTAGAAGTAATATCCCTTACTTTCTTTGGGATATCCAATAAAATAGCACTTGTTGGATTTGAGTCCCAGTTTGTCTGAGACTTGACGTCTAATGTAAGCCTCACAACCCCAAATCCTCATAAAAAACACTTGGGCATCTCTCCCAGTCCATATCCTATATGGTGTCTTTATCACAGCCTTGGATGGAACTCGGTTGAGTATAAAGGTTGCCGTGTCTAGAGCATAGCTCCAAAGGAATGTAGGAAGATCTGTGTGACTCATCATATACCATACCATATCTAATAGGGTACGATTCCTCCTTTCAGATACACCATTCCACTGTGGTGTTCCAGGAGGAGTGAGTTGGGATAGAATCCCACACTCAGCTAGATAGTCACGAAACTCATAGCTAAGGTATTCACCACCTCGATCTGATCGAAGTATCTTAATACTCTTGCCAAGCTGGTTTTGTACTTCATTCTTGAATTCTTTAAACTTTTCAAAGGATTCTGACTTATGTGTCATCAGGTACACATAACCATATCTGTTGGAACCCCAAGGTGTTTTGATGTGATCAAACAAGCTAAGTTAGGTCCTGCGTTTGTTTAACCCTTGTGTCTAAGTGTGCAGGAGCTTAGGAACACAGGAAGTCGAGCGGAAGACGCGGCTAACGAGAAGGACGACACGGGGAGAGAGCCGACGGGCTTGGTGCGTCCGAGGGACGAGAAACCGGGAAGGAAGGTTGCTCAAGGAGAAGGCCGGAACATGGGTTCGGGTGAGCCCTATTTCGGAAGACCGAGATCACCCAAGCAAACGAAGCCGGAGCGAACAGACCCGGACCGAGATGAGCTGGATCGAGACGAGCTGAACCGGAGTCAAAAAGTCAACCTATGTTGACCTTAGGGCTCCGGGCGCCCGGAACCGACCGGGGCGCCCGGAACCCTTCCGGGCGCCCGGAATCGACTTTTGAACAGGATCGAGTTTTGACTCGATCCGACCGTTGGGGGATAAAATTTATCCCCCCGAGGGCGCCCGGAACCCTTCCAGGCGCCCGGACCAAGACTATAAATATAGCCTTGGTCCAGAAGCAATCAAATTAAGAACAACTACTTGTAATCCAGTGCTTTCATTTGTGTTATTTCTTTCTGTGCTTTCAACGCTGTAAGAGGCTACTCCGCCCAGAGGAGAATCAATTAGTGCGCCTTCTTTGCCTTGGATTAGCAATCCTCTGATTGCAAACAAAGTAATTCCTCTGTGTCTATTTTCTGTTTTAATTAGTCTCTGCCTTTTTAATTACAAGTTCTTTTAAGTTAGTTAAATATCCGAGAAGGGTTTTTGGTTTTATTTTGTAGGGCAATTCACCCCTCCCCTCTTGCCGGCCTCCAAAGGGACCTACAAGTGGTATCAGAGCGAGGGCGCTTCAGGAGGACTAACCGCCGATCGAAGCAACAAGATGGTCGGACCAAGCATCGTTCCACCAAAATTTGAGGGGAACTTCGCAGACTGGAAGCGTCGTATGGAGGTATTCCTAAAAACAGATTTTGAAATTCGGTTTATTATGAAATATGGTTTTGTAGCTCCAATAGATAAAGATGGAAAAGAAAAAGAAGAGAGTGATTGGACAAAGAAGGAGCAGAATGAGTCGGTAGCAAACAGCCGTGCGGAACATCACCTGCTGAGCGTGTTACCGCCTCAAGAGGTCAACCGCATTGGAAACTATTTATCTGCTAAAGAACTTTGGGTGAAGTTCTTGGAACTCCATGAAGGCATGTCCGAAGCAAAGCTCGCTAGAAGGGACATCCTCCGCAACAAACTGATGAACATCCGTCTGGAGAAAGGTGAGAAAGTAGCTAGTTTACACACAAAGGTAAAAGAACTAGTTACTGGTCTCAAGAACCTCGGTGAAACGGTAACAAACCGAGACACTATACGCTACGCGCTCAACGCGTTTCCAAGAACTCCGGAATGGACATCAATCGTCGACGCCTACTACATCTCAAAAGACCTGGAGGTAAGCACTTTAGAAGAGTTGTTTTCTACTCTTGAATTGCATGAAACCAGGTATGCAGGAACGACAAAGGATACAACCCAGACTATGGCGCTGAACCCAACCCAGAAGGAACTCGAGTAGACTCCGAAGACGATCAAGAAGCATACATGGTAAGAAATTTTAAAAAGTTTTTTAGATCTAATAAATTTAAAATGCAGAATAAAAGGAATCAAAAAGGTGGAAGAAAGGTGCGGTGCTACTAGTGTCAGAAGGAGGGACACCTAAGAGAAGACTGCCCAGAACTCAAAAAGGCCAAAAGGAAGTCTCCCAAGAAACACAACCTAAAAGCAACTTGGGACGACACTTCTTCATCCGAATCAGAAGCTCAAGAATATGTCGGAATAGCACTAATGGCAAGCTACGATAGACAAAGTATATCAGAACCTAGCATCGATGAAGGGGGAGCGACCTCGGATGAAAGCAGGGGGAGATTCAGGCTTCAAGTCCGACATGGTAAGTGAGGTATGCCTCTTACCCCCTGATCAACTTTACTCTGGTATCAAAGCTATGACTAAATCCATGTATAAATTAGAAAATAAAAATGCCAAATTAGAAAATGAAATTTTAGAAACAAAGAGAATTTTGGCAAAATCATGTCTTATAGAGGATTTTGAAAAATTGAAAATTGAAAATGAAAAATTAAAAGAAGAAATAGAAAGATTGAAAAAATCTAATGGTTCAAATATTCCTACTTTTAGAAATTTAAATTGGTATTATAGATTTCATCAAAGTCAAATTAGAAATATATCAAAAATCTATATACCTAGGAAATACTTGGTTAATCCTGTAGGTAGGAACCTTTACTGGATTCCAAAAACCTGTTTAACTTAAAATTAAAGTCAGACTTAGCATTTTCAGCAAGGAAATTAAACAACTAATTTCTTTATAAGGCTTTGTCTAAGGAAGTGGTTGTTGCTCCAATTGTTAGAGTGTATACTAAAATCCTAGCTTTTGGTATAAACATTTATCTAGAAATAAGAATCACATTGGTCAAATGTCTACATTTGTGATAAATGTAGTTGTTCAATTAATTTATATTGTAGATAACATGGTGTGTGGTGTCACACACAGAGGATCATGTTATCAGTACCTTATAAATTATAAACAGTAGCTCACGACCGAAATGGAAAGGAACAAACCATTAGAAGGTCGTAGTGTAATTAGGTATCAGTTTATCTTGACTGTATAATTACACTAGTACACTTAGAGTGTATTGAGTATGACCATTTGAGGTCGTTTCTTTTATACTGATTTTATAAAGAAACAAAGACCTCGGTTATTATGGAAGTGTGTGCTCTTAATCCTAATATAATAACAAGCACATATATTTGATATTTATTTCTTTAATTTATCAATGGGTGAGATTTAGTTCGATGAATCAATAAGCCCGATAAGTTGGGAAATGGTATCACTTATAGTGTGTGTTGTTGATTATAGAAGGAAACTGTGTCCTAGAGATACTAGGTTGATAATGTCCTCAAGAGGAGCTCATAAGGATTGTCATGTTAAACCCTGCAGGTGGACCTAGTCCGACATGATGATAAGGTTGAGTGGTACTACTCTTGGACTAAGATATTAATTAAGTGAGTTGTCAGTAACTTACTTAATTAGTGGACATTGTTTATCTTAAACACAGGGAGACTAACACACTCATAATAAGAAGGAGCCCAAAATGTAATTTGGGATTGGTGCGTAGTTCAATAATAGTTCTCTAGTGGAATGAATTATTATTGATAAAATTAAGTTGTGTGTTGGCGAACACGGGATGCTTAATTTTATCGGGAGACCAAAACCAATTCCTCCTCTCGGTCCCTATCGTAGCCTCTAGTATATAGAGATTTATACCCACCGCATACCCACCTTCTTACCCATCCAATGGGGCCGGCCAAGCTAGCTTGGAACCCAAGCTAGGGCCGGCCAAGACCAAGTGGATGAGCCAAGAAGGTGGCCGGCCAAAGCTTGGGTCCCAAGCTTAGGTGGCCGCCACTGAATATTAAAAAGGATTTTTATTAAAATTATTTCTTATGTGGATATCATGTTTTTAAAAGAGAGTTAAAAAATTAAAATTTCCTTTTATAACTTTCTACAAAAGATTAAGAGAAGAGATTAATCTCTTTCCTTATTTGTAGTTTAAAAGGATGGTTTTAATTTTGGTAAAAACTTTCCTTATTTGTAAATCATCTACATGATTAAAGAGAGTTTAAAATTTGAAATCTTTCCTTATTTGTTGATTAAAGGAGGATTTTAAATTTTAAGAAAACTTTCCTTTTAAACATGTTCATGATTTAAAGAGAGTTTAAAATTAAATATTCTCTTTATAAGTTTCTACAAAAGATTAAGAAAAGATTTGATATCTTTCCTTATTTGTAGATTGAAAGAGATTTTAATTTTTAGAGATAACTTTCTTTTTATCCACATGTTTAAAAGAAAGATTTTAATTTATTAAATTTCCTTTTTATAAACCAATCATGAAGGGATAAAATTATTGGAGAAATTTTTATAAATTTCCGAAACAAATTAGGAAGTTTTAATTCTTGTTTAAAACTCTCCTTGATTTGAGGAAATAAGTGGCCGACCATGTTTTAGTGAGAAAAAAATTATTTTAATTAAAATAAAATTTTCCTTTTCATGGCAAAAGAATTAAGGAAGTTTTTATTAAAATTTCTTTATTTGCCAAGACCAAGGATTATAAAAGAGGAGGTAGAGGAGCCTTCAAGGGTGAACAACCTCTATTATTTTCTCCCTCTTTTCTTCCTTGGTGTGGCCGGCCTCCTTCCTTTCTCTTCTCTCCATCTTGTGGCCGGACCTCTCTTCCTCCTTGAAGATCAAGTGGTGGCCGGATTTTAGCTTGGAGAAGAAGGAGAGAAAGCTTACATCCCTTGGAGCTTGATTGATGGAAAAAGATCTTCATCTCTTGGAAGCATAGTGCTTGGCCGAAACTTGAAGAAAGGAGAAGAAGGTGCTTTGGTGGTTTCTCATCTCGGAAGATCGTTGCCCACACAACGTCCGAGGTTAGAAGAGGAATACTGTAGAAGATCAAGAGGTTTTTCTATAAGGTATAACTAGTAATTTTCTTTCCGCATCATACTAGTTATTTATGGAAATAATACCAAATACAAGAGGCTTACGATTCTAGTATTTCGAATATGTTTTTCGAAGTTGTGTTCTTTTATTTTTCTTTTCCTTGTGATTTGATTGTTCTTTTTGGTTGACCTAAAGTTATTTTAGGAAATTAAATATTAGCTTTCCATAAAAGGTTTTGTCTAGTCGGTGGTGGTTGTTCTCATATCCAAGAAGGCCATGTGCCTCGCCACGTCAGTACTGGGAACCAATTATGGAAATTAATATTTAATGGAATTAATAACTTAGGTGATTTGGATCAAACGTGTTAAGTTCCGCAGGAGATCCAAGTCTAAACCTTAAAGAACAAATAGATTAAGTTTTGGATCAAACGTGTTAAGTTCCGCAGGCGATCCAAAATTTAATTTAAAAGAACACATGGTAGCTAGGAAAAGGTTCAGACCTTTGTACAAAATTTTTGTACAGTGGAACCTCTAGGTTTTCCGAGTAGCAACCAACACCAATAACCAAGAAGGCCTAGTGCCTCGCCACGACCTGGAAGCCAACTATCGAAATGAAAAGTTTAATTGACTAACTGAAAAAGCATTAATTTAAATTACTTAATGCTTTAAAAGAGTTATTCAATTTATGTTAGAAAAATAAAAAAAATTTAATTTTTTTTTAACCTAGAATTTTTTTTTATCTTAGAAATTTTTATGAAAATTGACTTAGAATTGTTTCTTATGAATATTAACTCAGAATTTTTTTAAATTAGAATTTTTTTTTTTTGAATGTTGAGCTAAGTTTCAAAACTTAAAATTTTTTTTTTTCAAACGAAAAATTCTGAAAAGTGTCTTTACTAAATATTTTACACTTAAAAGTTCTTGTTTGAATTTACCTTAGACTTGCTTATAACCCTAATTTTTATGTGATCAAAGGGGGAGAAGTATGTTAAGTCTAGGGGGAGGTACTATAATTTTTCAATTGAAAAATATTTGGACTTATTTTAATATAAATTGTTTTTATTGCATATGGTTACCCTAACTTAACTTGGGTTGCTCACATCAAAAAGGGGGAGATTGTTGGAACCCCAAGGTGTTTTGATGTGATCAAATAAGCTAAGTTAGGTCCTGCGTTTGTTTAACCCTTGTGTCTAAGTGTGCAGGAGCTTAGGAACACAGGAAGTCGAGCGAAAGACGCGGCTAACGAGAAGGACGACACGGGGAGAGAGTCGACGGGCTTGGTGCGTCCGAGGGACGAGGTGACCACGGAAGAGTACACCGCGAACGAGAAGAACGTGCACGGCGTTCGAGGGATGAGAAACCGGGAAGGAAGGCTGCTCGAGGAGAAGGCCGGAACATGGGTTCAGGTGAGCCCTATTCCGGAAGGCCGAGATCACCCAAGCAAACGGAGCCGGAGCGAACAGACCCGGACCGAGATGAGCTGGATCGAGACGAGCTGAACCGGAGTCGAAAAGTCAACCTATGTTGACCTTAGGGCTCCGGGCGCCCGGAACCGACCGGGGCGCCCGGAACCGACCGGGGCGCCCGGAACCCTTCTGGGCGCCCAGAATCGACTTTTCAACAGGATCGAGTTTTGACTCGATCCGACCGTTGGGGGATAAAATTGATCCCCCCGAGGGCGCCCGGAACCCTTCCAGGTGCCCGGACCAAGACTATAAATATAGCCTTGGTCCAGAAGCAATCAAATTAAGAACAACTACTTGTAATCCAGTGCTTTCATTTGTGTTATTTCTTTCTGTGCTTTCAACGCTGTAAGAGGCTACTCCGCCCAGAGGAGAATCAATTAGTGCGCCTTCTTTGCCTTGGATTAGCAATCCTCTGATTGCAAACCAAGTAATTCCTCTGTGTCTATTTTCTGTTTTAATTAGTCTTTGCCTTTTTAATTACAAGTTCTTTTAAGTTAGTTAAATATCCGAGAAGGGTTTTTGGTTTTATTTTGTAGGGCAATTCACCCCTCCCCTCTTGCCGGCCTCCAAAGGGACCTACAATATCTACTGAAGTCATCAGTAAATGTAATCAAGTACCTATAACCACCTCTAGCAGTGACATTGAAAGGGCCACATACATCACTATGTATAAGACCTAACAAGTCAGTCGCTCTCTCACTGTGTCCACTAAAGGGAGTCTTGGTCATCTTGCCTAGAAGGCATGACTCGCATGTCTCATATGATTCAAAATCAAATGAGTCCAGCAAACCATCTTTATGGAGCTAGGATAAGCGCTTTGTTAGGATGTATACTAAAAGCCTAGCTTTTGGTATAAACATTTATCTAGAAATAAGAATCACATTGGTCAAATGTCTACATTTATGATAAATGTAGTTGTTCAATTAATTTATATTGTAGATAACATGGTGTGTGGTGTCACACACAGAAGATCATGTTATCAGTACCTTATAAATTATAAACAGTAGCTCAAGACCAAGATAGAAAGGAACAAACCATTGGAAGGTCATAGTGTAATTAGGTATTAGTTTATCTTAATTATATAATTACACTAGTACACTTAGAGTATATTGAGTAGGACCATTAGAGGTCATTCCTTTTATACTGACTTTATGAAGGAACAAAGATCTCAGTTATTATGGAAGTGTGCGCTCTTAATCCTAATATAATAACAAGCACATATATTTGATATTTATTTCTTTAATTTATCAATGGGTAAGATTTAGTTCGGTAAATCAATAAGCCCGATAAGTTGGGAAATGTTATCACTTATAGTGTGTGTTGTTGATTATAGAAGGAAACTGTGTCCTAGTGATCTAGGTTGATAATGTCCCCAAGAGGAGCTCATAAGGATTGTCATGTTAAACCCTGCAGGTGGACTTAGTCCGACATGACGATAAGGTTGAGTGGTACTACTCTTGGACTAAGATATTAATTAAATGAGTTGTCAGTAACTCACTTAATTAGTGGACATTCGACATCTTAAACACAGGGAGACTAACACACTCATAATAAGAAGGAGCCCAAAATGTAATTTGGGATTGGTGCGGTAGTTCAATAATAGTTCTTTAGTGGAATGAATTATTATTGATGAAATTAAGTTGTGTGTTCGGGGTGAACACGGGATGCTTAATTTCATCGGAAGACTAAAACCAATTCCTCCTATCGGTCCCTATCGTAGCCTCTTGTGTATAGAGATTTATACCCACCACATATCCATCTTCTTACCCATCCAATGGGGTCGGCCAAGCTAGCTTGGAACCCAAGCTAGGGCCGGCCAAGACCAAGTGGATGAGCCAAGTTGGTGGCCGACCAAAGCTTGGGTCCCAAGCTTAGGTGGCCGACCACTAGAATATTAAAAAGGATTTTTATTAAAATTATTTCTTATGTGCATATCATGGTTTTAAAAGAGAGTTTAAAAATTAAAAATTTTCTTTTATAGCTTTCTACAAAAGATTAGGAGAAGAGATTAATCTCTTTCCTTATTTGTAGATTAAAAGGATGGTTTTAATTTTTGGTAAAAATTTTCTTTATTTGTAAATCATCTACATGTTTAAAAGAGAGTTTAAAATTTGAAATCTTTCCTTATTTGTTGAAAAGGTGGATTTTAAATTTTTAAGAAAACTTTCCTTTTTTAACCATGTTCATGATTTAAAAGAGAGTTTAAAAAAAATTTAAATATTCTCTTTTATAAGTTTCTACAAAAGATTAAGAAAAGATTTGATATCTTTCCTTATTTGTAGATTAAAAGAGATTTTAATTTTTAGAGATAACTTTCTTTTTATCCACATGTTAAAAAGAAAGATTTTAATTTATAAAATTTTCTTTTTATTGACCAATCATGAAGGGATAAAAATTATTGGAGAAATTTTTTATAAATTTCTGGAGACAAATTAGGAAGTTTTAATTAATTAAAACTTTCCTTGGTTTGGGGAGAAGAGTGGCCGACCAAATTAATTGATGAGAAAAAAATTGTTTTTAATTAAATAAATTTTCCTTTTCAATGGCAAAAGAATTAAGGAATTTTTTATTAAATTTTCCTTATTTGCTAAGACCAAGGATTATAAAAGAGGGGGTAGAGGAGGCTTCATGATGAACGACTCTATTCTATTTTCTCCCTCTTTTCTTCCTTGGTGTGGCCGGCCCTTCTCCTTTTCTCTCTTCCTCTTGTGTGGCCGAAATCCTTTATCTCTTGGAGCTTGGAGGAGGTGGCCGGATCTAGCTTGAGGAAGAAGGAGAGAAAGCTTGCATCCCTTGGAGCTTGGTTGGTAGAAAAAAGTTCTTCATCCTTTAGAAGATATACTTGGCCGAAACTTGAAGGAAGGAAGAAGAAGGTACCTTGGTGGTTCTCGTCTCGGAAGATCGTTGCCCACACAACGTCCGGGATTAGAAGAGGAATACGGTAGAAGACCTAGAGGTTTTTGTTTGTAAAAGAAAAGGTATACTAGTATTTAATTTCCGCATCATACTAGTTTTATTTCTTTGTAAAAATATCAAATACAAGAGGCAAGCGATTCTAGTATTTCGAATTAGTTTTCGATGTTATGTTCTTTTATTTTTCTTTTCCTTGTGATTTGATTGTTCTTTTTGGTTAACCTAAAGTTATTTAAGGAAATTAAATATTAGGTTTCCTTAAAAGGCTTTGTCTAGGCGGTGGTGGTTGTTCCCATATCCAAGAAGGCCATGTGCCTCGCCATGCAGTCCTGGAAGCCAATTTTGAAAATTAATATTTAATGGAATTAATAACCTAGGTGATTTGGATCGAACGTGTTAAGTTCCGCAGGAGATCCAAGTCTAAATCTAAAAGAACAAATAAATTAAACTTTGGATCAAACGTGTTAAGTTCCGCAGGCGATCCAAGTTTAATTTAAAAGAACACATGGTAGCTAGGAAAAGATTCAGACCTTTGTATAAAATTTTTGTACAGTGGAACCATTAGGTTTTCCGAGTAGCAACCAACACGCTTGTCATTTATATGACATAAGCGACAGTGCCAGAGATAGGCTTGGTTCATGTCATTTGACTTGAACCTCTTGATACTTATGTTATAGATAGGGCTCTCAAACTCTAGAATATAGAGTCCGTTCATCAGAGGTGCACTACAATAGAAGATATCATTTAAATAAACTTGTACAAAGTAAAACCTAAAATCTCGTATCTTTAGGAACCACGAGTTAGGCCTTTATATAGAAAAGAAGAAATAAACCAAAAGACCAAACTACCCCTATACTTATTCTAACACTCCCCCTCAAGCTTGAGAATATAGATCATATACGCCAAGCTTGTTACATATGTAGTCAATCCGAGGACCTCTAAGTGATTTAATGAATATATCTGCTAGCTGATCATTTGAGTTGACAAAACTAGTAGATATTTCTCCAGATATGACTTTCTCTCTGACAAAGTGACAGTCAACTTCAATATGCTTTGTTCTCTCATGGAAGACTGGATTTGAGGCAATATGCATAGTGGCATGGTTGTCACATATGAGTGACATTTGTGTAACCTCTCCAAACCTTAGTTCCTGAAGCAACTGTTTTAACCATATAAGTTCTTGACTAGCAATAGTCATAGCTCGATATTCTGCCTCTGCACTGGATCTTGCCACAACATTCTGTTTTTTGCTTTTCCAAGAAACAAGGTTACCTCCGACAAATATACAAAATCCAGAAGTGGATCTTCTATCAGAGGGAGATCCTGCCCAATCTGCATCAGAATATCCCACGACTTGAGTATGTCCTTTGTCTTCATATAGAAGACCCTTTCCTGGTGCGCCCCTGATATATCGAACAATGCGAGTCACTACATCCCAATGTTCTTTGCATGGAGAGCTAAGAAACTGACTTACTACACTCACTGCAAATGAGATATCCGGACGAGTGACAGTAAGGTAGCTTAGTTTCCCTACCAATCGCCTATACCGTTCAGGATCTGAAAAAGGCTCCCCCTGATTTGGTAGGAGCTTGACATTAGGATCCATGGGATTGTCGACTATCTTTGAGTTTAACATTCCTGTTTCTTCCAAAATATCCATTGCATACTTCCTTTGGGATATAATGATCCCATCTTTAGACTGTGCCACTTCTATCCCTAGAAAATATTTGAGTTTGCCAAGATCCTTTGTCTGGAAATGTTTGAAAAGATGTTGTTTTACTTGTGAAATCCCAAGATGATCATTACCTGTGATGACAATATCATCAACATAAACCACTACATAGATGCAACCAGTAGACGAGTGGCGATAAAAAACAGAATGATCAGCCTCGCTTCGAGTCATGCCAAACTGCTGAATTACGGTACTAAATCTACTGAACCATGCTCTGGGTGACTGCTTGAGAACATATAAAGATTTCCGCAAGCGACATACAAGACCAGAAGACTCCCCCTGAGCAACAAAACACGGAGGTTGCTCCATGTAGACCTCCTCGAGCAGGTCACCATGTAAGAATGCATTCTTGATGTCCAATTGATGAAGAGGCCAATGGCGAATTGCAGCAATAGACAGAAAAAGACGCACAGAAGACATCTTGGCAACAGGAGAAAAAGTGTCTCCATAATCCAATCCAAATACCTGAGTATAGCCTTTAGCGACAAGACGAGCCTTAAGCCGATCAACCGTGCCGTCTACACCAATTTTTACCGTAAACACCCATCGACAACCAACCACTGACTTCCCAGGGGGTAGAGGAACGAGATCCCAAGTCCCACTGCTCTGTAAGGCACTCATTTCATCAAGCATAGCATGTTTCCATCCTGGATGAGCAAAGGCATCACCTGCAGTCTTTGGAAGAGAAACAGACGACAGGGAAGACAGACAATAATAATAGGATGGGGAAAGACGATGATAGCTTAAAGAAACATAGTGAGGAGAAGGATTACGAGTGGAACGCATACCCTTTCGAATTGCAATAGGAACATCAGAGTCAGGAGATGGGACCGGAGGAAACGACGAAGGACTTGGCTCCAAAGATGTGCCCACAGCAGTGTCAGTGTTGGTCGGCGGCAAAGCAGAACGAGGACGACGCTGATAAACCTGCAAAGGAGGAGATGAGGCCGGCGGTGATAGAGGCGCCTCCGGAGGGTAAAAGATAGTCACTGGTGCAGGTGGAGAGGGAGAAACCTGTGAAGCGGAAGGACCAAAAAAGGAAACCGACTCAAAGAATGTGACGTCAGCAGAGATGAAGTATCGACGAAGAGTAGGGGAATAACACTTGTACCCTTTCTGAGATCGTGGGTACCCAAGGAAGACACACTTATGCGACCGGGGAGAGAGTTTGTCAATGCCAGGATCAAGAGCATGAGCAAAACAAATAGAACCAAAGACCCGAGGTGGTAGAGGATGAAGGGACTGATGTGGATAAAGTACCTGATGAGGTATTTTACCCTGGAGAGTGGACGAAGGCATGCGATTGATGAGATAACACGCAGTAAGTACCGCATCACCCCAAAACTGATGAGGGACATGAGAATGGAGAAGAAGAGTCTGAGTGGTTTCAAGGAGATGACGATTCTTGCGTTCTGCAACCCCATTCTGTTGAGGGGTATGAGGGCAAGACGTGTGATGCAGTACACCATGAGATGTCAAGAAGGTACGAAACTGAGTAGACAAATACTCGCGTGCATTATCACTTTGTAAAGTTCGAAGGGAAGTACCAAATTGAGTTTTTATTTCAAAGAAAAAGGATTCAAAAATAGAAAACAATTCTGAACGATCCTTCATTAGATATAACCATGTACAACGGGAAAAATCGTCTATAAAAGTAACAAAATACTTGCCCCCATTGTAGAGGAAACACGACTCGGACCCCAAACATCAGAATGAACCAAAGCAAAGGGAGACATAGCCCGACTTTTAATACGAGGAGAAAAAAAACTACGAACATGTTTGCCTAATTGACACAACGCACAAGATAAAAACTCTAAGTGAGAAAGACTAGGATGTAACTGTTTCAACTTATTAAGACCTGGATGTCCCAACTGAGCATGGATAAGAAGTGGAGATGCCGCCGCCGAACCAACAAAAGAGGGTTGTTGAAGTCGATATAGGCCATGAGATTCACATCCGAAGCCAATCATCCTCCCCGTACTCCGGTCCTGTAAGGAAACAGACGTGGTAGTAAAAGAAATGACACAATCAAGAGATCGAGTAAGTTGACTTATCGACAATAGATTAAAAGGAGCGTCGGGAACATAAAGAACATTATGAATTGAAAGAGATGAAGAAGGATGAACAATACCAATACCCCGGGATTGAGTTTGGGAACCATTGGCCATGGTGACCATTGGTAAATTACCAGAAGTAGTGAGAGAGGAAAAAAGTGATTTATTACCAGTGATATGATCGGTGGCCCCAGAATCAAGAACCCAAGGACCTGAAGAATGAGATATGCCAGCAAAGGAAGTACCAGCGTCTGCAATGGTAGCAGTGGAACCCGAAGCCTGTCGATCCTCAAACCATTTCAGAAAGTCAGTATAAGAAGGTGTTGAAGTCGAATCAGGTGTTAACTATGAAGTGGAAGCTGAAGGAGCAACAGAACTCTGAACAATCTGAGCAGCACGAGGAGGACGACCATGTAAACTCCAGCATTTATCAATCGTGTGTCCCGGTCGGTGGCAATGATCACACCAAGGGCGTCCTTTGCCACCCTTGCGAGGTGGAGGTCCTTTGTGTCAAGAGACTAAAGCTGACGAGTCGACAGGAACAGAAGAAGGCATCGTCAAGACTTTGGCCGGGACACGGAGAAGAGTTGCCTAGGTATTTTCCATGGTAGCTTCTGTAGGGCTGCCCAGGATCTGGTCACGGACATGAGAATAATCTGTGGGCAGACCATATAAAGCCAAAGACATAAAAAATTTCTTCCGATTTTCAAGCTCTTCAACAGGATCAGCTGCAGGTGGAAGCAGTTCATTGAAGTCACAAAGAAGGCTAGACACTGAACCCAGATAAGTTGACATTGAATCCTTAATCTGATTGGCGTTGAGGATAGTCATGAGATCTTCACAAACTTGATAGAGTCACCGAGAAGTGTTTGTAAAGAGTTGTTGAGCTTGTGTCCAAACAGCTTTGCAGGTTTTGTGAGTACGGAAGACATTCCTAAGAGATGAATGGATGGTGGCTCGGATAATACAACACAACTGAGCGTCAACCTTCTTCCACAGAGGACGATCGACGTCTTGAACATCTTCTTTAGTTTGAGTGAGATGTGTCTCATACCCCTATCCAACAAGCCAAAGTTCAATGTGAGATGCCCAGGAGATATAATTTTTACCATCCAACTGCTCGGAAGAGAGGGGTGCAGTAATATGGTTGGTAAAGATTGAGGTATCTGGCTTTGGAGCGCCAGATGTAGCCATGAATAGAACTATGAACCAAACTGCGCTTGCTTGAACTCTCAAATTGGAAACAACAACCGGAAGGAGCTCCACCTCAATCGGAAAGGGCAAGGGCTGCTTATGACAGAGATGCTGCTGGTGGAGGTTCTTGGCTGCTGATGACAGAGATGCTGCTGGAGAAAGGCTGTTTGCTTGATCTTGGCGATCTCATAGACGTGGCGGAGGGTGAGGGAGGACGCGACCACATGACCGGGACGCTCGCTACCCAACTCGAGGCCCTATGATGGACTTGCAGATGGCCTCGATGGAGAGATGCTTGCAAGAGACGTCTGCTGGAGAGGCCACAGCAGAGGGAGACGACGCTCGCTGCTGGAGAGTTTGCAGCAGAGAAAGAGAAGGCGCTCGCTGCTGGAGAGCTCGCGCGGCAGAAAAAGAGAAGGTGCGCGGCAGCGAGGAAGGAGGCGACGCGGAAGGAGGCGGTGCGAGAAGACAGCGGCAGTGGGTGCGCGTTCGACGGAGGGCAGCGAGGCGACGTAGGCGGCGGCGTGTCGTCGACCGTCCAGGAGAGGAGGAAGCCGCGGAAGGAGTCACCGACCGCGTTGCCCTTGTTGAGGAAGGAGATGCTCGCGGCGGCGAGAGAGAGAGACGCGGTGAGAGAGAAGCGGCGCCGAGATAAGGGAATTAGGTTTAGGGTTTTAACCTCGCTCTGATACCATGTACAAAGTAAAACCTAAAATCTCGTATCTTTAGGAACCACGAGTTAGGCCTTTATATAGAAAAGAAGAAATAAACCAAAAGATCAAACTACCCCTATACTTATTCTAACAAAACTGAACAACATTTGTTCTTTATTATAAATGAGAAGCCTTTCTTGTCTAAACAAGAAACTGATATAATGTTCTTAGTCAAAGCAAGCACATAACAACAATCATCCAATTCTAGTACAAGCCCAGAGGGTAGAGATAGATAGTAAGTCCCTACAGCAACAGCAACAACCCGTGCTCCATTGCCTACTCGTAGGTCTATCTCGCCCTTCGTCAATGCTCTGCTATTTCTCAGCGCTTGTACATGTTAGGACCGAAAAGTAGCTAGAGGGGGGGGGGGTGAATAGCTCTTCGCGTGCTCGTTGCTCGGCGTTGCTTGTTTCTTCAAGGATGCGCAGCGGAAATACAAAGAAACAAATACAAACACGCTAACACTTGGATTTTACTTGGTATCCACCTCCAAGGGAGGTGACTAATCCAAGGATCCACACAACGCACGCACCCTCCACTAATGAAACTCTCCTTTATGGTAACTACCAAGGGCGGAGAAGCCCTACAAGACTCAATACAAGAAGAAGAAAGGGTAGTAAAGAAATACAAGCTTACAAGCTTACAATGAGTGCACAAACCCTAACCCTAGTTTCTTCTTCTTGCTTTGATCCGCCTCTTGACTTGGAAGAGCCTCCAAGAACCTTCAAGAACTGGCGATCTCGAGCTTGAGAAGAGTTGTGGAGGAGCTGGTGAAGATCTGAAATGAATCTGTGAAGTGATGCTGAAGGAAATGACCAGCAGCTTAAAACGACGCTAACGGCCGAATCCCAATCGATGGATTGCTCCCAATCGATCGGAGGCTTGGATCGATCCACGGATCGATCCGGAGCGCCATTCATCGATCGATCCAGATGCCTTCTGTGATCGCAAGAGCGTCCCAATCGATCCATCGATCGATTGGGACTGGATCGATCCACGGATCGATCCGGAGGGGTTCGACGCAGCATCACCGGATCGATCGGCGGATCGATCCAGATCTTCTGGATCGATCCACTGATCGATCCAGATCTGCTGGATCGATCCACGGATCAATCCAAACCTGCTGGATCAATCCACGGATCAATCCAAACCTGCTGGATCAATCCACAGATCAATCCAGATCTTGGTTTTTGCCCAAAACCAAGTCTAAAGCCCCCTAAACCAACATCTAGTCAATCATGACTTGTTGGTACATAAGACCTAGCATCCGGTCACCCTTGACCAGCTAGGACTCTCTCACCAAGTGTCTGGTCAATCCCTTTGACCCACTTGGACTTTTCTCTTCTTGCCAAGTATCCGGTCAGTCCCTCTGACCTACTTGGACTTTTCTTTCTCATGCCAAGTATCCGGTCAGTCCCTCTGACCTACTTGGACTTTTCTTTCTCGTGTCAAGTATCCGGTCAATCCCTTTGACCTACTTGGACTCTCACCAGATGTCTGGTCAACCTTGACCCATCTGGATTTCTCTTGCCTGGCTTCACTCACCAGGTCTTTCACCTGGCTTCACTCACAAGGATTTTCCTCCTGCCTAGCTTCACTCACTAGGACTTCCCAATTGCCTAACTTCACTCACTAGGTCTTTCACCTGGCTTCACTCACCAGGATTTTCCTCCTGCCTAGCTTCACTCACTAGGACTTCCCAATTGCCTAGCTTCACTCACTAGGTCTTTCACCTGGTTTCACTCACCAGGATTTTCCTCCTGCCTAGCTTCACTCACTAGGACTTCCCAGTCAAGTATCCGGTCATCCTTGACCTACTTGACTCTTCTTCAATCAACCTTGCATTGTCAAACATCGAAATCCAAACCAAGACTCAAGCTTGGTCAACCAGGTCAACCTTGACCTGAGGAATGTTGCACCAACAATCTCCCCCTTTTTGATGTTTGACAATACCAACACTATCACTTACAATACCACATGTAAGTTAGGCTAATCCCATAGCCTAAACTTTCTTCATGCCACTAGGTAATGAATACATAAGTTAAGCCCTTCATTCTCCCCCTAAGAGGGCAAACTCCCTCTAGGTAATGAAAGCCTAACTTACTCCCTTTCATTCTCCCTCTATTGGCACACATCAAATCATGCCCCATTTTTGGGCACATATCAACAAATTCACTTGTTGAAAACTCTCCCCCTGAAGAGTTGCTCATCGTTGTTCACAACTTCAAAACTCTCCCCCTGAAGAGTTGCTCATCGTTGTTCACAACTTCACTCGTTGTGATCAACACGATAATGAAGGTCACATACCCTTCATTAACCTTAACCCTACATTCTCCCCCAATGTAGGCAAATGCCCATCCTTGAGCATTATCCACTTGAAGCCACTTGAACAATGAGGATATCCACTCCCCATTAAAGTTCAAACGCTCAACCTTGAGCATGTTCTTAACGGAAGGTTGACCGCCTTCCAAGGTTCATGAAAAATAATTTTCATGTCTTTAAAGAGTCCCTCCCTCTAAAGACATGGTGGTAACTTCTTTCATTGCACCAACAATGACTTGGAATCCCCAAAACTTTAGGAAACCCAATTTTAGAAGTTTTGAGGTTCAAATATTCAAAATTTGAAACAAACCTCAACCTAAACTTCAACTTAGCCTTCCTTAACCAATCCATCCTTGTTTTCCACACGAAAACACCCTTTTTATGTATACAAATGTATTTTCAGGGGTTTAGAATGGTTACCTAGACTAAAATAGGTTTAGAGTGCTGAAAATAAGCTTTCCCAGCCAAAATCAGCATCTTCGATCGATTGGAGTTGGGTTCCAATCGATTGAGCCCTGCTGAATCGATCCACCGATCGATTCAGTCTTCTTGGATCGATCGGCTGATCGATCCAGCGAGCTTCTGCTCGCTAGAATTGCCTTCTGAATCGATCCACTGATCGATTCAGACACTCCAATCGATCCATGGATCGATCGGAGCTCTGATAGTTGCTGAATTTCAAATTCAGCCAACTTCAGAAACCCCTAGAAAATTCTACAAAAATCCAAAAATCATGAAATTTCGTGTAGACATTATTTAGGGCATACTTTATCATGGAAAAATAGTTTTCTATGAAAATATATCATATCTTCAAAGATTGACACAAGCTTGAAAACTTGCTAAAACTTTAGCGTTTTCTTCAAGTTTGTGTCTAACTATTCAATGGTGATTACTATCAAAAGATAGCCTTCACCAAGGTTTTCCAAAAGTCTTTTAAAATAATTTTCAAAACCAATATCCCATCACATTCCTTGGGCTTAATGCACATGACTTGTACATTAGCTTTCCCAATGATGGGAAAACACATAACTATGTGTTTTGATGAACCTAAAACTCAAAAGAATGCACTAAATCAATATGTTGAGTTTTGTTCATCATCCTAACATCTCACTTGTATCTATTGTGGACAAAACACATACAAGTCATCTTATAGGTCTTTGTGAGATGTAAAATTTGGTTTTGCCCTATTCTAGGGATCATGCATATCTATCTAGGCATTTTAGAAATATTAGACATCCACCCAGGATGTCACTTGTTAATAAGTGTTGTTAAATGTCATTTGTCCTTAATTACAAGGAATTAAACTTAATGCATGATCATGCTATGACATACATCAAAATGAAATAACTTTCAAAAGAAAGATTCCTATAATTACATGATGTATGTATGACATGACATGGTATTTTTGTATTTTCATAATAAGTCATGAATGCACAAATAAAACATGATGTCATGGCATATAATGGGCAACCAAACATGGCAAGATTTTGCATAATTAAAATATACCTAGATTATCTATCTAAATATCCTTAACCCTTAGCTAATTCTAAAGCATAAACCCTAGATTGCCCAATTTCCTTAGGAAAATGCCAAAACCCAACTTGACATTTCTTTAATCTCTTGAATTAATTATGCCAATTAAAAATTTTAAAACATTCCTCAAATGTTGGCATATTTCATTTTCCCATAAGAGTAATCACTTTAAATTAAGGCTTAGATTTGCCTTAAATTCCTAAGAACACTTGATTTCTTGTGCCATTTTAAAGTCATCTCAAATTTCTTCCTTTATAGCACATTTTACTCTTTCCAAGAGTAACAATAAATCCATTTCATTTTCAAAGGTTAACAAAAACCTTGAAAATGCTCCTTGAGTGTCAATTTCTTCAAAGTTGGGTTAACTACCTTTCTTCTCAGAGTTGACACTCTCTAACCCATCTATGGGATAGAGAAAATGCTCCTAGGAACCCAAAACCTATTGGTGCTCCTTGGATGCTCTAGGTATTCACTAGGGATAACTTCCCTAGATACCTTCCTAGTGACCTTGTGTGGTTTCTTAGAAGTCTTGGTCACTTTTTCTAGGTCAACTCTAGGGATTGCTTCCCTTGTAACCTTCTTTGTGACTTTCTTAAACTTCTTAGAAGTCTTAGTCTCATTTGTTGCAAAAATACTCTTAGGGATAACTTCCCTTGTATTTTTGGCTTGACCACTAGACCTAGGGTTGGTTCCATAACTATATGGAACCCTATGGTAAGAGATTACATCCTTCTTAGCCTTTGGTTTGTATCCCAAACCCCTATGGCCATTAGATGACCTTTGTGCTCCTAGACCTAGGCTATGCTCATTTTGCCCTTTTAGGATATTTTCCATCCTTTTTAGGGTCTTTTCCATTTTATCAAGCCTTGACCTCAAGACTTGATTTTCTATCACTAAGTCCTTAGTTTTTGGTTTTCCATTAAATTTATGAGCATTTTTATTTCTAGGCTTGTAGCTAAGGTCCTTAGTGTGTTTGCCTAGATTTTTATCTACCTTCCTAATCCTAGGTGTGGTAGTTTTAGCATGGTAAGCTACATTATTTTCCTTAATTTTACCATGCTCTCTATTCTTATGATAAATAGCATTAAAATGATATAAGTTAGAACTAGCATGCTTTTTATCATAATGTAAAGGGATAGGCTCAATAAAAGTTACCTTCCTTTTTACCTTAGAGGCTCCCCCTTGACTTGAGCTTCCTCCTTGAGCCTTGACCATCTTCTTCCCCTTAGGGCATTGACTCCGATAATGCCCCTTTTGATTGCAAGAGAAGCACACAATGTGCTCCTTGCTCTTCTTTGTTCCGGGGATGGTCTCCTTTGGCTTCTCCTTGCCCTTAGGTGCCACTTGGCCCTTCTTCTTGGCCAATTTAGGGCACTTGCTTTTGTAGTGCCCATGTTCCCTACATTCAAAACATATAATATGATTCTTATTATTAATTGAACTATTTATACCTTCTTGTGTAGGGGTGGCACTTGCTCCTCCATTTGATATGAATGTAGAGGCTTCCTCTTGATCCGAAATCGATTTCCCTCCAATTGATTTATCTTGACTTGTGGAGGTGGAAGCTTCTTCATCCTCTTCTTCTCTTG
This sequence comes from Zingiber officinale, assembly GCF_018446385.1. Taxonomy (NCBI): domain Eukaryota; kingdom Viridiplantae; phylum Streptophyta; class Magnoliopsida; order Zingiberales; family Zingiberaceae; genus Zingiber; species Zingiber officinale. The sequence continues at coordinate 139,475,443 of NC_056000.1, forward strand.
ACCCGGATGTGGAGGATTCTCCTTCTTCTTGATCCGGTGTCACCAAGAGTTGCTCCCCCTCAATCCTAGTGGTGGAGGCTTCACCTTCTTCTTCATCCTCTTGTACATGAAACAAGGAATATGCTCCTTCCTTGCTCTTTTGATTACACTCCCTTGAGAATGAAGCTTCTTGGATTTCCTCTTCTTCGGAAGTTGAGCATCTCTCAACTTCGGAGTCCTCCTCTTGATCTTGCTCCAATGAGTCACCCTCTTTGGATTCTTCTTGGTTAGGTACAGTGGAGGGATCTCATGAGCCTTTTCCAATTTGCTCCATAGCTCTTTGGCATCTTCAACTTCTCCAATTTTCTCCAAGATGTTGCTCGGCAATAGATTGACCAAAAGCTTGGTCACTTTGTCATTGGCCTCACATCTTTGGATTTGTTCTTGGCTCCATTTACTCCTTTTGAGAACTTTGCCCTTTGAATTCCTTGGAGCCTTAAAACCTTCCATTAGAGCAAACCATTGCTCTATCTCCATCATCAAGAAATTTTCAATTCTTGATCTCCAAGAATCGAAGCTTGTGGATGTGTATGGTGGAGCCACCCTTGTATCAAATCCAAGTCCATCTTGGAATTGCATCTTGAAGTTGAGCTTCTTGAATTCTTTGACTTTGATGAATTTGCTCCAACTTCTTCACCCTCTAGCTTTGCTTGTTATGTTTGCCCCTTCCGGCGGTGATTCCGGTGAAGAGCAACCTTGCTCTGATACCACTTGTTAGGACCGAAAAGTAGCTAGAGGGGGGGTGAATAGCTCTTCGCGTGCTCGTTGCTCGGCGTTGCTTGTTTCTTCAAGGATGTGCAGCGGAAATACAAAGAAACAAATACAAACACGCTAACACTTGGATTTTACTTGGTATCCACCTCCAAGGGAGGTGACTAATCCAAGGATCCACACAACGCACGCACCCTCCACTAATGAAACTCTCCTTTATGGTAACTACCAAGGGCGGAGAAGCCCTACAAGACTCAATACAAGAAGAAGAAAGGGTAGTAAAGAAATACAAGCTTACAAGCTTACAATGAGTGCACAAACCCTAACCCTAGTTTCTTCTTCTTGCTTTGATCCGCCTCTTGACTTGGAAGAGCCTCCAAGAACCTTCAAGAACTGGCGATCTCGAGCTTGAGAAGAGTTGTGGAGGAGCTGGTGAAGATCTGAAATGAATCTGTGAAGTGATGCTGAAGGAATCGCACGCCAACAGCTATAAACGACGCCAACGGTCGAATCCCAATCGATTGGATTGCTCCCAATCGATCGGGGAGGCTTTGGATCGATCCACGGATCGATCCAGAGCGCCTCTGTGCTCTGGAAACATGCCTGGATCGATCCACGGATCGATCCAGCGCTTATCGCGCGAAGCAGCAGCGTCCCAATCGATCCACTGATCGATTGGGACCTCTGGATCGATCCACGGATCGATCCAGAGGGGTTCTGTTCACGGAGACTCACCGGATCGATCGGCGGATCGATCCAGATCTTCTGGATCGATCCACTGATCGATCCAGATCTGCTGGATCGATCCACAGATCAATCCAAACCTGCTGGATCAATCCACGGATCAATCTAAACCTGCTGGATCAATCCAGATCTTGGTTTTTGCCCAAAACCAAGTCTAAAGCCCCCTAAACCAACATCTAGTCAATCATGACTTGTTGGTACATAAGACCTAGCATCCGGTCACCCTTGACCAGCTAGGACTCTCTCACCAAGTGTCTGGTCAATCCCTTTGACCCACTTGGACTTTTCTCTTCTTGCCAAGTATCCGGTCAGTTCCTCTGACCTACTTGGACTTTTCTTTCTCGTGCCAAGTATCCGGTCAGTCCCTCTGACCTACTTGGACTTTTCTTTCTCGTGTCAAGTATCCGGTCAATCCCTTTGACCTACTTGGACTCTCACCAGATGTCTGGTCAACCTTGACCCATCTGGATTTCTCTTGCCTGGCTTCACTCACCAGGTCTTTCACCTGGCTTCACTCACAAGGATTTTCCTCCTGCCTAGCTTCACTCACTAGGACTTCCCAATTGCCTAGCTTCACTCACTAGGTCTTTCACCTGGCTTCACTCACCAGGATTTTCCTCCTGCCTAGCTTCACTCACTAGGACTTCCCAATTGCCTAGCTTCACTCACTAGGTCTTTCACCTGGTTTCACTCACCAGGATTTTCCTCCTGCCTAGCTTCACTCACTAGGACTTCCCAGTCAAGTATCCGGTCATCCTTGACCTACTTGACTCTTCTTCAATCAACCTTGCATTGTCAAACATCGAAATCCAAACCAAGACTCAAGCTTGGTCAACCAGGTCAACCTTGACCTGAGGAATGTTGCACCAACAGTACATTAGTACAAATGTGAGAAGTACATCCGGTATCTAATACCCATAATGAAGAAATAGATAGATTGACTTCTATAACATATATACCTGAAGTGAAAGTCTCACTTCTCTTCTTCTTAAGATCTTCCAGGTACACCTTGCAGTTCCTCTTCCAGTGCTCGGTCTGACCGCAGTGGAAGAAGGTAGCATCCTTGGCGACCCCTTCTTTAGGCTTCAGTGCTTTGCCTTTGCCCTTGGCTTGGGACTTTCCCTTGCCTTTAGGCTTGCCCTTGCCCTTAGGTTTCTGAACCATCAGAATAGAGTTGGGCTTAACCTTCTTAAGGTTGAGCTCAGCAGTTCGTAACATACTAAGCAGTTCGGGCAATGGCTTGTCAATTTCGTTCATGTTGTAGTTCGTGACAAACTGACTGTAGCTCTCTGGCAAACACTGCAAGATCAGGTCAGTGGCCAGCTCTTGGCCAAGTGGGAATCCCAACCTCTGTAGATTCTCTATGTACCCAATCATCTTGAATACATATGAACCTACGGGAGTGTCATCTGACATCTTGCACTGAAATAGTGCCCTTGAGATCTCAAATCTCTCGTGACGTGCTTGTCCTTGATATAGTTGACGAAGATGTTCAACCATATCATAAGCACCCATTAACTCATATTGCTTCTGAAGCTCAGAGTTCATGGTCACGAACATTAGACATGATACATCTAATGCATCATCTTGATGCTTCTTGTAAGCATCTTTGTCTGCTCGCGTGACATTGGTAGGAGGAGCCTCCGGAATGGGCTGCTCTAGAACGTACAGTTTACGTTCTTGGGTGAGAACTATTCTCAGATTCCTGTACCAGTCCAGGAAATTTGCTCTGTTGAGCTTGTCCTTGTCAAGGACAGAACACAGAGAGAAGGTGTTCGTGTTTGACGTCATGGTAATCTACAATAGAAAAATGCAAAAAATAAATAAACATCATATTCTAGTAATCATTTAATTAGGCATTTTAATTAAATGATGCTCCCATTGAATTCTATAATTTATGTGGGACAAGATCCACATCATACTACGCCTTGAGTTAGCTTTGGCTAAATCGTCCAAGACTTAATATGATCGGTAGGTAACTAATTTACCAATTACATCTCTATACAACTCTTGTTTATAGGATCAAGATCCGCATTTATATTAAAACTCGAGTTAGCTTTGGCTAATACGCCCAAGAGTTAATATAAATGTGATTTTATCCTATCTTCCAACTATTGGATACATGCCCACAGTTAAACTTGATTTAAGTAGTTATACTCAATCTAATTGAGTTTTACTCACCCATGCGTTGATAGGCGGGACCAAGATTGTCCCTCCGTACCCTACCAAGATAATATGTGTTGCTTTGCTTTGGCAGATTCAACAACTACATGTGATCGAGGTAGTGATAGGTATCACGGCATGGTAGGCATTACGATTTATCGTGATTAAGATCTAATCTAATCGACGAGGTGTATCATATACTCGATTTAGATCTAATTTAATCGTTAGGACGCATCATGTACGCGATTGATCGAATCGAATCGTTAAGGCGCTAATTAATTACTTATTCTAGCATGCATCACATATACACACACAAGCAATTAATTAAATGTTTTGTGATTAGTCATGACCCTACTACGATCTTCTCAAGCCAATGAGAAGATCGGATGGTCAATCTAAGGTTAACAGCTTCTCAAGCTCCTCCCTTTGACCAACTTGTGTTGCTCGCGCCCTCCTCGTAACTCCATCTCGCGTGGACCTTCCACCGCTCCATTTTGTACATTACAAAAGTGAAACTCGAGTTACATTCGAGTCTAAACCAATTTACAACATGAAATATAAAATAGAGGAAGGCACGACGCGCAGGTCACGAATCAAGTACAACACGCACAAACACAAAATGGCACGCAGACCATATTATGAATTACAACACAATTTTTCAATCTAATTGGGTCTTTTGGGCCATGACCATCATAAAATAATACATAATTCTAAATTATGTAATTTCTATAAATTTCTGTAATTTTTATTACAATTTTTTATGAATAAAAATTTCCGGTGGTCCCGTTTAGCGATTTTCGGGCGCAATCGCGAAACGAAGCCCCTTGCGGGGTCAGGGGCAGCGCCCCTACCCGTGATATAACCATTACGAGTGTTCCTAAGCGATCCTACAGCGCCTTAGTCCGCTGTCCCAAAAGGATTTGGGGCGAAACCTTGCTGTTTTGGAAAAATCTTCTCGGTAGTCGAAGCCTACAAGTGTCTAAACACTTGTGCTTCGCTTCTACGAGAAAAATATCCAGAAAAACTATAAAAATCATAAATTCACAGAAAGTTACAGATCTGTAATTTTCATAAAAATACAAATTAAAAACCATACTCGCTTCGCACGTGGCTCTAATACCACTGTTGGGTTTTTTCGGATCGTAAAAACCGCTTTTTGCGTTGCGGAAACCCCAAAACTCCCATGCCACGGATCCGTGCGAAGAATAAAAGTAGTAAAAACTTCGAGTATGAGTTTTCTAAGCCTAGATCTATAAGATAAGATCTTTACCCTTGATGCGAAGCCCTTCGCGTAATCCCGCTCGTCCTAGTTTCGCCGGATCTCGAGAGTATCAAGGTAGATTCTCCTCTATGTGTATCCACATGAACAAATCGATGGAGGAGAAAATTTAGAGTGTGCTAGCACTCTATGAAGTTTCGGCCAAGGGTGGAGGAGAGGGAGAGAAGAAGAGCTTGAGGAAGAAGAAAATGGAGTTACCACACAAAATGAAACTCCTCACTAGCACTAAAGTGGCCGACCACTTTTCATGAGGAGTTATATACTCCATGGAATTTCAAGAGTCAAAAACTCTTGATCTCCCTCATGAGGTGGCACACACATGTGCTATCCTTGATGATGTGACACATCACCATTAGCCACTTAATGCCAACTCATCAATGAGGTGGCAAATGGTCAAGTCAAACTTGACCCTTCATCTTCCTCTCAAGTCAAGTCAAACTTGACCACTTCTCTCCCTTGGTTGATCTAATCTAACCATTGGTTCAAGTCAATTTTAATTTAATAAATCTCTATTTATTGAATTAAATTAATTAAATGAGTCTAAGTCCAAATTAGACTCACTTAATACATGAATCAAATTGAGTCCAACTCAATTAGCACAATTTGGATTACTCTTAATCTAATTTGGTTCATCACATGAACCTAATCCTTTAGGTTCATCAAATGAACCTAATCTCCATCTAATTCTCCTTTGTGTGTGACCCTATAGGTTCTTATAACGTTGGTAATGCTCCTAAACCAATTTAGAAGCATAAGTAATAAGCGGTATCTAGCAACACATCATTACTACCCAAGTTATAAGAATGTTGAGATCGAACATCACCTTGTGACTACTAATTGTGACTCTTCACAATATATGACAAGTGTCCTTCTATCCTAGACATCTAGATTGATCAATGTGAGGCACAGACCGTGTCATCCTCTAATCAATCTAAATCTTGAACTCCAAGTAGACTCACTCAATCAAATGAGCTCAATATCTCATATTGACTCATTTGGGCATGGCCATGCACTTAGTGGTCTCACTCTATCAAGAATATCGATGTCACTCCCGTCATATAGGAGGGATAGATCCCATCTACATCATTCATATCCCTCTGCATAATTCGTTACATACCAGTAATCGCCTTTATAGTCCACCCAGTTACGGGTGACGTTTGACGAAGCCAAAGTACGTAACTCCTTATGTAGGGAGTCATGGTGACTTCAGGTCCAAGGACTAGTAGTCATACTAATAGTCACATGAGAAAGTATATTACACTCATATAACGATCCATGATACTTTCTCATGGCGGGTCATTCAATATACATTCTCCAATGCATACCCATGTGTCAATTTGATATCTCTATATCCATGACTTGTGAGATCAAGTCATCTAGTTGACCTACATGCTAGTCTCGTCGCATTAACATTGTCCCTGAATGTTAATACTCGACTAGGAATGATTAAGAGTAGTGTTCCCTATATCATCTCACTATCGGTTCAACTAACCGATTGATATAGGTAAGAACCCTCTACTCAAGGACGCTATTATACTTAGTTATTTGACACTAATACAAGTAAGTATAATAACCAAAACAAATGTCTTTATTTATATATACAAGAATATGATACAATCAGTCCATACAACAATCATCAAATGTTTAGCTCTAGGGCTCTAACTAACATTATGTTGAAGAGTTCCCTTACGTTCGACCGACTTAAGGGTCGGTCGAACCTCTCCCGAGTGACTTATAACCTGGTCGAGCAGGCGCTAAGAGCCTTAGCGTTGGGCAAACAACAAAGCCAGGTGGAGGATGCTCTCTCCCCTTGACTTTGACCGCCACATCTCCTTGACTTTGACTGTCACATCGTCGTGACCTTGATCGCCATGTCACCTTGACCTTGACCGCCACGTCCTCTTTTAGGTTTGCTCATTACAACCCATATCGCTAGCCTCCTCTCCAAGTTTAGTCAAAGGAGGTGTAGCCGACTGACTGAACCCAAGTCGAATTCCTATCCGCTCACCTCTTCTACTGAGGCCATCCGGGAATTCATATTTTATTTGTACCTGAGGCACTTAGTAATATTTTTTCAAAAATTTCTTGTCAAAGACGTGTTGCTTAGAAGTGAATACCGAGAACGCGTGGAGAAGTGCTTTGACAACGGAATGATTTGGTTGTCACCTCCATCATAAATACTCATTTATGGGTGGATATCACTGTTGGTGAAATTGACCTCTAGGGTTTTGATATTTCATAATATACCTAAGTCTGGTCAGTTTGACCAAGGGTTGATCCAAACAAGATTTGATATTTAGAAGAAAGAAGTCTAGTCAGGACTGTTGGTGCGGTTAGCACTAACGGTCTAACTCAGGTTTTGATGAATGACAAATCAGGTTAAGTTAGGTTTGTCGTGATCTAACACTCTGACCGAGTGTGCAGGCGAAGTCCAGACAGGTCGACGGGCTGACCGGATGTCTGGCACGAAGTCCAAGCGGGTCGACGGGCTGACCAGACGCTTGGCACGATGTCCAGCTAGGTCGACGGGCTGACCGGATAGCTGGCGAGAAGTCCAAGCGGGTCGACGGGCTGATCGGACGCTTGGCGAGAAGTCCAGCTAGGTCGACGGGCTGACCGGATAGCTGGCGAGAAGTCCAGACGGGTCGAAGGGCTGACCGGACGTCTGGCGGGTAAGTAGGTAGGTCACTGGAAGGGAGTGACTGTGAGGACGCGTTCCCGGGTAGGGAACATTAGGCGTCGATCTGACTTAGATCCATTTCAGATATCTAAGTCGAGATCGTGACTATATTCTGGTCTCGGAAAGACGGAATCTAAGTCATACTCTTTTTGCTAAACTATAAACTGAAGTAACACTCTGTTTTGCAGGTTATAATTTATATATTTGCCTCGGACTAACCTTGTTTTGCAGGAAAGGTGCTCCCTAGAAAAAGGTGGTCCGGGCGCCCGGGAGGAAAATTTCATCCAAACACATCTTCGCCACGTGGAGCTCACTGGTTAGACCTGCCACGTCCCACCAGGACGCCCGGAAGGGATCCGGGGCGCCCCGAGCGTTATATAAAAGAAGGGGCAGGGGTGGAGCTCAAAAAACAACAAAGAATTGACGATCTGCTCTCCTTTGTTCCTGCGACTTTGCGACGCTACTCCGACAAAGCTCTACTCCTTTTTATTGTCTTACATTTGTCGGTATTTTCATTCTATTAATTCCTGTACTTCAACATTGTAACTCTATTTTCGAATTGATAGTGATTGCCCATCGAAAGCACCCTCGTGTGCGGGCCTTGGAGTAGGAGTCGTCAAAGGCTCCGAACCAAGTAAATCCTTGTGTTCGCTTTGGCTTATTGTTTTACTTTTCCGCTGCGTTTACTTTGTTTAAACGTTTTTCGATATTCACCCCCCCCTCTATCGAATCTCACGGTCCAACAAGGACTAGATGACTAGCAAGGGTAAGTTCTAACTGAAGGATAGGCAGGTGAGAAGTCTACTGAGTGACTAGTCATAACTGGAGGTTAGGCAAAGGGAAGTCTTGGTGAGTGAAGCCAGCCCCTAGTGAGTGGAGCTAGATAGTGGAAGTCCTGGTAAGTGAAGTTAAGCCTTAGTGAGTGAAGCTACATAGTAGAAGTCGTAGTGAGTGAAGTCGGGCCCTAGTGAGTGAAGCTAGGTAGTGGAAGTCCTGGTGAGTGAAGCCGGACTCTAGTGAGTGAAGCTAAGTAGTGGAAGTCCTGATGAGTGAAGCCAGACCCTAGTGAGTGAAGCGAGGTGGTGGAAGTCCTGGTGAGTGAAGTTAGATAATGGAAGTCCTAGTGAGTGAAGCTGGACAACCCTAGGGGGAGGTAATCCTAGATAATATGTGACCGACTGGTTTCCGGTCGACCACGAGCGGTCGACCAGATCAATGAATTATTACTGGTAACACTATTATTTTTACCATTTTATATCTATTGTGCTAACTCAGTGTTGCAAGCAAGTCTTACTAGATCATCTTGGTTAGATACTAAGCAAGGCCAGAGAAAGTCCAAACAGGTCTAAAGGACTAGATGTTTGGCAGATAAGTGGAGGTAAGTCATTAGAGGAGAGTGACTCAGTGAGGATGCATTCCTAGTCGAGGGAACAGTAGGCGTCGATCCAGTTTAGATCCATTTGGAAAATATAAGCTGAGATCTTAACTAGATCCTTGTCTTAGGGAGACATGATCTAATTAATACTACTATCTTATTATGATAATTTTATTTTGTAGGATAAACATATTTTTATTGCCTAGAATAACTTTTTTTACAGAAAAATAGAAGATTGAAAAAGAGTGGTCCGGGTGCCCGGAGTTGATCCAGGCGCCCGGAGTTGATCCAGGCGCTCGGAGTTGATCCAGGCGCCCGGACCAGTTTTTGCCCAGACAGGTGCCTGGCCAGGCACCCAGATAGTCTAGGCACCCAGAGTTAGTCCAGGCACCCAGGCGGTCTAGGCGCTCGGAGTTTGTCAAGGTGCTCAGACCAGAAAATTCATCCAGAAGCTGAGTTGGAATGCGACGACTGACCAAACTCACGTCAATGGTCTAGTTATCCAGAGGGAGTCTGGGCGCTCGGAGGTGGATAAACTTTGTGGATGAAGTTTCGACAAGAGCTTGTCACGTAAGCATAGTCCAGGTGCTCAGGAGGGGATCCAAGCACCTGGATGAGGCTATAAAAGGAGCCTTCGACCAGCAGGTTCAGAACATCAAGTGCTACAACTTTCATTCCGCGCGCTGCTCCAGAAAAGCTCTTACGACACTGTAACACTCCTCTGACAACCAACGATTAAATTATATTTATTTTCTCTATTGTCAGTAACATTTTCTTATAGTTCTTATACTTAAATTTTGTAATATTTTGAACTATTAGTTGATTGCCCAACGAAAGCACTCAATGAGTTCAGTCCTTGGAGTAGGAGTCGTCAAAGGCTCTGAACCAAGTAAAAAACTATTTGTGTTAGAGCTTGGTTTTTCTTCTTTCTCTCTTCCTTCTTCTTAGCTTTATTTCCGCTGTGTATTCTAGACTTTCAAAAAAGCGACAATCGCTATTCACCCCCTAGCATCTTTAGATCTAGTAAGTAGTATCAGAGCAAGGTTTGATCTGAATTGGTGCAACCACCAATCAAGAAGGGGGCTTTTTTCTTTGTTTTTGGTTTTGAGAATTTTTTTCGATTATATCTAAACTTGTACGATTACCCCTTCAGATAAATCTTTCTTCGTCGTGGTTTTTGCTCGAAGTTGGTGCAACACCACTTGAGATATTTTTTACCTTTTTCTCCCACACTACTAATCCTAAGACAAAGTCTTGGAAATTGGATCTTGCATATATCTATCTTACAAGATATTCTCACATCAATGGCTCAAGGCGAAGGATGAAACATTCACGAACCTCCAACATACGAAATTGATTACTTCAAAATATAGAATTATTAGATAGAGTGTTTCATCATAATGGGTGACTTCAACTGTGGAATAGTATTAAAAAGATCCACCTAAAATTCAAAAGCAAACCACAAGATAATAAACTTTATTTTAGAATTATTTCCTAATAAAATTGTGTGCAGAATCAGAGAATTCAAATATGCCTATGACTTTAGACCTAATGAACTTCACGAGGATCTATCACAACTAGAAGATCAAGTTGAACTCGAGCTTGGATCTGAGTCTGAATCCCCATTCATTCTCAGAATCATACTTAGGAGAATCAAACCAAACTAGCTTCATGACATTAATGGCAAAGGAGGAGGTAGAAGGATCTGAATCATAATCAGAATAAAAGTCAGAATATGAATCTGAGACGATGGTGGACAAGGAGAAGAATCCTAATGAGGATTCAAAAGGTAAATTTATAAATTCAAAATTTAAAAATCATATAATATGTTTTAAATGCAGTGAAAGAGGGCATTACAAAAGTAAGTGCCCCACCTATAAGACTCGAACCACATAATCTGAGGAAAAGGAGAAGTCGACATCAAAAGTTCAAAAAGGGAAGGAGCATATCCAATGCTTCAAGTACAAAAAGATGGGTCATTACAAATATCAATGCCCAGAAAGAAGATCCAAGGATCTAGGAGGAGTAAAGGTTAGTAAGTTTACAATACATAAAAATCTTATTTTTTCTACACATCTTAATAACTTGGATAATCACTATTGCTCAAGTTTAGATTCTCCCTAGAAATTAGATATGCATGCTCACTCAAACAAATTAATTAATTTAATTAATCAAGCTAATTCAAAATCATTTAATAATCTTTCAAAGTTTAAAAATTTATCTTCAAGTTTTAGAAAATTAAAAAAATAAAATAAGCTTTTGAAAGATAAACTCGATAAACTAGAAAAAAAAGTATTGATAATTTCATCAACATACAGAATTTAGACTTGGGTTATAAGTCTAAATCAAATTTAAATTTAAACTACACAAATCTAAAGTTTAATAATTTAGGGGGAGACTCCAAATTAGTTGACACCTCTAATATAATAATTTACCTGGCTGGGTAATTAGGACTAAGTTAAATAAGAATAAAAGTTTAACTTGCTAAACAGTACTAGAGAAGTTTTTGATAATAGTAGGTTAGAGAAGCTCTGTCTATGCATGTTTATGAAGATATGACTTCGATCTGGTGCATTTGACTTAGTGGAACTAACTGAAGCTATCCCTTACTAATCCTAACTACTTAGACCAAAGTTTTGTATTAAGTTCAGTGGACATGACTATTTAAAAATTTTTGAAGGCATGATTACTCTAATGATGTCCAAGTAACTCACCACAGCTTAGACGCTTATCCAAATAATACCGGTTTGTTGAACTCAAAGCTAAACTTGAATCTAATACAAGTTAAGCCAAATCCTAAAATTTAATTTAACTCATCTCACAAAATTATAGGATTCCCCTGATTAAACATATAGATCGGGTGAGATGAATAAAGAATAAATTTAAAATTAAATTAAATTAAACTAAAATTTAAATTAAAATAAAAGTTAAAATTAAAATTTAAACTTAAAACTTAAAACTTAACTAAAACCTAAAACTAAAACTAAAACTAAAACTAAAACTTAATTAAATAAAACATAAATTAAATTTAAAATTCAATAATTGTTTATCTTATTTAATTATTTCAAAATCTATTAACTTATCTGAATTAAATCTATTAACTTACCTGAATTAAGTTAATTCAAGTAATAATCAATTAACTTAAATTTTAATTAATTAATCAACTGAATAAAGTTAATTACTTTTAATAATAAATTAAATGTTTACTATTAATCTAAAAATAATTTTAACTTATTTGTTAATTCAAATTAAGATTAAATTATAGTTAATCCTAATTAATAAGTTAATAAAAAAATTTAACTATTAACTCAATCTTAACTTAATACATTAACATTTGATTGATTCATTTACTCTAAAATTAATTTAATTAAATCACTTAATATAGAAATAATCTTAAATTTAACATCAATGCAACTCAAGATTAATTTAAAATTTTATTTCAAAATTCAGAATAACTAAGTAATTGACCTGATACTTGGCACAAGGAGAAAAGTCCAAGTAGGTCAAAAGATTGACCTGACACTTGGCATAAGGAGAAAAGTTCAAATGAGACAAAGGGTTGATTGAACACTTGGTGAAGAAGTCCCAGCATGTTAAGGTTGACCAGATGCTAGGGAATGAGAAGTCCCAATAGGTCACAGTTGACTGTATGTTGGGTAAAGGGAACCCTAGACTTAGGTTTGGAAGTTAGGGTTTAGTAATCGATTACAACATGTGTTAAGTGATTAAGCTATAGCTTAATCGCTTAAGGCTCAAAATCGCGAGAACAGAATGGAGTTGAATCGATTATGATAATTAATTCAGCATAGCTCAATCGACTAGGATAGTCGATTAAGGCTTTCCTGTGAGGAAATTGAAAGGGTCGTAATCGATAAGGGTAATCGATTACGACATGCTTAATCGATTATAGTAATCAATTAAGCCAGTTTCCATGAGTGAATAGAAAGTTTCCTAATCGATTAGGAAAGTTTAATCGATTAGGATAATTGTTTAAGCTTCAGAAAAATAGTCGTTATGCAGGTTGCTGACGTGATAGTCGATTAAAGAAAAAGTTTAAGCGATTAATGTTGGTTGCTACTCGGAAAACCTAGAGGTTCCACTGTACAAAAATTTTGTACAAAGGTCTGAACCTTTTCCTAGCTACCATGTGTTCTTTTAAATTAAATTTTGGATCGCCTGCGGAACTTAACACGTTTGATCCAAAACTTAATCTATTTGTTCTTTTAGGTTTTGACTTGGATCTCCTGTGGAACTTAACACGTTTAATCCAAATCACCTAAGTTATTAATTCCATTAAATATTAATTTCCAAAATTGGTTCCCAGTACTGACGTGGTGAGGCACATGACCTTCTTGGATATGGGAGCAACCACCACCGACTAGACAAAACCTTTTAAGGAAAGCTAATATTTAATTTCCTAAAATAACTTTAGGTCAACCGAAAAGAACAATCAAATCACAAGGAAAAGAAAAACAAAAGAACACTATATCGAAAACAAATTCGAAACACTAGAATCATATGCCTCTTGTATTTAGTATTATTTCCAAAAATAACTAGTATGATGCGGAAAGAAAAATTACTAGTTATACCTTTTAGAAAGACCTCTTGATCTTCTACCGTATTCCTCTTCTAACCTCGGACGTTGTGTGGGCAACGATCTTCCGAGATGAGAACCACCTAGCACCTTCTTCTTCCTTACAAGTTTCGGCCATCAAAACTTCTCCTAGGATGAAGAGGTTCGGCCACCACCACCATGCTCCAAGGGATGCTAGAAAAGAGGCTTCTTTTCTCTCCTTCTTCTCCTTCTTAGTTCCGGCCACCAAAGCTATCTCCACCATGAGAAGGTTTCGGCCACACAAAGGAGAGGAGAGGAAAGAAAGGGCCGGCCACACCCAAGGAAGAAAAGAGGGAGAAAAATAATAGAGTTGTTCATCCATGAAGGCACCTCTACCCCCTCTTTTATAATCCTTGGTCTTGGCAAATAAGGAAATTTAAATAAAAACTTCCTTAATTCTTTTGCCATGAAAAGGAAAATTTATTTAATTAAAAATAAGTTTTCTCTTCTCAATTTACAATGGTCGGTCATTATACAAATCTCCAAGCAAATAAAATTTTAAATACAAATTAAAACTTCCTTATTTGCTTCCGAAAATTTATAAAATTTTTCCAATAATTTTATCCCTTCATGATTGGTTAATAAAAAGAAATTTTATAAATTAAAATCTTTCTTTTAAACATGTGGATAAAAAGAAAGTTATCTCTAAAAATTAAAATCTCTTTCAATCTACAAATAAGGAAAGATATCAAATCTTTTCTTAATCTTTTGTAGAAACTTATAAAAGAGATTATTTAATTTTTAAACTCTCTTTTAAATAATGAACATGTTTAAAAAGTAAAGTTTTCTTAAAATTTAAAATCCACCTTTTAATCAATAAATAAGGAAAGATTTTAAATTTTTAAACTCTCTTTTAAACATATGGATGATTTACAAATAAGAAAAGTTTTTAATAAAAATTAAAACCATCCTTTTAATCTACAAATAAGGAAAGAGATTAATTTCTTCTCTTAATCTTTTGTAGAAAGCTATAAAAAGAAATTTTAATTTTTAAACTCTCTTTTAAATCATGATATCCACATAAGAAATAATTTTAATAAAAAAAAAACCCTTTTAATATTCTAGTGGCCGGCCACCTAAGCTTGGGACCCAAGCTTTGGCCGGCCACCTACATGGCTCATCCACTTGGTCTTGGCCGGCCCTAGCTTGGGTTCCAAGCTAGCTTGGCCGGCCCATTGGATGGGTAAGAAGGTGGGTATGCGGTGGGTATAAATCTCTATATACTAGAGGCTACGATAGGGACCGAGAGGAGGAATTGGTTTTGGTCTCCCGATGAAATTAAGCATCCCGTGTTCGCCCCGAACACACAACTTAATTTCATCAATAATAATTCATTCCACTAAAGAACTATTATTGAACTACCGCACCAATCCCAAATTACATTTTGGGCTCCTTCTTATTATGAGTGTGTTAGTCTCCCTGTGTTTAAGATAACAAATGTCCACTAATTAAGTAAGTTACTGACAACTTACTTAATTAATATCTAGCTCCAAGAGTAGTACCACTCAACTTCATCGTCATGTCGGACTAAGTCCACCTGCAGGGTTTAACATGACAATCCTTATGAGCTCCTATTGGGAACATTCTCAACCTAGATCACTAGGACACAGTTTCCTTCTATAATCAACAACACACACTATAAGTGATATCATTTCCCAACTTATCGGGCTTATTGATTTATCGAACTAAATCTCACCCATTGATAAATTAAAGAAATAAATATCAAATATATGTGCTTGTTATTATATTAGGATTAAGAGCACACACTTCCATAATAACTGAGGTCTTTGTTCCTTCATAAAGTCAGAATAAAAAGAATGGTCCTACTCAATACACTCTAAGTGTACTAGTGTAATTATATAGTTAAGATAAACTAATACCTAATTACACTACGACCTTCCAATAATTTGTTCCTTTCCATCTTGGTCGTGAGCTACTGTTTATAATTTATAAGGAACCGATAACATGATCTTCTGTGTGTGACACCACACACCATGTTATCTACAATATAAATTAATTGAGCAACTACATTTATCATAAATGTAGACATTTGACCAATGTGATTCTTATTTCTAGATAAATGTTTATACCAAAAGCTAGACTTTTAGTATACACTCTAACAATCTCCCACTTATACTAAAAGACTAAGCTGTCATATCTGCTGCCATACATCTGATTCCCATGCCTTTCAAAAAGCTCTTGCCTTAAGGACCTTAGGTTATCATCTGATGCAATCTAAGCGACAACAACTTCTCCTCGTTTATACGATTTCTCGTATTGAGTGGTACTTGCGCTCTATTGTGTTTACTTGCCTTATAGACTTATGGTTTCTTCGAGTTTGCTACTGCACCAATATTATTACAATAAATTGTAATAATCTTTGGGCAAACCAGAAATCATATCTAAGTCTATCTTGAGGTTATTGAGTCATTCAGCTTTTATGGCTACCTCAGAGGCTTGCCATATACTCAGCTTCTATGGTGGAGTCCAGAAAAACACCTATGTTTATCACTCTTCCATAGTTATAACTTTTCCTCCTAAAGTAAACACAAAAACCCGAGGTTGACTTATTATTGTCCCTATCCGATTGGAAGTCAAAATCCATGCAACCCACAAGGACTAAATTAACTGCCTTGTAAGCTAGCATATAATCTCTAGTGTCTCTAAGGTACTACAATATATGCTTTACTGCAGTTCACTGTCCTTGTCCAGGGTTTCTTTGATATCTGCTAACTATGCCCTTGGTAAAACAGATTTCTGATCTCGTGCATAGCATACATTAGGCTTCCAACAGCCGTAGCATTAAGAACTGCCTTTATTTCCTTTATCTCCTTTGATGTCTATAGAGACATATCTTTAGATAAAGTTACTCCATCCTAAAAAGGTAAGAAACCTTTCTTGGAGTTTTGTATGCTTAAAACGAGTAAGGATTTTTCCAATGTATGAAGCTTGGGATAAGTAAAATATTCTTTTCTTGCGATCTCTTATTACTTTGATCTCAAGAATATATGCATTCTCCCAAGTCCTTTATATCGAATTGTTTGGACAACCATACCCTTACTTCTGACAACATTTTGATATTGTTTCCAACTACCAAAAATGTTATCTAAGTATAGTACAAGAAATATCACCACGTTTCCATCACATCTTTTGTATACACAAGACTTATCCGTTACTCAATAGATGTCTGGATTACTTTGATAAACCGGATGTTCCAAGACCTTGAAGCTTTGCCTCCCATAGATCGATTGAGCTTGCACACAAGATGCTCTTAGCCCTTTGCAATGAACCCTTCTGGCTGCTTTATATGGATGCTTTCTTCAAGACTTCCATTAAGGAATACTGTCTTGACATCCACTTGCTAAATAGATAAAAGAATCAGGATAGAATTAAGCATGGCTACCAGTGAAAAAGTTTCCTTTTTCATCAAGCATTGCTTTGAAAGTTTTTACCTTCCTGTCTATCCCTCTTTTCCTAATATAGACCTTTTTCACCCAAAGGCTTTTACATCATTTGGTGGTTCTACAAGCTTCCAGATTTTATTAGAATACATATATTCTAATTCTTTTATTCATTACTCTTTGCCAAGATGCTGCATCTTTATCTTGGAGTGCTTCGTCATATGTCCGGAGATCAGGTTCATGTCCTCCAGGGATCGAGTCCAAAAACTCTCCCAAAACATGAATCTTTTTAGGTTGCCTAACAACCCTCCCACTACAACGAGGCACTATCTGCAATTGTGTATCATTTGTGATACGTGATGTAGTTTTCTTGTGGTATCTCATCTTGTACAGTTGGTACTAGATTAGATATGTCTTTTATTATTTCCTTAAGAACAAATTTTCTTATGGGCACGTGATTTATTACATAGTCCTTTTCTAAAAATCGATAATTGATACTAATAATGACCTTCTGATTTTTAAGACTATAAACCTACTTTCATTTCTCTAGGATAACCCACAAACAAGTGAATTCCTGTCCAACTTATCATTGTCTCTCTTCAACATATTTGCTGGACTACCTGAATCCGAATATGCTTCAAAATAGGCTTACTCTTATTCAGCAATTCTATATGAGTAGAGAGTTATGACTTTGGAAGGTACTATGTTCACTTCCGTTTCCAGAGCATATCCTTAAAATGAATTTGGTAATTCATCATCAATCTCCTTATTTCTATAAGAGTCTTATACCTTCTTTCTACTACACCATTCTGTAGGGGTGTACCAGGTGCAGTTAGTTGGGATTGAATTCCTACTTCTGATAAGTGACTCCTAAATTCTCCCAAGAGGTACTTGCCACTACGATCTTACCATAGTGACTTTTACTTTAACATTTCTCTGCATCAGTCTTGTACTCTTTGAACTAATCAAAGTACTTAGTCTTGCGGTACATTAAGTAAATTTATTTGTATCTTGAATAGTTGTATATAAAATAGACGAAATATTCAATACTACCTCTTGTCTGGATAGTCATAGGATCACACAAATCAGAATGAACCAATTTTAACATATCTTTGACTCTATACCCCTTAGACTTAAAAGCTTCTTGGTTATTTTTTCTTCCAAGTAAGACTCGCAGGTTGAAAAAATTTTCCCTACTAATGAACCCAAAAGTTCATCAGCTACCAATGAATCCTACTCAAGTTAATATAACCTAGCCTTAGATGCCAAAGATATAATTGGTTCATTTCCGTATGTTACTTTCTCTTAAAGTTAGAAAATGTGTTACTAATTTCCATTTGTTGCATCATGAGAGTTTTTGGATTTATAAATTGCCAACCAACGTACCAGAACAGATAACTTCCCTCTCTTTCTTAATAACAACTTTGTTATTAAAAGAGACAGAATATCAAGTTCTTTGAATAGTTTAGAAACTGAAAACTAGTTCTTTCTAAACTTGGTGCGTAAAGACAATTACTCAAAAATCCATGTTTTATTCTTATCAAAAGATAAACATCTCCCACTGCAACAGCTACCATTTTTACAGTAGTGCCCATGTGGACGGTGTTTTAATTTTCATTTAGTTGCTGGGTTTCCTGGAACCCTGCAATGAATTGCGAACATGATTAATGGCATCTGTATCTACACTCCAGGTTCTGATAGATAATACCACTAAACATGTTTCAACTAATGAATTAAATACACCTATATTGTTCTTAATTCTAAGAAGACAGACTATCTTAATGTCCAAGTCCTATTTTCAATCATTACAATTGGGACTACTAAGTCTTTTCTATAGTATGACTACTAGGGGATTGACAAACATTTTAAATCCTAAGAATCACAAAAATATTTGGTCAAGATCAACTCCTAAAAATCCCCATGAATTTTGTATGCCACGATAGTGTGAACGTATACAAAATCGAAGAGGAGATTTTATTCATTAATTTTATTATCTCGTCAACTTTACTTTATGACGAATAAATTTAATAGTTGATCTGTCTTTGATCAAATATTTGGTCAAAACTTTTTGAATTTAAAATAATATTGATTCCTCAAACAATATTATTTAAATTCACCAACACCTCAAACACCGTGAATTTTGCATGCCACGTTAGTGTGGACGTATACAAATTCAACATTTGTAAAAGGAGGGTTTTAACCCATTAATTTTATTATCTTGTCAACCTAACTTTTTGACAAATAAAATTAATAGTTGGTATCATTTGGTCATACAAATAATAGCAGTGACTCCGATGGGAGGATACTATTAGATGTGTCTAAGTGTATACCATTACTTGACCCTAAGTCCATTAATAAGATTATGCCCCTTCCGTTGGGGAAGATCACACGCTCTTAATTAACTTCCTATAGTCATCCAAAAATGGAAGTCTGTTCTAGTGATCCACAAACAAGCTCATCCGTTATGGAGGAAGGCACTCAGAGCCAACGCGCAAGCTTGTTTGCATCACTTACAAACCAGTAATGGAGACCATGGGATTTACTTAAAAATCCCTCTCCCACTTAGTTATTTATAAATGAGGAATTTTAACTATGCTAGCCTACTAAATATGTAAACTAACATGCATATTAACACAATATAAAAGCAATAAATAGAAAATCTAATTTTCAACTATTATGGCTTTTATCTCTTGTTGTCCTCCGTGTTGTCATCCCAAGCTACGCCATATTTGGCCACCGCCACCAGCTGTCGCATCCATCTTGCTCCTAGTTCCACTGCGCCTCTGGTCCTTAGAAGGTTCCACGCTTTGCAAGATTCGATCCGCGACATAAATAGAATTTTACATTTTGATCCTATATTCCTCGAAGGAATGTACATGTAAACTAGATCGAACATAAAATAAAATTTACATTCATCGATCCTATATTCCATAAAAGGAATGTACATGTAAACTAGATCAAAAATAAAATCCTAATAAAACTAAATACAGCTCCTGCTGTATTTTATAATACAATCATGCACACACAATAAATACCCTTGACATGTCCAATGGTCCAATCACACACATAATAACTATAAGCCATAATAGTTGGATCCTGCATCCACAAAGTTAGCACATCCTACTATTATCCTGCCTAAATTATGTATGACATGTGCATAATTAAACTAATACTAAATACACAGAGGCAAAACCCTAGCTCTGATACCAATTGTTGGTTGCTACTTGGAAAACCTAGAGGTTCCACTGTACAAAAATTTTGTACAAAGGTCTGAACATTTTCCTAGCTACCATGTGTTCTTTTAAATTAAATTTTGGATCGCCTGCCGAACTTAACACATTTGATCCAAAACTTAATCTATTTGTTCTTTTAGGTTTTGACTTGGATCTCCTACGGAACTTAACACGTTTGATCCAAATCACTTAAGTTATTAATTCCATTAAATATTAATTTTCAAAATTGGTTCCTAGTACTGACGTGGCGAGGCACATGGCCTTCTTGGATATGGGAGCAACCACCACCGACTAGACAAAACCTTTTAAGGAAAGCTAATATTTAATTTCCTAAAATAACTTTAGGTCAACCGAAAAGAACAATCAAATCACAAGGAAAAGAAAAACAAAAGAACACTATATCGAAAACAAATTCGAAACACTAGAATCATATGCCTCTTGTATTTAGTATTATTTCCAAAAATAACTAGTATGATGCGGAAAGAAAAATTACTAGTTATACCTTTTAGAAAGACCTCTTGATCTTCTACCGTATTCCTCTTCTAACCTCGGACGTTGTGTGGGCAACGATCTTCCGAGATGAGAACCACCTAGCACCTTCTTCTTCCTTACAAGTTTCGGCCATCAAAACTTCTCCTAGGATGAAGAGGTTCGGCCACCACCACCATGCTCCAAGGGATGCTAGAAAAGAGGCTTCTTTTCTCTCCTTCTTCTCCTTCTTAGTTCCGGCCACCAAAGCTATCTCCACCATGAGAAGGTTTCGGCCACACAAAGGAGAGGAGAGGAAAGAAAGGGCCGGCCACACCCAAGGAAGAAAAGAGGGAGAAAAATAATAGAGTTGTTCATCCATGAAGGCACCTCTACCCCCTCTTTTATAATCCTTGGTCTTGGCAAATAAGGAAATTTAAATAAAAACTTCCTTAATTCTTTTGCCATGAAAAGGAAAATTTATTTAATTAAAAATAATTTTTCTCTTCTCAATTTACAATGGTCGGCCATTATACAAATCTCCAAGCAAATAAAATTTTAAACACAAATTAAAACTTCCTTATTTGCTTCCGGAAATTTATAAAATTTTTCCAATAATTTTATCCCTTCATGATTGGTTAATAAAAAGAAATTTTATAAATTAAAATCTTTCTTTTAAACATGTGGATAAAAAGAAAGTTATCTCTAAAAATTAAAATCTCTTTCAATCTACAAATAAGGAAAGATATCAAATCTTTTCTTAATCTTTTGTAGAAACTTATAAAAGAGATTATTTAATTTTTAAACTTTCTTTTAAATAATGAACATGTTTAAAAAGTAAAGTTTTCTTAAAATTTAAAATCCACCTTTTAATCAATAAATAAGGAAAGATTTTAAATTTTTAAACTCTCTTTTAAACATATGGATGATTTACAAATAAGAAAAGTTTTTAATAAAAATTAAAATCATCCTTTTAATCTACAAATAAGGAAAGAGATTAATCTCTTCTCTTAATCTTTTGTAGAAAGCTATAAAAAAAATTTTTAATTTTTAAACTCTCTTTTAAATCATGATATCCACATAAGAAATAATTTTAATAAAAAAACCCTTTTAATATTCTAGTGGCCGGCCACCTAAGCTTGGGACCCAAGCTTTGGCTGGCCACCTACATGGCTCATCCACTTGGTCTTGGCCGGCCCTAGCTTAGGTTTCAAGCTAGCTTGGCCGGCCCCATTAGATGGGTAAGAAGGTGGGTATAAATCTCTATATACTAGAGGCTACGATAGGGACCGAGAGGAGGAATTGGTTTTGGTCTCCCGATGAAATTAAGCATCCCGTGTTCGCCCCGAACACACAACTTAATTTCATCAATAATAATTCATTTCACTAAAGAACTATTATTGAACTACAGCACCAATCCCAAATTACATTTTGGGCTCCTTCTTATTATGAGTGTGTTAGTCTCCCTGTGTTTAAGATAACAAATGTCCACTAATTAAGTAAGTTACTGACAACTTACTTAATTAATATCTAGCTCCAAGAGTAGTACCACTCAACTTCATCGTCATATCAGACTAAGTCCACCTGCAGGGTTTAACATGACAATCCTTATGAGCTCCTATTGGGAACATTCTCAACCTAGATCACTAGGACACAATTTCCTTCTATAATCAACAACACACACTATAAGTGATATCATTTCCCAACTTATCGGGCTTATTGATTTATCGAACTAAATCTCACCCATTGATAAATTAAAGAAATAAATATCAAATATATGTGCTTGTTATTATATTAGGATTAAGAGCACACACTTCCATAATAACTGAGGTCTTTGTTCCTTCATAAAGTCAGTATAAAAAGAATGACCTCAAATGGTCCTACTCAATACACTCTAAGTGTACTAGTGTAATTATATAGTTAAGATAAACTAATACCTAATTACACTATGACCTTCCATTGGTTTATTCCTTTCCATCTTGGTCGTGAGCTACTGTTTATAATTTATAAGGAACCGATAACATGATCTTCTGTGTGTGACACCACACACCATGTTATCTACAATATAAATTAATTGAGCAACTACATTTATCATAAATGTAGACATTTGACCAATGTGATTCTTATTTCTAGATAAATGTTTATACCAAAAGCTAGGCTTTTAGTATACACTCTAACAATTAACGCACCAACGGAAACCCTATAAAAGGGTTTGCATCCATTGTTCATCACAACTCTTCACTCCATCTTTTTTGGGCTAGGTGTTGTTGCATTTGCAAGCTTACAAGAGACATCAACAATCAATAAGAGATCAAGTAAGATGGTTTTTCATTTATATTTGTGTGTTTACTTCTTATTTTGAGTTGTATGCTTGTGTAAGTTGTACGAGGTTTCTCAACTTGTAGATTGTTTCTGAGAATGAGTATTTTTGATAGTAGAGAGTGTGCTCGGCGTGGATCCTTGGATTAGCCACCTCTTCTTGATGTGAATACCTAGTAAATCCTATTTATTAGCATTGGAGGAGCTTGCTTCGAGTATTTTCGCTGTAAAAGATTATCATCGACTAAGCGAGCAAGCTATTCATCCTCCCCCCTCTAGCTCCGAAGTGTCCCAACAGCTATGTCTTTCGCTCGACTTCTTGTGCTTCTAAGTTCCTGCACACTCAGACACAAGACATCAAACACACAGGATCTAACTTAACTTGGTTGATCTTATCAAAACTAATCTGGAATACTTACAATCTCCCTCTTTTTGATATACACACCCCGAGTTAAGGTTAGGGCAAACCAAACAAATAAATAATGAAAGCAATTATAATATCAAACATTGTATTTAAGTACAAGTATAAAACAATCAAAACATATTGCAATTGAAGACAAAAAAATATATTTTAAATTGTAATTAAATCCTCGTCCTAAACTTAACACTTATTTATTCTCCCCTTTTGATCACGTCAAAAATATAGAGAAAAATAAAAAATTATAGTAGGAAATTTGAGAAACTTTTCTAGGGATGATATATAGATGATCTGAGGTTCTGTAATTTTACTGAAATTATTTTTCAAAATCAAATAAATTTTAAAAATAGAATACCATAATGGCCAAAAATAATTTAAAATTTATTTTTAATTTTTAAAAATGTTAAAACTTTTTGTTAATGTCACACCGAATAATTTGGATCACAATTAAACTTTTCACGAGCAAACTGTATTTCTTATAATTAGAAATAAATATTTTGCAAAAAATAATTCTCTTTGGATTAAATCATTAAAAATAGATTTGAATTTTTAAAAGATCATTTTTTTTAACATCGAAAATATAATGATTATCTACAAATCATTAAAAATAGATTTAAATTTTTAAAAAAAATCATTTTTAACATCGAAAATATAATGATTATCTACCAGAAAAATAAGTTTTTCAAAAATCAATCTTTAAAATATTTTTAATTTAAAAATTTTAATTTTTGTTAATAAATTCATAAAATATTATATAACAGTCAAAATATTTTGAAAACTTTTATGTTAATAGATATCATCTTTATTTTTCACAAAACAAATTAAAGAAAAACTCAAAAAAAAATTTGCAAACCATTAATTTAGCCATGCTTTTAAAAATTCAACTAAAATGAATTCAAGCATACACATAAAATTAATTCAATAGGCTAGTACAGATTTTGAAATCCAAAATAAATTATTATTTACTAGATTAATTAAATATTTCTAGGGATATTATTCTTTTATATTTTTATAATTTGGACCCTATAATTTTTGATATACCAATTAAGTCCTCCATTATATCTAAAGTTTGAAACTTGTAAAAAAAATTGAATTTGAGCATACCCTTTTCTAATATTTCTATTTGTTCTTTTAATTTTATATTTTCATCTTTAATTCTACCAAAATGTCCTAGTAAGCATGCCCTTTGTTTCTTTGAATCAATATACTTATTTCTCATTTTGCAAAGTGATGTACTTAACATCTTTATAGTATCATATAGTTTATCAGGAGGTAAGATTTGTATCTCACTTACGTGTCGAATTTGTAGGTTGACGCTCCTCCTTCATCGTTGCTCTCCTCCGAAGTGGATTCGTTGTCTTATTCTTGGTGGCTAGCCATTAGTATAAGTCTGGTTTATTGTTCCGTCTTGAACTTCTCCGATGACGACTTGCTCCACTTTACTTTTAGGTTATTGTGCTTGGACTTTCTTGACCCTTTTTCTTTTTCTTTTCCTTTGCTTTTTAGTCTTGAACAATTGTCCTTTATATGTCTTTCTTCTTGACAATTATAATATCTCACTTTCCTTTTACCTCATAGAAACTTCTTGACTTGTATCTCATTAAATTTGTTAGTTTTAAAAAATGATTAACCTTAGCTAAGACTTCCTTTACTTAGCATTCAGTTAACCTTAACCTACCGATACTTTAGTATTACTTAGCATCCAATTAACCTTGACCTATTGGGATTTTATTGATGTCTATTATTCGATCAACCTTGTCCTACTGAGATTTTACTGTTGCTTAGCATCCTGTCAATCTTGACTTGTCAAGATTTTATTATTGTCAAACATCTAGTTCTCCTTCACCTATTTGGACTTTTCTCATTATCAAGTGTTCAATCAGCCTTGACTTACTTGGACTTTATGTTTCATGCCAAGTGTCTGGTTCTCCATGACCCATTTAGAATTCACCCTTACCAAGTCTATGTTAAACTTTCAGCCACCAAGTAGTCAATTCTGTATTACCCACTTGAATTTTACCTCTCATGTTAACTTCTTGCTAAACTTCCAACCACAAATGTCCACTCAACTGTAATACACTTTGACGTTTCTCTTGTCAAATTTCTATTGGACTTTTAACTGTCAAATATCAGGTCAACCGTGATCCACTTGGACTTCTCCACTATCAAGTATTCATTCAACTTTGGTCTACTAAATTTTCATTCAATCATCCACATCTAAATCAATCTTGCTCAATTTGACTTGAGGTCAATTGCATTAAAAATCTCCATCTCTAACAAACTTTCCTTCTACTTATGCTCTGTTTACCTTGAAGGTAAAGGCACGTTGGTGGCCCAACTCATCACTTCCTGGCCAGATGCTCTGCCACTTATCGATGGAGAGGCGGCAACTATTTGATGGTGTTGGTCTTGGGCTTCTTCACCACCACTTTCACAGAAGCCTCTATCTAAGACTTGAACTGCCACCCGCTGCCTTTCCTGATGAGCACGATGACGATGTGGAGCGCCAAGCCTTTTTTCTCAAAGATCTGGATCTTCTTGCAGCAGATCAAGCCAAAGCACATGCTGGGTGGTCGTCTGCCACAGCCTACTCCACCATTCGCACATGCAAAAGCATATTTTTCATGTCGAATTCTACTTGCACGCATAACTACGGAATCGATTCAAGAAAAGATGAGTTTTTAGCCTACCAAAGCTTCAAAAAGATAGCAATTGGCACATGCGAACATCCGTTGGGCAAAGCATCAAAATGGTGGTGAGCATTGGAGAAGAATGTCTTCGGCAGTTGATAGCCCATGTTATGTTCACTGTGGAAGAGGCGGTGGAGATGCCCTGGCGACTGCCCGATTTGGTGGAGATGTGGAAAGGAGGAGAAGAGAAAGGTGTTGGAGATGCCCTAGCGACCGCCTGATTTGGTGGAGATGTGGCAAGGAAGAGAAGAAAAATGTGTTGGAGATGCCTTGGCAACCACCTAATTTGATGGAGATACGACAAGGAAGAGAAGAGAAAGACCTTCCACCCAATTTGGATGGATGAAAATTAGTAAAAAATGATCCACGGATGGATTTAAGAATCTATCTGTGTTTTTGATAACGAGTAGACAGAAGAAAGGAAGTCTAATCCATCCTTCCTTGTGAAGTAAACTGTGAAATTTTTTCTTACAGAAACTTTTCTCTCACATTTTACATCCACCGTCTCAAGTAAACAAGACATTAATGTCTTATTTTCATCAATAAATATATTGATCAAATATCAAAATTTAATTGATCAACTTTATCAAAGGTTGATTGTATCAACAACTCATATATCAAGCTTTCTTACAAATGTTTAATTCATTTAGAGTTCTAATGACAATCCCAAACTCCGTACATTGAGTATATCATCTCATTAGAATACTTAAAAAATTTAACTTTTTTTAAAAAAAATATATATGATATCCATTTTATAAAAATTATAAATATGTATCATTTAAAAAAAATATTTCTACCATTTTTCATTTTTTTAAAAAAATCTTTTAATACTTTCATGTTGTAAAAAAAAAATAATAATAAAAGAGATGAACTTATGCGGCTATTTGAGCACGGCTCAATCGGGCCCGATCGGATGGCCAGCTACAATTCACAAATCTATGACAGTGAGTTAGGCCCGGCCCGACACGCGCTGTCAGGTGCCAAACACAGGACACCTCCATATTCTGCGATCTTTACGCTGATTCCTACTCTGTACCACGTAAGTAGCTCCTCAATCCTCAGTAGGGTAGCGCTCTAAGCTTCTCCCTTTTGTCATCAATGGCAATCGGACCCAAGATCTCTTCTCGGTGCCCTATCCCCGACTCGCCTACCGCCTACTCCAGCATCCCTTCCAAGGAGGATTCGGCCTCGGAGCAGCAAGGAAAAGTAAGAACCCACCCTCGATTTAATTTCCTCCTCCGTCCTCTATATCTTCTTATTTTGTTTTACAATTTTTTGGAATTTGGATGTGCAAAACTAAAATTTTGGGGGAAAACGTATTAGAGGTTTGTTTCTTGTTGGCAAAAATTATTATCACTTGTGAAACTATCTCTGATACCATGAGCTTGGAAGCTTACACGTTTATGGATCCAAAACCGACGCTTCTAGATTGTGGAATAACCTTTTACTCGTGATCACATGGTGAGATCCTTCTCCTTCCTTCGTAGAATAACAAGAAAATGCCAATTTATTGAAGTGCAGTTCAGACCTAGATCCACATAGACAATACCAATTTAGGATGTGGTTGTGAAAGTGAAATTGGTATGATCTAGAACATGAAATGTTTGTCTTGTCATACAGTTACTTGCAAATCTAGTTTGTCTTGTCATCGTAACCTTAGTCTTCATGGCGACGAGACATACATCCAGTATTGAATTTGGTGGTTAAGCATAGATGCACAATTCATAAATTTGTGTTATGCTTTATTTTTTCCTAATTTTCATCTAAAGGCATCTGGTATGCTCATTGATGTGCTTTTACTTCTTGTCATGCCCTCATTAAATAAAACAATTGGTTTGTGCACTGAATTTGGGAGCAGCCTACCTTACATTTTAGCTACAATTCACCCCAGCCAATTCACGAATCCCAATTAATTGACATTCTTGACTTTTCTTTCCACAGTCAAAACTCTCCCCCTTTTACATCTTAGTTTGGAACTAAAATTGGTTACAAACTGTTATTTTTAATAATGCTTGTTCTTATCAATAGCAGAATTGTCACACCCCAGATAATTCCTGTTAGAAGAAATTTCAGCAGCATCTCTTCTATACGGATGACAATCTAAAATTTCCTACAACACAACCATACACGGCCAACACGACCAGAAACATATATATAAATAATAAGCAAGCACCCACGCAGTTTAATAGTAAAAGCTAAAGCTAAGCAAAAACAACGATAAAAAAATCATCTTAAATATCCTACTCCACTACACCCATAAAACTCAAATTATATTCCTACTCAACTACACCCATAAAACTCAAAACTTATATTCTACTCAACTACACTCATAAAACACAAATCATAACGACGCAAATAAAATTAACTCACCTCTTCTGCCGTCCAGGCAGACATGTAGCAGAACATATCCAAAAAATCCATCGACAAATAAAAGACTATACAGTAATCCATAGAACAAAACTAGTACAAGTCTAAAACGTAGTCTATATAGCATCATAAAAAAAATCAAATGATCAAATAAATATCCTCGCGATCTGCAGGGGGGACTAGTGATTGGAGATCTCCGGACAACCTCAACCTAAAATAGTAATATCAACGGGGTGAGTCAACTCCTCAGCGGGTAACTACTGACATGCATAGTAAGAAATAACTAATAGCAATAACTATGCGTACAGTCTTCTGATATAAGAATGATAAATGCAAACTGAAAGGAATAGGGAGTATCTGTACTAACCAGGACCTGGTGTATGGATAATAGACCGAGAAGTATAGAAATCCTGTATGCATGTCAAACATATGCATCCACCAAATATGCAACATATAAGTGCAGCAAACACAAGTAATAAATGCATCAATGCGTATGATGCCAATGACATGTCCTGGTCACCCGTACTGCCAGTCAGTCGTCTCACACACGATGGTGAGACCGAGTGGGTAGGGTTGTGACAACCGTGCACTCTGCCATCACTGCTCCTGAGTGACCGAGTGGACGGGATGCTGTCGGAGTACACTTATCCTCCTTGCCCCAAATCATAAGTGGGGGAGCTCAATGATCTCATCTCCCTGAGCCAGTCCAGAGGAGGGATCCCTGCCGGCTACCACGCTGTGTCACACTACCCATGAGCGGACCAACGGAGTCAAACAGAGCAAAACTGTCTGCCGGCTACCACGCTGCGTCACCAGACCAGCAAAGCCTAACAGAGCAGAACTGTCTGCCGGCTACCACGCTGAGTCACCGGACCAGCGGAGCCTAACAGCAGAACTGCCACACACCATGTCTGACATACCACTAACCCATGAGTGGTGGTGTGTGCAGATCTATATAACTGGCGATGTGCTTAACAATAATGGAGTCAACTATCGCACAGCATGCAATCATGCGAGATGGTGCATCACACTAAGCATGGAAATATCCTGATCCTGTCCATCTCTACATAATGTGTACCATAGGATAAATAAATCCAATCAATGGTCTAGGTACACAGGACAAATATGGTATAAAAACCTAGGTCCTGAACATAATAAGACATGGTTATGTCACTACCTCTATAAGCATATATAATCATGTGGGTACTAACATGGAATGCATAACAAGTAAGCAAAAACAAGCATGTAACAGGTATTCGGTAGTGACAAACCGATGCAGATAAGAAACATAATTATTACCACTTGTTAAAACACTACTATACATATCAAATGACATATCTAAAAATATAAGTCAAAGTACTTGCTTCCAATAAGAGGATCGTATCCGAAATAGATCCCTCGTCGAGATACCGTCTTGAGTCAAAGTCCTGTGTCAAACAATACATATATATTTTTTATTTAGCTAAATTCGTATAAATAGCTAAATAAAATTTCTAACCCTAAATTAGGACAAAACCCTAATCAACACATAAACATAAACCTAATTCACACTTAACCAATTTGTATCAAATTCCCCTACACCTTACCTCAATTCACAACCCCCTGCTGATGCTAGAAAGAGGGGTTGTCGTATCCAAGAACAACCCACAGCAAAACCTCCCTATGGATTCCTCTCCCAAAATTCGGCAAGGGCACACAACTCTCTGTCCTTGAAGCTGTGTCTTCTCTGTGGAGGAGGCAAGGCACGGGAGGTGTGACCACAGTGAGGGAGAAGGTGCGGAGGCAGTAGCGTGAGGGAAGAAAAACTCGCCACTGGATGGCTAGTCAACCGGCGCTAGGGCACAAAAACGGTGGCGCTGCTTGGGTCAAGAGACGGCAGCGGCGTCATCAGGGCACAGTGGCGGCAGCCGACGTTAGGGCAGAGGGAAAGAGAAGCGGAGGTCGGCGAGGGCTCGTCTAGGGGAAGGGCGGCGCCGTTGGGTGGAGGAGAACGAAGGGATCGGGAGGGCGGCAGGAGTCGGCGCCGATCGAAGTCGAGGAAGATGAAGAGGAATGGGAAAGTGACTCTGGGGCTTCGGCTTTCCTTTGGTCGGGGGTTATTAATGTGGGGGAGGCGAGCAACCGTCGCGTGCAGTTAGGGCAAGGATCGGCGCGAGTTCGACGTGAGGAAGCATCAGGGACGACTCGGGCACGCGGAGGGGGGGGGGGGGGGGGGAGAAGGAAACGACGAAAAAGGAATAAAATAAAAAGGAAAGAAAAAGGAAAGGAAAAGGGAAAATCCAACTTTTCCTCGTTAAAACGGGATAGTCTAAACAGGTTTTCCCGGACCCAATATTTGATCCCCTTAAACTCGTCATACGAGCTCCGAAAAATTCTCGGAAAATTTTTAAAAATTTCAGGTATCCCCTTATGGTGATTCACCCATTTCCGGTATTTTACATTCTCCCCCACTAATAAAAATTTAGTCCCCAAATTTTCGTTATCTACCATCAGCAAGTACTAACAACAGATAAAGAATACAAATGCTGAATGGTAAATTAACCCACATACCTCAAGTGAAAAGATGGAGGTATCGAGGTCGAATCGTATCCTCGAGCTCCCAGGTAGCCTCCTCGTCCGAATGATGCTGCCATCCGATTTTAACCAGCCGGATAGTCTTGTTCCGCAGTTGACGCTCTTTCCGATCCAGGATCTGTACTAGAACCTCTTCATAAGTAACGTCAGGCTGAACAAGAACTGAGATATCTGTCAACATATGTGTCGGGTCGGATATATATCTCCTCAGCATAGACACATGAAATACGTCGTGCACGTCTGCTAGAGCCGGTGGTAGCGCCAGACGATAAGCTACTGCTCCAATCCTCTCCAAGATTTGGAAAGGCCCAATGTATCGTGGAGCTAACTTACCTCAGAGGCCAAATCTCTTCACCCCTTTTGTGGGTGAAACACGCAGAAAAACATGGTCGTCAGTAGAGAACTCCAGTATCTCCGTCTCCGATCAGTATAACTCTTCTGGCGGTCCTGCGCTTCTGACATTCTCCGTCTGATAGTACGGACCAACTCTGCCTCCTGCTGAGCTCTATGAGACCCTAGCAACTGAGCCTCCCCAACCTCCTCCCAGAGGGTGGGTGTCCGACAAGGCCTACCATACAATGCCTCAAATGGTGTCATCTAGATAGTCGAATGAAAGTCGTTGTTGTAGGCGAACTCTACGAATGGCAAATGGTCCTCCCAACTGCCTCCGAAATCCAATATACAAGATCTCAGTAAGTCCTCTAGAGTCTGAATGGTCCGCTCTGACTATCCATCTATCTGCGGATGGAAAGCTGTACTGAAACGGAGGTGAGTGCCCAAGGCCTGCTGCAGACTCTGCCCGAATCGGGATGTGAACCGAGGGTCTCTATCCGAAATAATACTCAAAGGAACTCAATGTAATATGATAATCTCTCGGCAATACAGATCTACCAATCGATCCAGGGAATCAGTCTTCCGGATCGCTAAGAAGTGCGCGGATTTGGTTAATCGATCAACGATTACCCAAATCGCATCATGGCCTCGTCGTGTCCTAGGTAAACCCACCACAAAGTCCATGGTAATATGTTCCCATTTCCACTCAGGAATAGGAATCCGTTGAAGTAATTCGGCAGGTCTCTGGTGCTCAGCCTTCACCTATTGACAGACAAGACATCTGGCTACGAATTCCGCGATGTCTTTCTTCATACCATTCTACCAGTAGGAACACCTCAAATCTCGATACATGCGGGTCTCGCCTGGGTGGATAGCAAATCGGGAGTGATGAGCCTCCTGAAATAGCTCCTCCCTGACTGGGTGAGATGGAGGTACGCATACCCTGCCTCGAAAGTAAATAATGCTCTCCTCATCTCGAGTGAACTCGGTATGCTGCCCAGAAGCTATCTGACTGCCAATGGACTGAAAATGCTGATCATCAGCCTGGGCCTCTCGGATCCTCGTCCTGATCGACGACTGAGCAACCATAGTAACCAAAACACCTCGCTCTGTCTGTCCCTGCTCCTCAAGGCCCAACTCGGAGAAACCTTGAATCAAGTCCGTGACTGAAGCTCGGTGGCAAGCCAAAGTCCCTCTGGACTTTCTGCTGAGTGCATTGGCAACCACATTAGCCTTCCTTGGGTGATAGCTAATGGCACAGTCATAATCCTTCAGGAACTCCATCCATCTCCTCTGTCGGAGATTAAGTTCCTTCTGAGTAAAAATATATTTGAGACTCTTATGATCCGTGAGAATCTCAAAGGTAATGTCGTACAAATGATGCCGCCAAATCTTCAAAGCAAAGATGATGGCGGCTAACTCTAGATCATGTACAGGGTAGTTCTTCTCATGCTCCTTCAACTGACGAAAAGCATAGGAAACTACCCTGCTGTGCTGCATCAGGACAGCGCCCAACCCCTGAAGAGATGCGTCGGTGTAGAGCACGAATCCGTCCTCTCCGGAAGGTAAAACCAAAATCGGAGCCGACACTAATCTCCGCTTCAGCTCCTGGAAGCTGGTCTCGCAATCTTCTGTCCAAGTGAACTTCACGCCTTTCCTGATTAGGCGTGTCAGCGGTATAGCAATCCGGGAGAAACTCTCGACGAATCGTCTGTAATATCTAGCTAGTCCCAGAAAACTGCGGATCTCCTGTACTGATTTCGACTGCTCCCAACTGGTGACAGCCTCGATCTTCTGAGTGTCTACTGAAATACCTCGGCTAGAAATCACGTGACCCAGAAAATCGACTGAAGATAGCCAGAAGGCACACTTGCTGAACTTCGCATATAGCTGATGTCGTCGAAGAGTCTCCAAGACTGTGCGAAGATATTGTGCATGTTCCTCCTCGGAACGCAAGTAGACCAATATGTCATCGATGAAAACAGTAACAAACTGATCAAGATACTCCAGGAAGACGCGGTTCATCAAATCCATAAATACCACTAGAGCATTGGTAAGCCCAAATGATATTACCAAAAACTCATAATGGTCGTATCTGGTATGGAATGTTGTCTTCTGAATATCAGATTTTTTGACTCTCAGCTAATGATATCCGGACCACAGATCAATCTTAGAATACACTGAGGTACCTCTGAGCTAATCAAATAAATCCTCGATCCGAGGTAAGGGGTACTTATTTCTGACGGTCACTGCATTCAGCTGTCTATAATCTATGCACAACCTCAGAGTACCATCCTTTTTCTTAACAAATAATACCGGAGAACCCCGCGGTGAAGCACTAGGGCGAATGAATCCCTTGTCCAATAACTCCTGGAGTTGGACCTTTAGCTCGTCCAACTCTTTTGGTGTCATACGATATGGAGCTTTCGATGCTGGCGCGGTCTCCGGAATCAGCTCAATAGCAAACTCCACTTGCCTTCTGGGAGACAAACCTGATAGCTCCTCTGGAAATACATCCGGATACTCTCGAACTACTGGAACGTCGGAGAGTTGAGAACTACTGTCGTCTTCAATAGTAATCAAAGATAACAGAAAATTCTGACAGCCATGTGACAGTATCTTCTGGGCCTGAATCGCTGAAATAGTCGATATGTCGTCGTCTCTGATGTAAGTGAAATTCCACGAGGGTTGGTTCGAAGGTCGGAAAGTAACCACCCTCGTTTGGCAATCAATAGTGGCATGATATGCTGACAGCCAATCCATGCCAAGAATAATTTCAAACTCAACCATTTCCAGTACTAAAAGATTTACTGTAAGTATCTTGTTGCCAAAGTCTAACGGGCAACCTCTGACCTCCTGGGTGACGTCCAAAGTATCACCGGATGGTAGAGAGGCGGTCAATCGCTGTGGTCTGATAGTGGGTAATCTACCAATTTCCCTCATAAAGGTACGAGATATAAA
The DNA here is from genome assembly GCF_018446385.1 of Zingiber officinale. Lineage (NCBI taxonomy): Eukaryota > Viridiplantae > Streptophyta > Magnoliopsida > Zingiberales > Zingiberaceae > Zingiber > Zingiber officinale. The sequence goes on from NC_056000.1 coordinate 139,509,813, forward strand.
AGAATGCGAGCTACCAGTATCTATCAGCATATCAGCAGATAAGGCATAAATGGAAATCGTACCATGGAAAACGGATCTGTCGGCCCGCTGCGCATCCTCTCTGGTGACCGCATGTATACGTCTAGTCTCTGGCGGCGGTGGAGGTGGCAGCGCTGCCAGAGGTGGTTGCATTTGAGCAGGAGTCGGCCAGTGAGGTGGTGCTGGATACAAGGCCAGAGGTGGAAGAGAGGACTGCGACTGATACTGTACTGGTAGTTGGGACTGCGTCTGGTACTGAACCAACGGCTGGGGCTACAAATACTAGGCTCGGGGGCTGAGGCTGCAGCTGATACTGAGGTCGCACGATAGAACTCTGTGGTACTATAAGGGCACTGGGGTGCTCCTGTCCATACATGTCATAAGCAGCAGCAGGGGGAGCTGTCCTCTGCTGACGATGTGAAGATTGGGTTCTGTGCCCTCCTCGTTGAGTCTCTGTCTGACTGAGTTAAACTCCGTGACCAGAAACTCCGGAAGCAATATGCTGAGCCTTCAGCAAACAATCTCGGCTCAGGTGCCCAGGCAGTTTGCAATAATAGCAAACTGAATGTCCCAGGGAGCAGGCTGAGGTGATGTGGTCTCTGGACCCACATCTGGTGCAGCGAATGTCGCTGGCGGGTTGTTTCCGGTTCTGCTGAGAAGACCGTAAACGTCCTGATGTAGATCGCTCTGACTTTTGAGGTTGACCGGATGCCCTAGAAGTACCCTGACCTGGCCGACCGCGACCACTCTACTGCTGTTTGGTAGCCTGTGGCGGCTGAATCTGCCCTGATGTCTGACCCGTCTGCTTCCTTTTCTTGTCCGAATACGCTCTCTGGTGAGCTGACTCTAGCATCAGGGCTCTGCCCAGTGTCTCTATATAAGATGAGTTCCCAAAACCAGCAAGCTTTACTTGTAGATGTCCATCCAGTCCCTGAATAAACTGCTGCATACGGGAACTGTCCTCAACAATTAGTTCTGGACAAAATCTCGTCAACCGATTAAACTCGGCATTGTACTCTGTCACCAAGCGGTTGTTCTGTCGCAGACTCAGAAAATCCTGACGGCGAGTCATCTGATATGCTCGTGGGAAATAGCGGCTCTCAAAAGCCTCTCTGAATCTAGCCCAAGTGATGTTCTGCTCGCCTATACTGGAACGCTGCGAAACCCACCAGGTGTCGGCCTCATCCCGTAAATGGAAAGCAGTCAGCTCTGCTTTCTCCCACTCGGAGCAAGCCATGTAGAAGAAGGTCCGCTCCATGGTCTCTATCTAGGACTAGGCCACACTCGGATCAATCTCTCCTCGGAAGAGTGTGAATCGACTCTTCATCGACTCTGCCAATGCTGGGACCCGGGCTCGTGCCACGACAATATCTGTGAGGTGGGTAGGGATCGACGCGAAAACTGGCAGAATCCCTGAAGCTGGTGCTACAGGTAGTACCGCTGGATAGACCGGGGGAGGTACTCCCGGTGCTGTTGCATAAGCTGGAGCATGTACCACTGGTGGTACTGTAGGGTCGATATGGGTGGCCGTGGCTGGAGGTACGGTAGGTGGTGGTACCGAAAATGGAGCAACCGGTACTGCTGGTGCGGGCGCTGGGTACACTGTAGGCACTAGGGGCGTGGGTGCTGCTGGTGTCGGGTACACGATAGGTCCAGGTGGCGGTGGTGCCTGGTACGCCGTAGGCTCGACCGGAGCATGTGTCGATATGCCGGTGGTACCCCTGGTGGTACCGTAAATATGGTAGGGGTGGGTACAGTGGGTGCAACCGAGGTAGGTACCTCTAAAGGAGCCATCGGGGTCTGAGAGCCCGACGCGCCTGTAGTGTCATGAGTCTGTCCCTAACCGACAGACTCAACCCCAGTAGGGATCTCTGGCAAGTCTGTTGCCAGAGATTCCAAAGTCCTCTTACGTGGTCGTCCAGCACTACGTCTCGCAGCTACTCGTGTAGATCTCCTCATATCTGTTAAGTTATAACTCAGATATTAATACAAGTCAAAAAATTATAAAATTACCTTTATACCTATTTGTCGTCTAGAGATGTTCCGTCGCTGTCCAGTCCCCCTTTATGACCTCAGAACTCCGAAACGAGAAAATCGATGAAAATCCATACAAATCCAAAACGGAATTCTGAAACATAATCATAACGGAAATTCGTACAAATCCGAAAATACCAATTTGACTCGCAAACCTGGCTCTGATACCAAATAAATTGGTATCAGATTAACACGCAAAACCAAAATACGAAAACCAGCATCCAAAACTTGGCTCTGATACCAAATAAATTGTCACACCCCAGTTAGTCCCCGCCAGAAGAAATTTCGACAGCATCTCCCTTATACGGGTGACAATTTGAAACTTCCTACAACACAACCATACACGACCAACACGATCGGAAACATATATATAAATAATAAGCAAGCACCCACGCAGTTTAATAGTATAACTAAACCTAAGCAAAAACAACGATAAGGAAATCATCTTAAATATCCTACTCCACTACACTCATAAAACTCAAATCGTATTCCTACTCAACTACACCCATAAAACTCAAAACTTATATCCTACTCAACTACGCCCATAAAACACAAATCATAACGACGCAAATAAAATCAACTCACCTCTTCTGCCGTCCAGGCAGACATGTAGCAGAACATATCCAAAAAATCCATCGACAAATAAAAGACTATACAGTAATCCATAGAACAAAACTAGTACAAAGTCTAAAACGTAGTCTATATAGCATCATAAGAAAAACCAAATGATCAAATAAATATCCTCGCGATCTGCAGGGGGGACTAGTGACTAGAGATCTCCGGACAACCTCAACCTGAAATAGTAATATCAACGGGGTGAGTCAACTCCTCAGCGGGTAACTACTGACATGCATAGTAAGAAATAACTAATATCAATAATTATGCGTACAGTCTTTTAATATAAGAATGATAAATGCAAATTGAAATGAATAGGGAGTATCTGTACTAATCAGGACCTGGTGTATGGATAATAGACCGAGAAGTATAGAAATCCTGTATGCATGTCAAACATATGCATCCACCAAATATGCAACATATAAGTGCAGCAAACACAAGTAATAAATGCATCAATGCGTATGATGCCAATGACATGTCCTGGTCACCCGTACTACCAGTCAGCCGTCTCACACACGATGGTGAGACCGAGTGGGCAAGGTTGTGACAGCCGTGCACTCTGTCATCACTGCTCCTGAGTGACCGAGTGGACGGGATGCTGTCGGAGTACACTTATCCTCCTTGCCCCAAATCATAAGTAGGGGAGCTCAATGATCTCATCTCCCTGAGCCAGTCCAGAGGAGGGATCCCTGCCGGCTACCACGCTGTGTCACACTACCCATGAGCGGACCAACGGAGTCAAACAGAGAAAAACTGTCTACCAGGTACCACGCTGCGTCACCAGACCAGCAGAGCCTAACAGAGCAGAACTATCTGCCGGCTACCACGCTGAGTCACCGGACCAGCGGAGCTTAACAGCAGAACTGCCACACACCATGTCTGACATACCACTAACTCATGAGTGGTGGTGTGTGCAGATCTATATAACTGGCGATGTGCTTAACAATAATAGAGTCGACTATCGCACAACATGCAATCATGCGAGATGGTGCATCACACTAAGCATGGAAATATCCTGATCCTGTCCATCTCTACATAATGTGTACCATAGGATAAATAGATCCAATCAATGGTCTAGGTACACAGGGCAAATATGATATAAAAACCTAGGTCCTGAACATAATAAGGCATGGTTATATCACTACCCCTATAAGCATATATAATCAGGTGGGTACTAACATGAAATGTATAACAAGTAAGCAAAAACAAGCATGTAACAGGTATCCGGTAGTGACAAACCGATGCAGATAAGAAACATAATTATTACCACTTGTTAAAATATTACTATGCATATCAAATGACATATCTAAAAATATAAGTCAAAGTACCCGCTTCCAATAAGAGGATCGTATCCGAAATAGATCCCTCGTCGAGACACCGTCTCGAGTCAAAGTCCTGTGTCAAACAATACATATATATTTTTTATTTAGCTAAATTCGTATAAATAGCTAAATAAAATTTCTAACCCTAAATTACGGCAAAACCCTAATCAACACATAAACATAAACCTAATTCACACTTAACCAATTTGTATCAAATTCCCCTACACCTTACCTCAATTCACAACCCCCTGTTGATGCTGGAAAGAGGGGATGCCGTATCCAAGAACAACCCACAGCAAAACCTCCCTATGGATTCCTCTCCCAAAATTCCGGCTAGGGCACACAACTCTCTGTCCTTGAAGCTTTGTCTTCTCTGTGGAGGAGGCAAGGCACGGGAGGTGTGACCACAGTGAGGGAGAAGGTGTGGAGGCAGTAGCACGAGGGAAGAAAAACTCGCCATTGGATGGCTAGTCGACCGACGCTAGGGCACAAAAACGGCGGCGCTGGTCAGGTCAAGAGACGGCAGCGGCGTCATCAGGGCACAGTGGCGGCAGCTGACGCTAGGGCAGAGGGAAAGAGAAGCGGAGGTCGGCGAGGGCTCGTTTAGGGGAAGGGCAGCGCCGTCGGGTGGAGGAGGACGAAGGGATCGGGAGGGCGGCAGGAGTCGGTGCCGATCGGAGTCGAGGAAGATGAAGAGGAATGGGAAAGTAACGCTGGGGCTTCGACTTTCCTTTGGCTAGGGGTTATGAACGCGGGGGAGGCGAGCAACCGTCGTGTGTGGTTAGTGCAAGGATCGGCGCGAGTTCGCATGAGGAGGCATCTGGGAAACGACGAAAAAGGAATAAAAGAAAAAGGAAAGGAAAAGGGAAAATCCAACTTTTCTTCGTTAAAACGGGATAGCCTAAACAGGTTTTCCCGGGCCCAATATTTGATTCCCTTAAACTCGTCATACGAATTCCGAAAAATTCCAGAAAATTTTCTAAAAATTTTGAAAAATTTCCTTATGGTGATTCGCCCATTTTCGGTATTTTACAAGAACTGCCTTGCAAGCATTGTTAAACATTATGCCTATTTCAGGTTGCTACTAAATCAGTTGATGCAAAAGGAAGAAACTCTAATGGAGGCATTGCAAAATCTATATGGGTATGGACCTCATAAGAGCACATTCCCTTTTCATTCTCTCAATTGCCATGACATGTACATGAATGAAAATTTCTAGTTTACATGTAATAATCTCTCAATGAGATAGAAGGTCACATAATCCAAGACCTTAGTTAGACTAGTATTGTGTGATTGAGTACTTCTGATGATATATTTTCTTTGATTCATTGTCTTTTCACATGTCGCTATGGCTACTACATGTTCCATCAACATTGGAGACCATGTTGTAAACAGGAACACATTTGACATTCGATGATAGCAGTGCAGGCGTTCTATATTTCTCCTAGCTTTCATACAACAACATTGGCATATGATATTAGTCATTAATAGGCTATCACTCTTTTGCTTATGCTCTCAATAAATCAAAGAAATAAATTCTGTTGCATGTTCGTAAACAATATAGTTTACATGCTTGATGTTGTTCTATGCTTTTTTGTTAGGTCTACAATTTTTTCCGTCTCCACGTTTTTCATATTTGGTTGTTAACTAGCTAGCATGTGGTATCGTGTGTCCACCCATGCACATTTCATCTATACTCGTATCTGTATCCTACTTGGATTATATTTATAGATTTTTTTATGAACTACTTATTTGTAGAAAATAATCCATAGATTTTTTTATGAACTACTTATTTGTAGAAATGTTATCTGTTTTCTTGGACATGTAGCCTCCTTTTCTGTGTTGTTAAAGGCGCGCCCGAGACGTTAGGCGCATGAGGCGCCGGGAAAAAAGCCTTTTCCCACGCGAGGCGGGCGATGTTCGTCAGGCGCGTGCCTAGGGCGCCTTCGCACCTCAACGGAGGCGCGATCGTAGGCACGATCATGATCAATATCTAGATTCTTAAAAAAAAAACATGAATTAGGGCATGGGGAGAATAAAAGAACACAAGAAGGGAAGAAGAGAACGCAAGAAGAAGAAGAAAGGGATAAAAGAGAACGCAAGAACTAAGACGAAGAAGAAACTTGAACCGTTCGCCGTCGCCGTTGCTGAGTCGTGTCGTTGCCCAGCCCAGGTATGTGTTTTTTTCTTCCTTTTTTGTTTTTCTGCTCTTCACTTCTTCCTCTCTTCTTCGTCTTTCTTCTGCTATCTTCTTCTTCTCTTCTTATTTCTTTTCTTCTCTTTTTCTCTTCTTCGTTTTCACTTTTTCTTCGTTTCTTCTTCTTCTTTTCTTTTCCATGGTCTGGTATCTTCTTTTCTCCTTTGTTTTCTGTTTTTTCTTCTCGTTGAGTTGCTTTTGTGTTCTTGCTGCTACCATATTTTGTTTTCTTCTCCCCGTTTTTGCTATTTTTGCAGGTTGTAATATTGCTTGCTGCCCGTTTTTGCTATATTTTTTTATCCTATTTTATCATTTTTGCTGGTTTGTGCTGCTGTCAGTTTTTTATTTATTTATTTTCCATGTTTTTTCATTTTCTATCCTGTTTTTTTTTTTCCATTTTTCTATTACTGGTACAGTATACTTGTGCTGTCCGTTTGCTATATTTTTGTTCCTGTTCATCCGTGCGGCAGTTGCAGTTGCTGTTCGGTTATTAATTTGTTTTTTTTCCTGTTTTTCAATTTTTTTTATTCTGTTTGTTTTTTTTTTCAATTTTTCTATTACGGGTTCTTGTTGTACTGTCCGTTTTTGTTGTATTTTTTGTCCTGTTCGGGCTGCTGTCCTATTTTTCATTTGTCTTTTTGTTCTCTTTTTACTGGTACAGTGCTTTTCTAATCCAACATTGGTTTTATTTTATTTTTAATTTTTCAGGCTATTTTCTTATTCAATTATCATGGAAGGTAGTAGTGATACTCCAACATATATATCAAATGATCCTAGATGGAATTATTTTCAAAAAGTTAATTCGAATAACAAAATGATTTGATTTGTAACTTTTGTCAAAAAATTATCAAAGGGGTATCTATCATGCAAAACAACATCTTGTTGGAGGGTTTCGAAATACTACGACTTGCAAAAGATGTCCGCCTCATGTACGTGAAAAATTAAAATTTTCATGGAGAAAAAGACGGAGAAAAGTAATCTTTCTAAACTTGCAACATTGGACTTTGAGGATGTAGACCCTCTTGGTGATGATATTGATATGGATGATATTGGAGCTAAAGTTGTGCTGCCTATAAGTACAAGTACAAGTTCTAGATCAGTGAATATGCAAAAAAGGTCAAGACAAATAGGTCCAATGGATACGTATTTTGCTCTTAATGTGCAAAAAAATATTGAAAGCAGAAAGAGTAAAGAGAGACAAACTACGATAAATGAGGCATACAAGAAAGAATTGAGGGAAAAAGCTTGTATGACCATAACTGAGTGGATGTATGATGCGGTGATTCCTTTTAATGTCGTTAATTATTCAAGCTTCAAAAAGATGTTGGACTTGGTTGGCCAATATGGTATACGTCTAAAAGAACTTAGTTATTATAAGGTGCAGGTTCCTTTTCTAAAAAAAAGTTGTTGATAGTGTGACAAATGATTACATTAAGTCGTGTGAAACAGAATGTGCCAAGTATGGTTGTAGTTTGATGGCAGATGGGTGGACAGACAAAAGGCATAGGACATTGATTAATTTTTTAGTGAATTCTCCTAAAGGTTCTGTTTTCATCGAATCAATTGATGCTTCTGATTATGCAAAGACTGGAGAGAAAATATTTCAGTTGCTTGATTGATTTGTGGAGCGTGTATGTAAAATACCGAACCAGATAAAAATTAAATAATAAGGCTTAATAGGCTAATAGCCTTAACGGAAGTTTTAGGAATTTTTAGAAATTTTTCTGGAATTAATCGGAGCTCGTACGACGTATTTAGAGAGGATGCACTTATGGGCTCGAGAAAAGCCTATTTAGAATACCCCTTGAGTAGAGTTAATAAATTTCATTAACGCCCAATTAACCTAAGTGCTATATGAAAACCCTAAGTTTTCTTCCTCTCATCCCTGCCGAGATCTCCTTGTTCCCGTGCCCTAAGCCCGACACGCCACCATCCCTCTCCCTCTCGCGACCTTGTTGTTCCACCCCTCGCCGCCGTGCGCGATCATCAGCCGCGACCGCCCCTCCGCGTCGACCGCCTGTAGCCGTGGGTCATCGCCAGAGAAGAAGACGCCGCCCCCTCCTTCGTCGAACCCTTCTCCCCAGACCCACCGTCGGCCTCTCTTCTATCCGCAAGCAACAGCCGGCGATCTTTCCCTCACGCGAGCACCAAGACGCCGCTGACTCTCCTCCTCACGCAAGCACCACAGCTACGGCTCTTCTCCCCGCTCGAGCACTACATACCACAGCCGCCGATTCCTTTTTCTTCGAGTCGTGCCCTAACCGATCCAGTAAGTAGATCTCATTAGTAGGTATAGAATGAATGTTTCTTCTTGTAGGATTTCAAATGATCCGAGTGATGTCCCTGTTTTGGCACAAGGTTTTCTTGATTTTCTACTGAGATTCGGGGAGGTGTGTTTGAATTTTACGTTCGCATTGTCTCCTCATAATAGTTTGATTCATCGGGATAAATTTGAGGGATTTGTGATCGGTTTAGTTTTCTTGCACGACCTTTGGAAGGATTTTGATTTTGGCTTAGATTAAGAGGATGTGGTTCGAGTTTGTTGATTGTTCTTGCTTCCCAACAAAAAATTAGTAGTTGTGATTTGCTTCAAGGCTACTCTTGTTTCTTCACAATGACCTCTGATTTCTGGATCAGATTGCGGTGAATGTGATTTGGTTTTTTGATGATGCTTTGCTTCTTCATGATGATTTCAAATGTTGGTTCCGAAATAGAATACATAGGTGGTAGTTCGATTATGATGTTTTTCTTATGGCTCCATGACAGCTTTGGGATTTCCAGATAATTATGGGGACTTTTGGTTCGATTTGGGTGATATGAACGCTTGCTTGTGTTGGCTAAATTTCGTGGGCAGTTTTAGTAGGGGGGTAGCAAGATTTTAAATATGGGTTTGCTTTATATGATGGCTTCGGGTTATTTGAATAGATTGGAAGATGGAGGAATTGTTTTGAGGATAATGATGCTAGGATTGGGTTAGACATGGTTTGAGAATTGGTGTTAGCTATTTAATTCATTTGAAGATAGCTAATTTGTGTGCGCTGGTGCAGGACGTTGATTGAGACGGTTGTCGTGACAGGGCATGATTTGGTTCAGACTACATATAAAGGCGGGTACTTCTTACTTTGATTCTTTAGTTCTTTGAACTTAGTGCATGAGCTATTTTGGATAAAAACTACTTTACCTTGACTCCACTCGTAGTTTTTCCTAGCTTGATACTTCCACTCAAAACTTTTGAGATATTCAATTTTATATCCATACAGTCTCTTATTGTTATCAATGTAGCAGATACTCTATACCAACCTTGTATGTTTTGTTGGTTGTTTATTTATGTACCGTATTTAGCATGCTGGCTTCATGTAGCATACCTTATACTAGATTTTAGCTTATGTTTATACGATGATTGTTGCATTGTACGCATCATGTCATTGCATGCATGCAGGCGACCACTTCTTCCTTGTGGGGGAGTGAGCCGTCGGGCCGCACCGCACACTCGGCCACTCATGGGTAGTGGTAGCTAGAGGAGATGCCGCTTGACTCGGCCACTCATGGGTAGTCAGGGATCCCCTTCGCTTGGTAGCTAGATAGCTACTTAGCATCTGTCCATCCGGTCACTCGAGAGGAGTGGCGGCCTTTGGGTGGTACAGTTGTCATCGATCCGGCCTCTCCACCATACAGGGGTCGTGGTGCAGAGAGGTGGGCGGGGTGACCATCCGTGCATACGCTGTTATTATATTTGCTGTGCCTGTTGCTGTTTACATATGCTGTTATTGCTTATTTATGTTGCTGTGGAATATTTATGCTACCATTGCTTTTTGCTGTTGTTCACTTATGCCGATAGGTTGTCTTATGCTGAGATATGCTTTCGTTGTAGGTGGTTAGACCTTGGTTTATTTATTGGAAATGTTTACATACCTTACACATTACCTCTGTAGTTATGGGCAGTACTGTAGCAGAATAGTACCATTTCTGACCTTCTATATCTAGCCTAGGATATGGTTTTAGGTATGAGCATCTAATGTGGTTCTGTTTTAGTATCTGCTATTTCTTTTATGAGACTGTATACTCTTGGCTCACTTTTTAGTGGTATGTTATGTTTATGCATTATCTTTCTTTACCCGCTGAGTTCCAATACTCACCATCCCATAAAATGATTTTCTTTCACCAGGTAACAGGTAGATGATTGAGAAGTTGCTTGGAGAGATACCGGCTGTCAGTCCCACGTCACACTCGACAACAGTTACTTTTTGATCTTATTTCTATTTGGTATTATAGTGGTTTTGTGCATTTTGTTTTTCAATAAGTCGATGTGGATTTTGGGGTCTAGTGTGCCGGATTGCAGGTATTTTATTAGTGTCGTCATTGGTCTTATGTTCGTATGATTTTGTGTTTTCCGTTGTGCATGTTTACTTTCAGCCGTGTAGGCTTATTAAACTGTGTGGTTGTGTTTATTTTGTTCCAGTCGAGTAGATTGATGATATAAACTGCGTGGTTGTGTATATATTCCAGCCGTATGTGGCTAATGTATATTTTGTATGTAGTAATACTTCAGATTGTCACCCGTACAGGGGAAATGTTGTCGGATTTTTGTCTGACAGTGACTCCTCTAGGGTGTGACAGTGCAGGAGAGCAAATGTTGTTAAAGTTGTTACGGATAATGCAAGTAACAATGTACTTGATGGTAAGAATCTATCTAATTATTTCTTATCAATATGATTTTTCTTATATATGTTAAACTTATCTAGTTTTCTAACTTCTTTTATAGGAAAATTATTAGAAGCAAAAAGGCCACACTTGTATTGGACTCCTTGTGCTGCTCACTGCGTCGACTTGATCTTAAAAGATATTGGGAAATTGCTTGATTTTAAAGCAACATTGAAGAAGACAACGAGTGTAAATGTTTACATTTATGTTCACCCAAGCATGGTAAATATGTTGAGGCAATTCACAAGACAAAAAGAGCTTTGTCGGGCGGATGTCACAAGATTTGCTACTGCTTTTCTCACTTTTGAAATGATGCACCTACAAAAGCAAAATTTAAGAAAAATGTTCATTTCAAAGGATTGGACAGAGTAAATGGACAAAAGAAGCGGCGGGGAAAAAGGTAACTAAAATCATCATGACACTTAAATTTTGGAGCAGTGTTGTGCATATTTTAAAGATATATGGCCCTTTAGTTCGTGTTCTGAGATTGGTTGATGGGAAAAGAAAACCTGCAATGACTATATTTATGAGGCTATGGATAGGGCAAAAGAAATAATTATGAAGGCCTTTAAGGAGAAAGAAGAGAAATACAAAGAAGTGTTTGAGATCATTGATACGAGATGAGAATGCCAACTTCATCAGCCTTTGCATGCTGCAGAACATTATTTGAATCCAGAATATTTTTACTCATACACAGATTCAAATATCTATAGAGAAGTGGATGGTTTATTTGAAACTATAGAGAGATTGGTTTCAACCGCTGCTGAGCAAGATAAAATTACTACCCAACTCTCTATATATCGAAAGGCAGAAGAGCTATTTGGGAGGAATGTGGCAATTAGACACAGAAGAGCATTATCTCCAGCAGAATGGTGAGAATGCTACGGAGCAAATACCCCAGAATTGCAAAAGTTTGCTATTAAAGTGCTTAGCCTCACTTGTAGTGCTTCCGGCTGTGAACACAATTGGAGTGTGTTTGAGCATGTATGTAATAAATATAAATATATAATACTATTAGTATGTTACTTTTATAAGTAGAAAATATTCTTTGTTATTTTATTATACTTATTGTGATTTTTGACATTTTGTAGATTCACATAAAAAAAAGAAGGAATTGACTAGCTCAACAACACTTAAATGATTTGGTGTTTGTGAAATACAATTGTGCCTTAAAACTTTGGTATGATGCACGTGATAGGATTGACCCCATCTCGTTGGCAGATATTGATGATAGTAATGAATGGTTGATGGGTAGAATGGATGGAGAAAGTGATAATGAAGAAGATGAGTTGGTTTTTGAAGGTGATGACTTGATATGGGATGTCGTTGCTAGGGCTAGTGGAGCTGAAGAACCTGAATATTGTACTAGAGGAAAAAGCATTGCATCCCTGGCCTCTTCTTCACATGCTAGGCCTAAACAAGTCGAGAAGGAAAATACATCTTCCTCTATGAGACACTCATCTCTAAGACTTAGAGATGAAGAAGAAGAAGAAGAAATTGAATTTGAAGAAGATGGAGATAAAGAAGAAGAATACAATGAGGATGATTTTGAGCTTGATGATTAATTTGACTTATTGCGCTTGTTTTGATGAACTTCGTTAGTTTAGATTAGAAAGTTGAAACTTGAAAGTTTAAAACTTTTATTAATTTTATCATGATGTTATTTTGCTTGTTATATTTGATATTTGTGTGTATGGAATATTAATAGTTATCATTTTGACATATCATATGAGTGTGTCAATAGTTAGTAATCACCCTCATGTTCAAGAGGCGCGCCAATTTAATAATCAACCTCATGTTCAAGAAGCGCGTGCCTCGGGTGCACCTCGCACCTCGGGCTCTAGGAGTCCTTTTGCGCCTCGGTGCGCCTCGTGCCTCTAACAACACTGCTCCTTTTATAGATGAACTTGTTCTTATAAGATCCATTAAATTCGGGATAAACTTTCCTACTTCAGTCTTACGGATAATTCTGTACAGAAAACTAATTAAATAATTCAGATTTTATTCGTTGCTTCGGTTCAGTCTGTTTTGGTTCGATCCGATTCGATTCACTTCATCCACTTGAGGTGCCTCCCATCATAGAGCAACACAACAATCTTCCGGAGGTCATATCTTTTGACTCCGAAATCGGAATCAATCTCTGTTAGTGGCTACGCGTACAGAATTTGAAGATCTGCATATTTAGCTACTTAGAAAAATATATGCACAAACAATTTATTTATGAGTTAGATCCTGTCTTATCAAAACCAGGATCTAGTCATGGTTTCAACTTAGACTTCCAAAATGATCTAAGTTGTACCACCATCTACAGTCCCACTAGGACTCGTCTTCACTAGATCACTCTCCTCCAGTTTACTTACCTCACTTACCATTTACAGTCTCTTGACTTGTCTCTTAACCCACTAGGCGTCGGCCAATTGTATGGAATCGAACATCCCGACTGGATTTCAGCCAGCTGTCGGGTCCCGCAAACCCAGCTGGACTTTCTGCCAGAATCGTACATTCGGGCTTCATTTTGGTGTCAAGTCTTCTAGACCCGTCAATTCTTGCACACTCGGTAAAAAAATTAGACAAACATAACATCTAACTTTAAATCATTTGTTATTTATCAAAAACTGAGTTTGACCATTAGTGCTAATTGCACCAACAATTAAGACTTTCCTTTGCTAATGTGTGGTCCTTCTTGATTCACTTGGACTTTCCTTTGCCTAATCGCAGTTAGAACTTCCTTTTGTCTAACCTCCAGTAGGACTTTACCCTTATCTAACCCTCGGATTAGGACTTTACCTTGCCTAACCTCTAGTTACTTTTTCCTTATCTAACCTTTGAGTTAGGATTTTGTCCTTGCCTAACCTCCAATTTTGACTTTCCCAGTTAAGTATCCGGTCCTTCATGACCTACTTGACTTTTCTTTCACACATTGTCAATTATCCGGTCAACCTTGACCTCGTTTCAAATATTGTTCAAATATTAAAACTCAAGCTCGAATTTACTCAAGCTTAGTCAAACTGTTCAACTTTAACTCGAGAATGATTGCACCAATAATCTTCCCAGAAGTTGTTACTTTGTTGGATGGACTATTCTATTTCTTAGTTTGTACGTATAAGAAAAGACCGTCCTTTTACGAGCACGGACCTTTGCGAATCCCAATTATCCGACATACTTGACTTTTCTTTCCACAGTCAAAACCCTCCCCCTTGGTTACGAAGTATTTCTGTGTAATGTCCTTTCTTACCAGTTGCAAAACTGCTTTACTAGCATCCTTACAAAATTATGTCTACTTCAGGCTGCTATCCTAAATCTGCTCGCGCAAAAGGAAGAAACTCTAATGCAGGCATTTCAACATTTAGATGGGTATGGACATCATAAGAACACATTTCCTTTTCATTCATTTTCTCGCTCTCTTTCTCAATTGAGCACTGGCTTATGGAATACAGCTAGCTACTCATACTAAACTGATGAATGACTTGGGATTGTCATTTCTAGTTTATAGTTTAATCACTTGCCAACTAAAAAAATCTCCTTCATGCTTTGCCAGTGACTGTGGAGTGGGCGTTCCAAAAGTTGCTCCAACTGGGTGAAAGACCATCCCTTCAAAAGGAAGAATCTCTGATGCAGTCATTTTGAGGTTATCGAGAAAGTTATTGGCTTAGTGTCAACCAATAATCAGCCCAATGGCTTATCATATAAATCACATTTGATCTGCTACAAATTATAGCATAGTAAGAACTATTTAATTACAAGCAAATAAAGTGACAAAATATCTTATTTACAAATATACTGTCGTTTACTATGAAAATAATAAGGCAAATTGCATTATTGCAATGATAAAGAGCAAAATAACTATAAATGAGGTACATAAGCTAGGATTAGGAAAGTATTTAGGATTTAGGTCTGCACACCATGTGTTCCATTTGTGGATATTATGCTCATTGACCCCCTTGAAGATGCCGGAAATATAACAGTTTTCGTGGTCAATCACCACCTCCTTGCAGAGCTTGCTGAAGAGATTGGCTACTTTCTTTTTATTTCCAAACCCGTTGATGATGATGGCTTTCTCCTGGAGCAGTTCAACATCTGCAGCAGTGTCAATGATGCAAGACATGAATGAGGCATAGGCTGAAATGTTGCCGTTGCCACTGGCATCCTTTTGGCATTGCTCAAATGCAATGAGGTTCCTAAAGAGGATGTTGGTGTCATCATCAATCTCAAGCGGAGGTATCTCTAAAACCCCTTTATTGAAGGTGATATCTAAGAAAGATGTTGCCTTTTGCTTCCTCTTCATCTTTATGCCGGTCTCCGCTAATCGAGTCGCACTCGGGATCCATCCCAGCCTCGGTGTCAGCCAATGATGATTGTCATCATTTTGAAGGCGCTCAAATACAGTCGATTGAGGAGCAACAACGATGCTACTTTTGTTTAATGACACAATACATAAATAAAAAAGATGGAGAATGTGATGAATTGTGTTAGTGCCCTTAGGTGCTTCTTGTATCTTATCATTTACAAAGCCACTGAAGAATTGAACCATCCATTGCTTTAGCCTACCATGCTTATTAGGAAATGCCGAGTCGAACAAAGTCTCGAGCAAAAAGAAGGGCAATTGATTCTCCAAAAGCAACATGTCTCGTGCCACTACTATCCATGATCGCTGGCCGCTCATAAAGACCGGGTTTTCTATTGCTTTCAATCCATTTTGGTCCTCCTTCCAAAACCACAAAATCATAATGACAAATACACAGTCTAGCAACATCATTTCAATGAAAGTTTCTTCGCACATGTTGATTGGTTGCACTGAGTAAGTGTTTCGCACTTGGATTTCTTTTTCCTTGATGAGTATGAGATAGTCCCGTAGACCTTTCTTAGGACTTTTTTCCAACAACTTGTTGAGCAAAAGCCACTTGAGCTGATTTCTAGCTTGAAGGTGAGGCTTATGATGGTGGTAAGGTCCCAGTGAGACAAGCATTGGCTCGTATGCCTCGGGTTGGGCAGCTCGTAAAATTTCTGAGACTCTAAAGATTGTTGAATCTTGATCCGTAAATTGCCTTTTTGCTTCATAGTTTGCAATATTTTCCAATTTCCTGATCCATTCCTCATCTATGTTGATCACAAAAGTACTATCTTTATTCTTCATTAGTTATTACAAACAAAGGCGAAAAGGCTTTGGATGGTGAACATAAACTTCGTTATCTGTAGAAAAAAAAAGAAATTAAACAGATTTACTTTTGGAATATTTCAGTAAACATTTTCGGAATACATCAGTAAAAGTTATCCGATAATTGTCGTAACTCTCTCTTCATGCGTTCAGAAGAAAGAACACGATGTTTACTGGTAACTGCAAGCTGCAAAAAAAATGGAACCGTCATCCTAGCGGTCTCCTGGGCTTGGCCCTCCAGAATTTCAGAGGGAGTAAATCATGATTAATGCTGGGCAAGAGAGGTGACTGGGGGTCGCAAGAATTTTTAGCATCAGGATTTTAACCCCATGTATAACTGGCGACCTTTGACCCCAGAACCTTAACTGCAAGAATCAAGCACCTCTCCAGCTGATCCAGCCCGTGAGGGCGATGTTTACTGGTAACGAGAGAGAGAGAGAGAGAGAGAGAGAGAGAGAATACATAGAATTAACAATACATAGTTACATACAAGTACTGAAGTAATTGCCTGGCGATATATCCTGCGTATGCACATCTTGATGCAACCGGAGAAGCATGAGCTGAGGGTGCACTTGCCTCCTGTACGAACCGTTATATAAACCAAAAGAAAATTAAAAAAATCGAATCATTGACTAAAAAAAATTGACGGTAGAATAGTAGAGACGTGCACTGCATCTCTGCAAGTAGCCGAAAACAAATAAAAAAATAATAATTTTTATAATAAAAAAAATACTGTGCATCAACTACTCTATTTAAAAATTTTATTTTAAATTTAAAATAGTATAATTAAAAATTATTTACATTATCTATCCTATTTATTCACTAAATTTAGAATTGATAAATAGTAATTCTCTAAATTTAAATAATAAAATATTTACCCTAAAAATAAAATAATATTTCTTTTCAATCTCTCTCCTTCTATTCATTTTTTTCATATAATAATAAGAAAATAGAAGAAAAAAAAGAAAATAATAATAAAATTAAAGATAATAAAAATTTTAAAATAATTGATATAGTGTGTAGTAAAAAAAAATTCTCTAAAGTGAATTATTTAACCTAAATTTTAGATATAGTGATAAAAAAAATCTGATGGGATGTAGAGACCCAATTTCAAAATATTCATTTTTATTAGAATTTAAACTTTGAGTATTTTATTGTTCTCCTAAGTACTTATCATTACATCATACTCGGAAAGGCACAAGTAATAGATTTATAGTTATATAAGAGCTTAATGATTTTGAATAGAATTTCAAAATATTAAAAAATATATTTTTTAATAAAAATGAATAAAATATAGAAATTTTAGTTGCTTAACACAATTATTTTAAAATTTTAGCCATAAAATATATTTTGAAAAAATGGTAAAATTAAACCAATTTCATTATAAGAAATATAAATAAAAAGGCGTATTGAGTATTTTTGAGTAATTCTGAAACAGCAGGGGTGTTTTACGGCCATCTCCTATTGTTTCGGGGGAAAAAATTTTTTCCTGGCCCCCACAAAAAAAAGACTCTAAATGAGGAACCCGTTCCTAATTTTTATTTGATGTCAACACTTGTCAATTTAAGGAGCTCCTAATAAAATAACTCGTCACATAAACAGCCCCTAAGTAGCCACGGATATGAAAACACAAAAAAAATCAGATATACAGAAGATGCCCTAAGAAAAATTCAGGTCAACTTAAGGAGCTCCCAATGAACTTGCAGGAGATGCCCTAAGAAAAATTGACGAGCAAAAAATGTAAATTAATGGGCAATTTTCTAGTTGAAATGCCGTGGAGTTACTTTTAAGTGACTCACATCACGACGTATTCAAATTGTGAACTAGCCACCATTTTTAATAATATCATTCTCATTCAACTATAATTTTTTTATTTTTGAACACGTAATAATATTGTGATTGTCTACATGTAAGTGGGTGAGCTAATTATGATTTAATTATTCAAGCCTCCGGTCTCGGACAATAACTAGGACCATTTTTTTGATTAATTTTCATATATTATATATTTAAAGATTAAATCTTAACTTTAAAAAATTAATTTTCATATATTATATATTTAAGGATTAAATCTTTAACTTTAAAAATTAATAGATAATTTTTTTTAATAAACAATTAAGTTAAAAATACTTAAAAATACTGAACTAATAGACCCTCCATTATAAGTTTTTTCTGATTTAACCTAATTACCGATATATAAAGTCAAATTAATCATTCTTAAAATTAATTGAAGTAAATTGATAAAAAAATTATTTAAGCCTCACAAAATTTGAGAGTGTTCTTAAGTCATTCAATATTCAATATGCTGATTCAAGCATTTGACTTTGTGATAACGAAGCAAAGGAAATTGTCAAACTACCTTCATCTATTCGCCAAAGTCAACATTTGGCAGGCATACATTAAATAAATAAAATATGTCTATTGATTTTAAATTACATGATAACTTGATAATGGTGCTATTTAGGATGACGAAAGACGATTCACTTGCTCATAATACCTTCATTAATCTATCCTCAAGTCAACGTAAAAGAGATAAATTATAAATGACTACTAATCAAAACAAAGGATAGACATTCAATTACTAGTCAAGATTTAATCCCTAGATTTTATAATAATAAGATCATCGTGGACTAATTAATTGTCCGTCCGAGAAGACATGCTATTCACACAAGTATTCAAAGTTCTCAGAGCACATATAAAATATAACGTGGCATAAATTTAGCAACCGTAGGTTCCATATTACGAGTCAATCCTAATTTTAATCATTTGGACAAGTGTTCCCAGGGTTGATGAAGAAAACATATCATCCATAAGAATTTCCAATTCCCAATATGTTATAATGATTCATTATCATTATTCGCAGAGACGAATCTTAAATAAGATTGTCATGGGCTCTAACCCAGTCCAAAAACAAAAATTTTACTATCTATATAATTTTTTTATTTAGACCATTAAAACCCATATAAATATATTTTTCAATTTAAAACTCACCAGGTTACGATACTTCATAGAAAAATTCATGTCAGTCTTCGCAGAGTTAGCTAAGTTTTATAGAAAATCATGTTTGATGATCTAGGTGAGTTGGTTGAGTTGGATGGTAGGCTAAATGACCTAGTTGATCCTTGTGGGTAAAGTAGGGCAATCGATTCAGTTGCGCCAGACCAAACAAGCCAATTGATCTATTAGGCTGTAACAGTCTAAGATAGCTAGGTTAGTCCAGGGGGGTTGGGTCGATTGATCAAGGCAAGTTGGTCGACTAGTGTGAGTCAATCAATCCAAGCAAGTCAGATCATGTTGGAATCGATATAAGATAGCTAGGTTAGTCTACGTGGGTTGAATAGATTGATCAAGGCAAGTTGGTTGATCAGTGTTGGTAAATCAATCATGTTAGGATTGATACATAAGAGAAAGCAAATGGGCACAAGCAACAGTATGTAATTTTATTTTTGTCAGCCTTTGATCTTTGCATACATTTAAACCAATGAAATGGAACAAAACTTACTCATATCCATATATGCAGTAATCCCACCCTCTACTTTGTCCAGCCCAATACCTTGAGTAGCCTACAAATTTAGGCCACCATTAGAGAGGAGTTAAGAGGGATTAGAGATATGTCAAGAATTCCTTCATTTAAAGATATGGATCATAGTGATTAGTGAAAGCTTATATAGCTTAGTCACTTTTGAGTCACCCCAATTAGCATCCATGGTAGCATTCCATCCATGTGACAACATCCCATACCTTAACCACCGCACCGCCTCGAGAGCATTGGAAGCATTTCATCCATTGTGGCAAAAGGCGAATACGCTCGCCCTAGCACCCCCACCAACCCATCCCAGGACCAACACGGAAGCGGTAAATCACGGGCGGCTATTAGCCTTTGGAATAGTGACTAGCACATAAGGGAGGTATTTACCTCGGCTTTGCCGAAATTCAAACTCCAGACCTCATTATGGCAACACCTCATGCGCTAGCCACTAAACCCATCCGAGGGGACGGAAGCATTTCATCCATGCATCAAGATCATGATGATGTCAATTAGAGCTAATCCATTAAGATCCAATCTACTTATTAGTGATGAGATCCAATCTCATCCATTATATTAAATTATATGGAGAATTAATTAGGAACATATCTACATAATTTCTCTAATTTACTCAATTAAAATTTTAAGTAACCATTGATTGATTTTTTTTTTTATTCGCTTCATCCGTTTGCACAAATTAACCTTTAATTTTACAATGGATCTCTCTAAAGTAATATGGACAAATTAATATTTAACGCCTCAAAGCAATCTTCTACTAATCAATATAATTAACTCTTTTAGTTATCCGATCAATAAGTTGGGAGAATTGGCACTAATTATCCCTTCATGGCATTGCAAGATTCAATGGTCCAATTTAAGAACAACAAAGATAAATAGAGCACTAAACAATTGCTTAGTCCTTTATGTTGGTGAGGTATTGTTTCTTGGTTCTCAATGGGATTCTCCATAATAGGATCTCATAGTGACGATCTATAAACTGATATAAGGATCAATAGGAATAGATACTCCTAAAGTTTGTACATTGATGGGTGCTAAAAAAGTCCGTATGAAAAAATCCTAAAGAGAATTAGCTTCATGATACAATTAGAAGGGCCTAGTCATCTCAAATGCCAAGCTATAACCTAAATCAGATTCTGACATAATTAGTGTGAGCAGATGCATTACTAGGGGTTAGAAAGGTCAGATACTAAGGTTTTAAAATTCCAAAACATTTATACTAAAGTGTGACAGATTTAAATACTATAGTTTTGAAGACATTTGGGTTCCTGCAGAATCTATTTACTACAGCTTGGCAAAACTAAAATTAAAAAACAAATACTTTTCAAAAATTAAAATATATATAACTCCATCTTAAAGTTCCAAACAGAAACACTAGAACTTGGAAGGCCTAAATACTGCAATTTGGAAGATCAAGCATCAAATTTCAAGTCTCAAATACCTGCTTCAGGATCAATGTCACCTCTACTTCATTCAAGATGCGAGTTTACCTGTTATAAGGGATGTAGCCGCCATCTTCTTACGTATGAAGAGGATCTCCATAGATTCAAATAGGTCTCCGTAAAAGTCTCAAATACCTGCTTCAGGATCAATGCTACCTCTACTTCATTCAAGATGCGAGTTTACCTGCTATATAGGGATGTAGCCACCATCTTCTTACATATGAAGAGGAGCTCCATAGATTCAAATAGGGCTCCCTAAAATTGTAAATGCAGCTTCATCAGAGTTTCACAAGCGCCTCAGGAACTAGCATTTCCATCTCCAGCTTCTTTGACATTAATTGCAAACTTGTATTCCTGATCCCAGCCCAGATAGGAATCAAACATGAAGTAGATGGTAAAGTTCTTCACCCCAACCTCCGAAGGAGCAGTGAAGACGAGCTTGACTTTTATCTTCCTCTGCAATGCCTACTCTTTTGGCTTGGGATTCCTTGAAGCGTCAATAGGTCCAATATCAGCTCGTCCTTCATGGTCACATTCCAGCATAACCTGCATTGTCACATTTCCCCCAGGCCTAATATCTTCAGCCTCCAGTACTTAATATACCATGTCAATATTAGGATAAGGGTTGCAGAATCGAGCAATATCAAGCAACTGGGAATCTGACATTTGCAGCAATTCGTGCCTTTGATCATCTTCCATTTCTAACAGATCAACAACAGACACAATACTCCTCCCTAGGTTTTCTTGGCATCTCTTAACCAACTCCTTAGTGAAATGTGGAATTTGTAAATGCGTGGAATCCCGATCCCACATGCCCTGGGTGACCATTTGACTCAACTCCATTGCAGAAAGGGCAAGGCTTAGCCATCCATTGCTTAATATAACATCAACCATATCTTGAAGCAATCTATGAGCAGAAAGGGAAACTTCTTGTTTGTCTGTTGCAAGGTTCCCTAGCACTGTGTGACGTGAGAAGTGAGCTTGCAGTGAGCATTTGCTTTAACATGAGGATCAGTGCATCTAGGGTTCTCAAAGGAAAACCTCTTATGGTTGATCGACTTTCTAATCAGTTCTTCCTCACCAGGTCTAATGGCAAGCTGTGCATACTCTGTAGCTGATGCCAAAATATCCAGGAGACCTTTCATCTTAGTTTTGGAAGTTATGGAGGAACTGAATCGTTCAATAGTGGTGTAACTGATGTAATAATATGAAGCAACTAAACCAAGATTCAGGGGTTTAAGGTACATATCCTCCTCGATTGCAACACATCTGCTTGCTTCTAAGTCACTCAGAACATTCTCTACGAGTTCAGAAAGGTGATCAGAGAGATGCCTATGACTGACACCCTGCAGATTATAGTAGTTCGGATTCTTAGTGAACCTCCTGTACATGAAGGTCCAGGTAAGATAATCAACAGCATCTTGTTTATTCTCTACAACCCCAACTACTACTTCAACATTCATATGATCATGCAAGAAATGATGCAAATGGCTCTCTACTGGGATGGCCTCAAAAAGGAACTTTTTATAATATATTCTTTCCTAAGAGAATCGCATAAGATGACGCATATACCAGAATTATCTTCCATAGTTCTGCTGGCATGACCATCATCTGCAGCAGATCAGTGATCGGATAGTCAGTATGAGCATTCTCTCCTCCATTGTAAAATTGAGTACCCATCACTACCACCAAGTGTGCTGGCAATGACTGACCCCAGCTCATTGAATTCTTCCACCAAGAAACAATTGCTTTACAACTTCGGAAAAGCTCTATATCACCCATTGATGGCTTTAAATACTCATTATATGTGGAGTTATATAATAATAACTTGCAATTCTTTCCAGGTCTGAGACCTGGAAATACCCACTCTTCCTGTCGGTACTTGACTAAATTGTTTTTGTCCAATATGTTTGCAGCAGTGTGAATCTGCAGTAAATAGAACAACAACACGGAAATAAGAACATACAGGATGAAATATTAAAGAAAGATTAGGCAAATGCAGTCAATAAGATTGAAAACAAAAGATGTTAGCACAGCAGAAATAAGAAATTAGAGTAGGGATACACAAAATTCATCCCGATAAACCTTCAAGGATAGGTATTTCATAGATGAGATACAAGAAACAAAACTAAGAAATATTGACAAGAAAACTGATGTGGCGGAGATAGTCGTCACCACGCGGCATGGTCAAGTTAAAAGTCAAATGGAGCTAGACAACATGATCAACAAAGCTCGAGTGAGGTCAAATTGAGCTCGGGTCAGGTCAAACCAAACTGGGGTCAGGTCAAACTTAGCTCGGGTTAGGTCAAACCTAGCTCCGGTCAAATAAGCTCCCGATAGAAGACCTCACGTCAATTTGAGTCGCATCCGAGTTTGGTTTGCCCAAATTGGAACTCTGATTCAACATGACAGTTGTCGAAGTGTCGATCACTAAGAGTCAACATGTCTTCTCCTAGGGCCTAGACATAAAGAAATTAATGGAATTAAAAAACACGTAATATTGTTTTCTTCTAGAATCTTTTTGATCCCCAAATACTCTTATTTTACTTTACATGGTGGGGCAATCCAATAATTATATAATTAAAATGGTGTGCTTAGAGAATAGTTTAGGCAAAGACAGTAAATTTCATTCCAACACCTATACTTCCATCATTCTCATTCCAACCTCTAATTTTCCATCATTCTCAACGAACTTTGATGGTCTCACATCAAGAGAGGTATGCTCAGCATTGGCATGACCTCCTTGCAGAACACTCTCTTCCTTACTCTCTCTAGCTCACTTTTTCAAACAATTTTTGCACCATATCTTTTTAGTTGCATTTACACCTTGAGCATCTTGTCATTTACATTTACACCTTGAGCATCTTGTCATTTAGTCATTTTTATCTGTACGTGGACATTCATTGCTATTTTTCTTGTTGATATGATCATATTGAAATGCAATTGGTTTCTTTGGTTGATGTTGCTTTTATCATTTGTGAAAAATGTTTCACAAACATCTTCCATCATATCTTCGATAAGAATTTCAGAATGAATTAGCAAGTCATTTATCTTGAAAATTATCGTCATCAGGCTCAGGCGACGCGTCCGACGCCGAAGTTGATCGCCGAATAGAATAGTTTTTTTTTAAACTTAGGATTTAATCAAAACACTTGCTTAATAATTTAATCATGATTGGGATAATTTAAATAGCCTTAATTAAAGCTCAATAAAATTAACCTATTAATTTTATATATATATATATATTATTTATTTTTAAAAAATATATTTAGAATTAACTTTTTTATTTTTAGTTAATATATGTATAGTATTTTTTAAAATTTTGATTCTTTATTTAATTTTTTATTCTTTAGTTAATATATTATTTAATTATGTATAAAAATAGTAAAAAAAATTCAATCGCCTAGGCACTGCCTAAGCACCGCCGAGGCCGTAAGCAAGTCACTGACCACTGCCATTTACAACACTAGTTTATATTTAGTCACCTCAGACCATAATTAGATAGTGTATCTCAAGTCTGAATTAGGAGTTCAGTGAATTAGTACTTCAATATAATATATTTTTCGATTACAAGTTATGATACTTAATTGGGAAAATTTCATGTCACATTTTAAAATAATTATAGAATATTAAATTTTATGAAATAAATTAAATTAATCTTTTTTTCAAGAGTTAAGAGATAGAAGATGAAAAATTCATATTCTTTTAAAATGGACATTGTTTGGATTTTTACCCTTATTGAAGGAGAACCTTGACGTAACGGTAAAGTTGATGCTTTATAACACATGTTCGAATCACAGAAACAACCTTTCACAATGTTGGGTAAGATTGCGTAGGATTCCGTATTGACGAAAGCTTCATGTACTGAGTTGCTCTTTATTTTTCTTCGAGAAACTACTTATAATCAAGTAATTCAATGAATATTTAATGAATTTTAGTATTTTTGAGTGTGAAAAAAAAACCCGACTTAAGTGCTATTCACGATGCTACTAATGCTAGAGCTCCTTGCCACAAAAATGACAACACTGTCCACTCTTTCCCATCTCCAAATCCAATCCCCCAAAACCCTTGAATCCTAATGCCTTCCCTTCTTCTCCTCCAATCTCCGCTACTATGCTCACTTCTAGAAGAAGTGAATCATTGATCTCCACCTCGTCCATTGCCTCTTTGTTAGTACCCTCGCCATCTTGTGTTCAAGCGGCTTAGACAAATATGAGTATGATCAAGAGGTGTTCTCACACAAGAGATGCCTTGGAGCAAGGATCTTGCCAACTTCGTCTACCTAATTGACATTGTTGGTGCGCCTAGATCAAGCACCTTACTAGCAAAATGATCCTCACTTGAAACCACTTCAAATTCAAAATGTTAGCTTTTGAGACCTCGTGGTAAATTTATTTGTCATCTTGTATTTTAAAATCGAATTTTTATTATTTCAAAAAAAGCCCGTGTTTCTGAGCACAAGCATGTCCAAAATATCCCATTGCCAGAGTCGAACACGGGTGTCCATGCTGGTGAGCATGGGTCGTGTTCGGTTCGGCTTGCACTGCGGACCAAAACGTCCATAACTTTCGGCTCGAGTGGAGTTACGGGTTGAACCACCTATGGAAATGCAGATAATTTCAAAATCCACAACTTTGATTCAGGGCCCAACTCGAAAAAAACAGGGTCTAAGGGTCGCAAAATCCATTTTGGTGGAGTATATAAACCTGCAGATTTGGACAACTTGGTGGAAGTATAAAAGGGTCAAGCAAACTCTTGTTGGGCATCCTAGACCATTCCTCCTCATGGGGAGAGGGTTTTCCCCTCTAGGGGAAACCTTAGAGTAATTATCTTCATCCACTCCAACGATCCTTCCACCTCTGGTGCAAGGAACCACTCCGAAGACACCGAGAATCTTCTCCCTAAGCATTTCTCTATCTCTAGTCTTTATTTTGAACTGTATGAATGCTTCTCTTAGTGCCTTTGGATTGTAATTCCTTTGTTTAAGAGTAGTTCTCTTGATTCTAGGATGCAAATAGTTAGCCCTTTTGATATGAGAACATACTTTCGTTTAATCTATATGTTTGCATGTTTCTTGTTTGAGGAAATGTGTATTTGTGGTTCGAATCTACCGTATTAACACGATCTTGATACCAAAAGCATGAAATTCGTATCCCACGAGGGGTTGGAATGAACCGAAAGGAGAACCCAACCCGCCGACCAATAGAAAATTGAGATGCGAAAAGTCGGATACAAAAGTGCAACCCGATATGCCGCGAGGAACCCTAGGCCGTCATTGAGTTTAATGGATCAAACCTAATTCGTTGTCATGTGGTAGGAAAAGTGGATAATTAGAGGTCGAGCGATCTTATGACAAAATCCCCCTAGGTTTCAATCACTAGTTGCACTCCGTCCGAAAGTAGATAATGATTAGGATTGATACGCCGGTGTAGTTCCAAAAGTCCATATCGGATACCATAGATTAGTTTACCTACATAGATACCCATTGAGGATAAGAAATCAAACATAGATTAGGTGTTTACAATCAGTTGGGTGAAACCGAAGTTCTAGAATCACTTTCCCCTTCACTCACTTCCCTGACTCACTCTCTTCTCTGCTTCTCTCCCAAACCTCTCTCAACTTTCTTAACTCTCATTCTCTTAAGCTTTCTTGTGACACACACAACCCATGATTCTCTGAATAACCAATTTTGCTATTCCGATTAGTACTTGATTCACAGTCCTTGTAGATTCGATCTTTTATTACTTGACGATATTTCCGTGCACTTGCAGATTTATCACCCATCAAAATGTAGGGACGTGTGCTGTGGAAGCAATGCACCAAGAATTACTTCTTTTACCCACACAACCCCTAGACACTATAGATGTTGCAAGATTCAAATTTTGTGATGATGAAAATGTAGGGACTTGCCTAGTTGAGGCGAAGCCCCAAGAATAACCTCTTTTAGTGGCATCACCATCGGAGCTAGAGCCTACTCTACCTTACCCACATCGAAAATCATGTTCGATAATTTACTCTCTTTAGTGGTTGGTGATAGTAAGATTTTATTTAATATATCTAAAATTACTAACCAATTCTTTTTCAAGCATGTTTGTGGTAGGACAGATTTTTCATAGCAACCACATGGACCTCATGATGGGCTATTGAAGGAGAACATATTTGACAAAAAGCTAAGAACCCTTAGCAAGAAAGTTTGGAGATATCTTACCCTGACAAGAGTGAGATTTAGATGAACCTAATAAGGGGTCAAGCTAATGACTGTAAACAAATACTTCTTAGGAGGCAACCCACGTTTCTTTCTTTTTTTTTGTTTATGTTTTTCTCTCGTTTCGTAGTTTTAACTTTTTATTTTACTTAATTTCAAGCAAGGAGCATGATTTTGAAGAGCGGCTCATGTTAATTTTCCTTGAAAGGGCCAAGGAGAATTTCCAGAAGCTAACACAAGCACCCATGTCATTGGGCACAGGTCGTGCCCAATTTCCAGAAGTTGACATAGGCGCTCGTGCCATTGGGCATGGGTCGTGCCCAATTTCCAGAAGATAATATGGTCGCTCGTAACATTGGGCATAGGTCATGCCCAATTTCCAAAGGGTCATGCCCGACAAGGGTCATGCCCGTCGGCATGGGATGTGTCGGACACCAAAAAAAAAAAACGATCTCTTTCGTGCCAAATTTCGCCAAGAGCAAATATGGGCTATGCCTCCTTTCATCTCCCTTCTTTCCTTTTTCCTAACCATAACCGCCTACTTGGTTTTTCTTATCTAATTTTTTTTTAGGATTCAAAGCAGTGTTCTAAAAATTAGCCTAAGCGGCCACCTAAGTGCCACCTAGGCGCTAGGCGTCAGCCAACCGCACCGAAAACATACTAGTCGGCCAGCCTAGGCGGCCTTGCGCCTAGGCAGGATTAGATGGCCCTAGGCGCTGATTAATCAGTGGAATTGTCTAGGCACGGTGAAAATAGTGCAAGGTTTTCATGATTTTTTTTTAGTTTGGGCTTTTAAATTTAAAACTCAATTAAAAAAATAGAAATGTAACATTTTTTTATTGGGCTTAAGTTTTATAAGTCATAAACTTTGGTCTAACAAGAAAGTGGATTTGTTGGCTTGCCCTAGCAGTTGGCACCAAACTTCATCTTATCGCACTGAGTAACCAAAGTTGGAGAAATCAGAGCAAATGAAGGAGGCCACATTTATGAGAAACCAAAGAGCTAAAAGGCTAGAGAAATCGATTTGAAGAAAAATTTATTGTCTGATCTTTTATTACCTGAGCGACTTGGAAGCGATTGAATTAAAGGTTGGTCAAAGCCTCATCCTTTGGAAACGTCATTTCATCATACGAAGAAGCTCTAGAGTGAGAGAACTTCACGAGAATGATTTTGCATCCGAAGAAGAAGAGGATCACAACGATGATATTGAATTTGTGTCCGATGAAGAATAAGTTGTTAAAAATTATGGAGAAGTAGAATAAATTTGTGATATTTTATTAGTTATGTAATTTTAAACTTATTTTAAATTTGATGTTATTATGTTGGAGTTATAGTATGTGATTTATTATGTAATTTATGTTGATACCATGGAATCCGCCTAGCGGTGCCTAGTCCACGCCTAAACGGCCTGAGCACTAGGTACTGGTCTAGCGCCTAGCAAATTTTAGAACCTTGATTCAAAGTTGAGGAAGAAGTGAATACTGGATAGGAGGTGTCTTCAGCATATGAATGACTCAAACATTTGGTCTACATCACTTGTTAACTCCCCTTACTCTAAACTTCTTCCAAATTAGAGTTATGATTATCTTTGAGATATTGAAAAATTTAAGTTTGGGATGTATATATGTTCTATTGTTGGTTAATTTTGTCATGTTTAGTTCTTGTTGATATTTTGGATTCGAATAGAAGCACCCATGCATGTTTTGTCCATTAAGTAATATTTTGATGTATTTAGTATTAGTGCTATCACATGGATGGATTCTCTCGTTTTTAGTGATTCATGTTTTCATATCTAATAATAAAATTTTATAGAAGTGATGTTGAGTTAATTTATATTTCACCATATGCCTACTTGATAGTTTGACTATTACACTTCATTTTTTATTTGTGTCCGAAAGGTTGATTTAGTACAACATAGTCATGACTCATTTTGTTAAACTTGTACCATGGTGATCATAGGTGACCTTTTTCCAATATTTTAGTTACTGTATTATACTCGATTTATGATAGCCCATTTGAAAAAATCAAAATCCTAAGTGAGAGGAAAAAAAAAGAAAATATAAAAAAAATAGAAAAGAAAAAAATAGCAATAATGGGATAGAAAACAATTGTCATGGGTCGAAAGGATGATATACCCCTTTGAGATTGAGTTAGGTTACTGGAGAAACATTTATCCATCTCTCAACACCGAACATACCTTTGAGGCTGGGAAGAGGGGATGAAGCTCGCATATGGCAAGTAAGAATCCAATGTTGGAAACTATAGGAACAAAATGGATGACAACTTGACTTAGGGAGGAACTTGAAACCTTAGGAACAAATTATGCACTGTGCATTTAAACTAACTCGTTAGGTTTGGTGAAACTAATTGTATGCCTTAGCTAAAAGATGATACTACTTGATAAAATTAGATGAATTTATTGAAGTTTGTGAGATATGAATTCACATGCATTCTTGATATTGATATTTGCTTGAGAACAAACAAAGGTTTAAGCCTGGGGATTTTGATGAACGTATTTCATATAGGCTTTTATCATGATTTGACACACATCTTGTCTCATTCTATATGTATATATTTCATGTTTTCATCTCTATGTGCTTCATTTAGTTCTTTTAGTTCGAAAAACTACTCTTTCCTTGTTTTCATTGATAGGACGTGAGTCTGAAGCTAACATGGAGCATTGAACATCAAGCCTCATTATCGAGCTGAACACACGAAGCGTCTGCGAAGAAAAGGATTCAAAAGACCATTAAAATGAACAAGGAACACGCTTCGGCAATGTCCCTTGACACAAACATGTTCATACAGAAGAAATCGGGCGCAAAACAATACCAAAACACCCCCAACATAACCCACCACAGGTACCCATGATTCTACGCACGAGCGTGGCCAAAATAGCCCATTTTTAGAGCCAAACACGGGTGCCCATGCTGGTGAACACGGATTGTATTTGTTTAAGCCTACACTGCAGACCAAAAGTAAAGCGTCTATAACTTTTGGCTCGATTGGAGTTACAAGTCGAACCACCTATGGAAATGTAGATAATTTCAAGATCTACAATTTTGATTCAGGGTCAAACCCGAGAAAACCGGGTCTAAGGATCGCAAAATCCGCTTTGGTGGAGCCATATAAACCTACAGATCTAGACAGTTTGAGGGAGGTATAAAAGGGTCAAGCAAACCCTTGTTTGGGCATCCTAAACCAGAGGATTTTGTCCTCCTCCTGGGGAGAGGGTTTTCCCTTCTAGGGAAAACCCTAGAGCAATCATCTTCATCCACTCCAGCGATCCTTCCACCTCTGGCGCAAGGAACCACTCCGAAGACACCGGGAATCTTCTCCCTAAGCATTTCTCTATCGCTATTCTCTATTTTGAATTGTATGAATACTTCTCTTAGTGTCTTTGGATTGCAATTCCTTTGTTATGGAGTAGGTTTCTTGATTCTAGGATGTAGGGAGTAGCCCTTTTGATATGAGAACATATTTTTATTTAATTTATATGTTTGCATGTTTCTTGTTTGATGAAATGTATGTCTGTGAACCGGATCTACTGTATTAACATGATCTCGATGCTAAAAGCACGAGATTCGTATCCCACGAGGGTTTGGAATGAACCGAAAGGAGAACCCGACCGTCTGACCCGTAGAAAATCGAGACACGGAGAGTTGGATACGAAAGTGCAACTCGATATGCCACGAGGAACCCTAGGCCGTCATAGAGTTTAATGGATCAAACCTAATTCGTTGTCTCGCAATAGGAAAAGTGGATAATTAGAGGTCGAGGGATCTTATGACAAAGTCCCCCTAGGTTTCAATCACTAGTTGTGATCCGTCCGAAAGTAGACAATGATTAGGGTTGATACGCTGTGTAGTTCCAAAAGTCTACATCGGATACTATAGGATAATTTACCTACATAGATAGCCATTGAGGATAGGAAACCAAACATAGATTAGATGTTCACAATCATTTGGGCAAAACCGAAATCCTAGAATCACTTTCCCCTTCACTCACTTCATTGACTCAGCTCTCTTCTCTGCCTTTCCCTCAAACCTCTCTCAATTTTCTCAACTCTCTTAACTCTCATTCTCTTAAACTTTCTTGTGACCACACAACCCATGAGATAACCTATTTTGCTATTCCGACTAGTACTTGATTCATAGTCCTGTTGATTCGATCTTTTATTACTTGATGATATTTCCATGCACTTGCGGATTTATCACCCATCAGCAACATTAGTCTACCCTTGATTTTAGATCTCAAGCTATTGATTTTAGATTTTGACTATATTCCCCTCTAGCCACCATATTGATCCTATGACTAGTGTTTAAAATATCGTGTCATGTCGCCCGGTACGGGCAAAATATATCATTCGGCCTGCCAACCGAAATCGGCACTAGCATGCTAGAGGTATCGCGGCTGCAGAGGCATCGCACACGCCTCGCGGAGGCCTCACAAAGGCCTCGCAACCACCGCTGAGGCCTCGCAATGGCCTCATGACCGCCACAGAGATCATGTGATGGCCTCGCAACCATCGTGATGGCCTTGCGGCCTCCACGGAGGCTGCATGGTTTATCTGACCCAACCACTCTACTCGTGCCAATTAGATTACAACACATAGTTACTTTGACTGAAGTAAAAGTTAAATCGACCAAATTTGTATTGGAGTTAATCTAATTGAGGCTCAAAAAAGTTGGACTTGATTCAAAGAAACAACCAACAACCAATTAAACTAAACATATTACAGATAAATTGTCATGCAATAATGAGAAGGAGGCTATGAAGACAAATCAATAGAACTATAGCAAGTATGCAATACAATGAAAGCTGAATTTGTCTAATCACATGATTGAATTGCTACGATATATACTAATTGAACATCATGTAAGAAGACTGCACGTATTGGAATTCTTAACACGAGTTGAACAAATGGCCAGATTTGCTACAACCAATAATGCCTAATTCTTTAGAAACTTGTGTTGTTGAACAAATGGCCAGATTTGCTACAACCAATAATGCCTAATTCTTTAGAAACTTGTGTTGTTCCTAAGTTCGATAACTCTCATATAGTCTAAGCTACATTCAGCAACTAATCAACAAACAAAGACTAGAAGTTAATTACCTCTCAATTTTAGAACAATAATTCTTTGCAGACATGTTGGATCTAAAGGTTTGCCATCAGTCAGTATTGGTATTGCTGCAGAAGTATCTGAAGACCTGAAAAAGCAGAACACATGAAAGCATTTCACCTTTTGAGCTAATAAATACTAATAGTATTGCAACAAACAGTACAGAAAATCAATTCTATTACACTTGCGTATTCCGTTCTTTAGATAAATGTTGAAGGAGAGTTTGACCATAATTTGGCAATAGTAGCGTACATGAGAATGCAATATATGTAGGTGACCAGTAGGTTATGGAAATATTAACAGAAAAATAACTCTGATGATGATGCATATACCTTTGTTGCTAAAGTTGACAAGAATCCCTTTGAATTTGCAACCTAACAACAAGGGAAGTGATTATCAAAAAAAATCTCATGGAAGGAAAATGATAAATATTTACTAAGATGAGGGTGTAACCAGAGGAAGGCTTGTAAATTATTGCCAGAGACAAAAGAGATGCCATCTTGGAAATTAAACAAAAAAATGCCTGTTTAATTGATGAGTACTCAGACGATTGACTTGAAACAATAAAGGATGCACTTTATCAGATAAAACAGGATATTTTCTTAGCTCTCTTAAAACAATAAATATGACACAAGATCATGTATGGCACTAATTAGATGTCAACGAGCATTTAGACAAGGGAGATAGATTGAAAGTATATTTTAAGAAAAAAATTGAATGACTCTAGTTTGGTTTATTACATTTCTCAAGCACTAAGAGTGTAGTAGCCTTACAAAACAAGGTTTAACCATGCTTCGAAAAATCCAGGCTTCTAAACTGAAGACAGTTATTTTTCAACTGAAACTAAAAATTCAGCGATGTGCTTGCAACACCAGTTCTACTAGCAACCAAAATGGAACTTCAATTGGAGGTACAATTATCTTTTAAAAATGGCACCATAAACTTAGCTATGAGCAGGAAACTTAGATACCAATATCTAAGTTAATAATAAAAACTATAGTCCTTCGTGACAAAAGATATCAATATAGCCACAGTATTTAAACTCCTAAATTTCAAAATGTATCCAGCAGTTAGCCCTTTGTCACTGCCAAGTAGAGTTCTATGTAAGTTCTCATTGTTATTCTCCTTGAAGAAGCATGATTCTCACAGCCCATATTGAATGAGAACACCATGAAAAACAAGTACGAATTTCAAGAAAGAGCCTTGTTGGATAAACTTGTTTTGCAGAATGATTTCTAGATTTGCTTGCTCCAACCTCCAGCCAGCAAGCTACTCTCAAGGAAATGTTTATCAGATTCCCAATCTGCTATATAGCTAAGGGGATTCAAGGGTTTGAATGCCAATAGCTCGTTCAAGATTTCAAAGGTAAGGGAGCTTGCAAATGGTGTCATGTAAGTGAATTGGACCTGCAGCATATGAAAAAGTAATTTTCCCTCTCGAAATCAAGTTTAGGACCTGAATCTTTCTGACAAAGACAATTTTGAAAGTGAAACATACATACTTAATCTGCATTTTTTGTATGGCAGAAAGCATAAGTGAAGGATGGAAGATTTACTCAGAGGAAAATGTCAACCTTTTCCACTAGGACGGATTTTTTGCAGCGATAACTAGAGGATACGAATCATCTTAATAGGCCACTATGAAAAACCTTCCAATTGGCAACGGTTCATTAGCTATAACATCGGAACTAAATTTCAAGGACCAGAAATCTTGGGGATCGCTGCTTGCAATTATGTTTCTCGATTTTTGCTATCCAAAGACCAGAAATCTGATATAACATAAAAATTCAACTCAACAAATCCCTATCGTTTCAAACAAACTTAACCCGCAGCGTAAAAGGAAAAAGTACTAAGATCACGGACTGTACCGCTCGAAAACCCTAAAGTTTACTCCAACAATTTACAAAGCAGCATATCGCACCAAAACAGCCGATTGAAACAGGAAACAAAGATCGAGGCAGTAAGGATTCGGGCAGAGCAAAAAAACACAAAAAAAAAAAAAAAAGCAGCGATCACCTTTGCTTTCTTCTCCGATAGGGCGTCAGTCGTGGGAGATTCGCCCCCGTGGGATGAAATTTTCGGCCTGACAGGCATCGTATTCCCGTTCGGATAAAGCCGGTGGTCGAACTGAGCACACTACAGCCGTTTCGGAAAAATAGCATTTGGAAACCTGTGGAAGCGTGGGCATTGCCCCATACGATATTCTCAGTTGACACATTTTATTTAAGGTAATTCGTTTATTATATAATTAAAATAGTGGAGGTGATATGTCATCTGTTGACTCCAACCGTCCATTAAGAAATGCTTTGTCCTTGATGCAGTGCCCCTATACGGAAGAGGTCAGTAACCCAATAAATATTTTGCTATTGAGAATTAGAGTAAGGGTTCTCTAATCTATGTTTTATGGATCAGAATAGTTCATAAAATATGATTAGTCATTAACATATGAGATGTAGATATCATAAAATTTGAGTTTGAATCTTGATAAAATTAAGATAAATATTTTTCTTATATGCTAGTTACTATTATAAAAATTAATAGTCATCCGTAATTTATCTCCTCTGTATTAGTCCTGAGATAGATTAGCAGAGATGCTAGGATGAAGATATTCGTCTTTTACCATCAAAATAGTCCATAATATATTAATGATCAGATTATAGTTATAATTTAGTCCTAATTAATTATGATCTCTTTTTAAATTCATCTTTTTATTCAAATTATAGTTTGGATCATATTAAACGGTCAGATGCTACTGACGATGAACAAGTGATCGGATTATCAGACGTCGAGCGGGGGGCGGCCTCCAATTGCTCATCCTGACCTACACTATAATATAAATGAAAAGATAAACTCAAAGAGAAATCATCACTAATTATAATCAAATCACGATTATGATTCGACCATAATTATATTATGAATTATCTCTAATCCATAAAAAATTGACCAAGGATCCGATCTTTGAGAATCGTGACAAACGCTAATGCATTTGTCAAATACATTATCCCCTGAAAACTAAAATAGTGTTAACAGAAGCAGAGCAAACTTTTAATTAAATCTAATTAACTAATTAAATCAATCAAATTTTAAATTTTAAAAGCTTAATGATTATTTTGATTTTTTTTAGATATTAATTATTTTAGTTAATTCGATTTATTTTTTGTTTTAGAATTTCTAATTCAATTAATTGAATAACTAATAAATCGGATCTCAAATCACTAAATCAAAAAAATTTTAAGTTTTTAATTTTAAATTAATTTAATAGAAAATTAGATTAAAATATATAATTTTAAAAAAATAATTAATTCAGTAAAAATTAAATTAATCAATCATTTCAATTTCTTCAATTTTTATTAAAAAATTTGATTATTTAGTTAGTTAAAAAATTTGATTTGCTCGATTTTGAATCGGTTTTAAATTTATTATTTAGCCTAAGCATAACTTAGGCCTTTGTCATTCTTGCAAGTCTAGCTAGTCTTCAGATATTCAATAAGATATTTTATATCTATTGAAATA
Source organism: Zingiber officinale (assembly GCF_018446385.1). Lineage (NCBI taxonomy): Eukaryota > Viridiplantae > Streptophyta > Magnoliopsida > Zingiberales > Zingiberaceae > Zingiber > Zingiber officinale. Next base: position 139,545,678 of record NC_056000.1, read on the forward strand.
ATCATTTATACATGTATCAATTGAATCCGTGAGAGTTTAGTTGCATTTATACTCCTTGTCACAAAGACATTTATTATTAATATTTTTGTCACCGCTTACTTTTTTTATCAAATGTCACTCATCTCTGGATTAATGGATTGTGGTTATGATGGATTGTGAGACTGATAATATTGGATTATTTGGGATGAGTGATATTATCTTTTTACTCAAATGGATTGTGCTGATGAAAAAAAAATCTTTGATAAGTGTTCTTGCCTGAAATCGCTAGAGGATGAGCCACTGGTGAGTTGTCCCTGATGTTGACAAAATCACTTATCACCAAGAATAGGAATGGGCTGTCAAAGATGCTCACCGATCTTGAGAAGGAGAAAAAAAGAGAGAGCTAGAATAGAGGCCATGGGTGCCCTGGTATTGTCGTATTTCCATGTATTTTATAGTCACATAGTCTATATGTTATATTAGTATAATCATACCGCTCCATATGCTCTGACGCCTCACATGTTCTCCCATGTGTCACATTAACCCTAGTGTTGGCACACCCCCATAAGGTATAAAATTACTTGGGCCCAAGGGCCTTGCCTTTTAAGCAACGAAGGATTAAGTCGAGCTGGTATGGATGAGCAGAATGACGTGGGCTTGTTAGATCGGTAAAACCAAGCATGGTGTTGCAGATTATTGAAGGAGTTGAGCCCTTGGAGTCAGGTGGAATTGCTAGAGGAATTGGAGAGCTAAGCTGATTGAGCAAAGTGAGTTCTTGGAGAACTGAACCCTTGGAGTTGAGCAGATCGACTGAAGGAATCGGAGAGCTGGGTTGACTGAGAAGAGCAAGTTGTCAAGGGAGCTGAGGAGTAATCGGAGAGCTAAGCTGACTATGTGAACCAAGTTATCAGGGGAGTTGAGCCTCTTGGAGTCAGGCAGACTGACTAGAGGAGTTGGATGTACCTTTGAAGGTCATTCTTGATGTCTATTCATCTTGTTGAGTAGGTCGAGTGGAGACAAGTGGAGTGTCTTAGCTTGTCTGAACCGAATGACCACCTGTCTTATCTCTAATAGCCCAACCGGAAGCAATCAGGTTGGCCCATTTGGACCTCTATCTTAGTAGTGTTGGTTGCTACTCGGAATACTTGCTAGTTCCCCTGTACAAAAATTTTGTACAAGGTCTGAACATTTTCCTAGCTACCATGTGTTCTTTAGAAATTAAACTTGAATCGCAAGCGGAACTTAACACTATTGATTCTAAGTTTAACTTATCTGTTCTTAGAGGTTTAGACTTAGATCGCAAGCGGAACTTAACACTATTGATCCAAGTCAGACCCATGTTACAAAGTTGATTAAATATTTATTTCTAAAATCGGCTTCCAGGACTGCATGGTGAGGCACTAGGCCTTCTTGATTATGGGATCATCCACCACCGCTTAGACAAAGTCTTTTAAAGAAATTCAATATTTAATCTCCTTATAGTAATCCTAGGTTTAACCACTAAGAACAATCGAATCACAAGATCGAAAAAGAAAAGAAACACAAATCGAAACATAAATTCGAAACCTAGAATCACTAGCCTCTTGTGTTTGGTATTTCAAAAACTATACAAAGAAAAACTAGTATGATGCGGAATTGAATTACTAGTTATACCTTTCTTTGTAAGCAACAACCTCTTGATCTTCTATCGTATTCATCTTCTTATCTCGGACGTTGTGTGGGCAACGATCTACCGAGATTAGAACCACCAAGCCTCCTTCGTTGCAAGTTTCGGCCACCAACCTTCAAGCTCCAAGGGATACTAGAACAAAGCCTCCTTTCTCTTCTTCTTCTCCAAGCTAGAATCGGCCACCAATATCTCCTCTAGTGTTGATGCCGTCGGCCACCAAGGAAGAAGAGAAAAGGAGAAGAGTAAGGGACAAGGGTCGGCCACCACCAAGGAAGAGAGGAGAGGAAAAATAGAAGAGAGTTGTGTCTCATGAAGGCACCCTTACCCTCTCTTTTATATCCTTGGTGATAGCAAATAAGGAAATTTAATTATAATTAAAATTTCTTTATCTTCCTTGCCATTGGTTAATAAGGAAATTTTAATTAAAAATTCCTTTTAACCCATGCTATGGCCGGCCACCTACAAGAGCTCCAAATAAGGAAAATTTTGAACACAAAATTAAAACTTCCTTATTTGCTTCCGGAAATTTTTAAAATAAAAAATTCTCTTTTTTTTTAAATTCCCTTCATGGTTGGTTATAAAAGGAAATTTTATAAATTAAAATATCTCTTTTAAAACATGTGGATGATTATAAAAAAGGAAAGTTTTCTCCAAAATTAAAATCTTCCTTTTAACTACAAATAAGGAAAGATATCTAATCTTTCTCTTAATCTTTTGTAGAAAGTTATAAAAGGAAAGATTTAAATTTTAAACTCTTTTTTAAAATCATGGCTTCCACATAAGGAAAGATTTTAAATAAAATTTCTTTTATTTTTATATGGCCGACCACACCAAGCTTGGGCTCCAAGCTAGGGCCGGCCACCTTTACTTGGCTCAACCTTTGGCTTGGCCGGCCCAAGCTTGGACTCCAAGCTTGCTTGGCCGGCCACCTAAGGTTGGGTAAGAAGATGGGTATAGGTGGGTATAACACTTTATAAATAAGAGGCTACGATAGGGACCGAGAGGAGGAATTGATTTTGGTCTCCCGATTAAATTAAGCTTCCCGTGTTCGTCCCGAACACCCAACTTAATTTCATCAATAATAATTCATTCCACTAAAGAATTATTATTGAACTACCACATCAATCCCAAATTATATTTTGGGCTCCTTCTTATCATGAGTGTGTTAATCTCCCTGTGTTTAAGATATCGAATGCCCATTCATTAAAATGAGTTACTGACAACTCACTTAATTAATATCTTGCTTCAAGAGTAGTATCACTCAACCTTATCATCATGTCGGACTAAGTCCACCTCAAGGTTTACATGACAATTCTTATGAGCTCCTCTTGGGGACATTATCAACCTAGATCACTAGGATACAGTTTCCTTCTATAATCAACAACACACACTATATATAATATTATTTCTCAACTTATCAGACATTTTGATTTATCGAACTAAATCTCACTCATTGATAAGTCAAAGAAATATATACTAAATATATGTGATTATTATTATATTAAGATTAAGAGCACACACTTCTATAATAACCGAGGTCTTGTTCTTTTATTCAGTCAGTATAAAAAAATTACCTCATAATAGTCCTACTCAATACACTTAGAGTGTACTAGTATAATTATATAGTTAAGATGAACTAATACCTAATTACACTACGACCGTTTCGATGGTTTGTTCCTATCCATCTTGGTCGTGAGCTACTGTTTATAATTTATAAGGAACTGATAACATGATCTTCTGTGTGTGACACCACACACCATGTTATCTACAATATAAATTAATTGAACAACTACACTTAGCATATAAATGTAGACATTTTTTACCAATGTGATTTTTTATTTCAAAATAAATGTTTACAAAAAGCTAGGCTTTTAGTATACACTCTAACAATCTCCCACTTATACTAAATGGCTAAGCTGTCATGTCTACTGCCATACATCTGATTCTCATCCCCTCCACATGCCGATTAAAAGCTTTCGCCGGAAGGGCCTTAGTGAAAGGATCTGCCAAATTATCTGCTGATGCAATCTTGGTGACAACAACTTCTCCTCACTTTACGATGTCTCGTATCAGGTGGTACTTGCACTCAATATGTTTACTTGCCTTATGGGCTCGTGGTTCCTTCGAGTTTGCTACTGCACCACTATTATCACAATATATTGTGATAATTTTGGGCAAACCAGGAATCACATCTAAGTCTATTAAGAAGTTCCTAAGTCACACAGCTTCTTTGGCTGCCTCAGAGGCTGCCACATACTCAGCTTCCATAGTGGAGTCCGAAACGCATTTCTGCTTGACATTCCTCCATGCTATGGCTCCTCCTCCTAAAGTAAACACATAGCCTGAGGTAGACTTACTATTGTCCCTATCCGATTGGAAGTCAGAATCTGTGTAACCCATAGGGAGCAAATTATCAGACTGGTAAACCAGCATATAATCTCTAATCCTTCTTAGGTACTTTAATATATACTTTACAGCATTCCAATATCCCTGTCTAGGATTACTTTGATATCTGCTAACCATGCCCACGACAAAATAGATATCCGGTCTCGTACACAGCATTGCATACATAAGGTTTCCAATAGCCAAAGCATTAGGAATGTTTCCAATAGCCGAAGCATAAGGAACTACCTTCATGTTCTCTATCTCCTTTGATGTTTTCGGAGACATCTCTTTAGATAATGTTACTCCATGCCGAAAAGGTAAGAAACCTTTCTTGGAGTTTTGCATGTTAAAATGAGCAAGGATTGTATCTATATATGAAGCTTGAGATAGGCACAACATCTTTTTTTTGCGATCCCTTATGACTTTGATCCCGAGAATGTGTGCGCATTCTCCTAAGTCCTTCATATCAAATTGTTTGGACAACCATACTCTTATGTCCGATAACACTTTGACATTGTTGCCAATTAACAAAATGTCATCTACATATAGTACAAGAAATACCACTACATTTCTGTTACACTTCTTGTATACACAAGACTCATCCGGACACTGAATAAATCCATAGGTCAGGATTACCTCATCAAACCGGATATTTCAAGATCTTGAAGCTTGCTTCAGTCCATAGACCGATTAAGCTTACATACTAGATGTTCTTTGCCCTTTGCATAAACCCCTCTGGTTGCTTCATATGGATGTTTTCTTCAAGACTTCCGTTAAGGAAAGATGTCTTGATATCCATTTGTCAAACCTCATAATCCATATGAGTGGCAATGAATAAGAGTTTCCAGATAGACTTAAGCATAGCTACCGGTGAAAAGGTCTCCTCATAATCAATTTCCTCTTTCTGAGTATACTCTTTCGTAACAAGCCTTGCTTTGAAGGTTTCTACCTTCCCGTCTGCCCTCTTTTTCTTTTGTAGATCCACTTGCATCCAACGACTTTTACACCATTTGGTGGTTCTACATGTTGGTACAGTTAGCACTAACGGTCTAACTCGGGTTTTGATGAATGATAAATTAGGTTAAGTTAGGTTTGTTGTTGATCTAACACTCTGACCGAGTGTGCAGGCGAAGTCCAGACAGGTCGACGGGCTGACCAGATGTCTGGCACGAAGCCCAGCTAGGTCGACGGGCCGACCGGATAGTTGGCACGAAGTCCAAGTGGGTCGACGGGCTGATCGGACGCTTGGCATGAAGTCCAGCTAGGTCGACGGGCTGACCGGACACTTAGCACGAAGTCCATCTAGGTCGACGGGTTGCCCGGATAGACGGCGCGAAGTCTAGACGGGTCGAAGGGCTGACCGGACGTCTGGCAGGTAAGTAAAGGTAAGTCACTCGAGGGGAGTGACTGTGAGGACGCATTCCCGAGAAGGGAACTTAGGCGCCGATCCGACTTAGAACCATTTCGGAACTCTAAGTCGAGATCTTGACTAGATTCCGATCTCGGAAAGATGGAATCTAAGTCATACTCTTTATGTTGAACTTATAAACTGTGCTAATATGTTGTTTTGCAGGATATACATTATATATTTGCCTCGGACTAACCTTATCTTGCAGGAGAAGGACTTTCTGGAGAAAGGAGGTCCGGGCGCCCGGAAGGGATCCGGACGCCCGGAGGCGAATTCTATCCAAGTCGCGGCATCGACACGTGGAGCTCACTGGTTGGGACTGCTACGTCACACCAGGACGCCCGGAAGGGATCCAGGCGCCCCGAGCATCCTATAAAAGGAGGGTCAAGGCTGAAGCTTCAAACATAACTCAGAATTGACAATCTGCTCTCCTGCGACATTGCGACGCTACTCCGACAAAGCTCTGTTCCTTTCTTATTGTTTCATAATTGTCGGTATTTTTTTTACTAATATTTCCTGTACTTTCATTGTAACTCTGATTCTGAATTATTAGTAATTGCCCAACGAAAGCACCCTTGTGTGCGCGCCTTGGAATAGGAGTCGACACAGGCTCCGAACCAAGTAAATCGACTGTGTTAGTTGTGTCCTCTTTTCTTATTCTTTTTCCGCTGCGTTTACTCAACGAATTTTCGTAATCGATATTCACCCCCCCCCTCTATCGAAATTCACGATCCAACAAGTGTTATCAGAGCAGGTGCCGCTCTGATTTGGTGCAACCACCAGACAAGGGTGTGATCTATTTTTAAATTTTTTTCTCTTTCTTTCGGATTTCAATTTTTCATATAATTCCAAACTGATATTATTACCTTTTTGGAAATCTCCTTCCGTCATAATTAAATCTAAATTGGTGCAACACCAATTTAGTTATTTTTATTTAATTCTTCTCGCACTACTAATCCAAGACCAAGTCTTGGAACCTCTCTTTTTTGTTTTTTTTGTATGCAGATTAAAATGTCGTAGATTGAGGGCTTCAGCACAGTGCGACCTCCCCTGTTCAACGGGGATTATTTCTCGTACTGGAAGAAGCGGATGGAGGTGTATCTCAATAATTATTGATGACTACTCTAAATATACTTGGGTTAAGTTCTTAGCTAATAAAAATGAAACTTTTGAAATATTTAAGAATTTTTGTAAACAAATAGAAAATGAAAAAGAAATTAAAATTAAGAAAATACGAAGTGATAATGGTGGAGAATTCAAAAACCTTAATTTTAATAACTTTTGTTTAGAAAATGGGTATCACCATGAGTTTTCATGTCCAAAAACTCCACAACAAAATAGCCAGTCGAACGTAAAAATAGAACTTTACAAGAAGCTACAAGAACAATATTAAATGAATATAATTTATCTAAATGTTTTTGGGCTGAAGTTGTTAATACAGCTTGTTATGTCCAGAATAGAATTACAATTAATAAAGATCAAAATAAAATATCTTATGAAATTTATTTTAATAAAATTCTTAACATCAAATATTTTAAAGTATTTGGCTGTAATGTGCATATTTTAAATCTTAAATATTACTTAGGAAAGTTTAGTTCAAAAACTCAACAAGGAGTGTTTCTTGGTTATTCTTCTACAAGTAGAGCCTATAGGGTTTATAATAAGTCCACTTTGAAAATTGAGCAAACCACAAATGTAACATTTAATGAAAATGATAACAGTTCTATTAATCAACATGGTTCAGTTGATCAAGAAGAAGAAGAAAGAATAACACAGACCAACCCGATTCAAAATTCTAATCGACGAGTATTGAAATCTAATCCAAATAATCCAATTAACCAAATCATAGGAAATCTTGAATTAAGGGTTCAAACTAGATCTGCTCTAAGGAACTTAAGTCAAATAATACTAATATCCAAAATTGAACCTAAAAATATAAATGATGCATTGACAGAACTTGACTAGGTAATTGCAATGCAAGAAGAGTTAAATCAGTTTGAACGAAATCAGGTTTGGGATTTAGTACGTCCACCAAAAGATAAGTCAGTTATTGACACAAAATTGGTGTTTAGGAATAAAATCGATGATCAAGGGGAAATATTAAGGAATAAAGCTCGTCTAGTAGCCAAAGGATTTAGTCAAGTCGAAGGACTAGATTACGACGAGACTTATGCCCCGGTGGCCAGACTTGAATAAATTAGAATGTTGCTAGCCTACGCAGAATTTAAAGGTTTCAATTTATACCAAATGGATGTTAAATCCACTTTTTAAATGGACACATTAAGAAAGAAGTCTACGTAAGTCAACCACCCGGATTTGAGGACATTGAGAACCCAACCTATGTCTTTAAACTAAAAAAGGCATTATATGAACTAAAACAAGCACCTAGGGCTTGGTATGAAAGATTGTCTAGCTTTCTAAAATCAAAAGGATTTAAAGAAGGACAAATTGATCCTACACTTTTTATTAAAACCTTTAATTCAGACATTTTCATAGCTCAAGTCTATGCTGACAATATTGTATTTGGTTCAACCAACTCAACATTCTTAAAGGAATTTGTAATTTTAATAGAAAGTGAATTTGAAATTAGTTTGGTTGATGAATTAAACTATTTTTTAGGTCTTCAAATTATACAAACTAAAGATGGTAACTATGTACATCAAACTAAATATACAAAAGACCTTAATAAAAAATTTAATATGGAAAACTCAAAAGAACTTAAAACACTTATGGCAAGTAACATTAATCTTGATAGTGACGAGAATGGTAAATCTGTTGACTTAAAGTTTTATAGAAGTATGATAGGAAGTTTACTTTACCTAACCGCGAGTCGACCCGATATTTTATTTGCAGTCAGTATGTGTGCCCAATACCAAACTTGTACGAAAGAGTCCCATTTATCCTTGGTTAAACGAATTATTAAATATTTAAAAGGAACTGTTAATGTAGGAATATGGTACCCTAGAACTTCACAATTTGACTTGGTAGGGTATTCTGATTCTGATTATGCCAGGTGTAAGTTAGATAGAAAGAGTACTAGTGGAGGATATCAATTGCTAGGATCATCTTTAGTTAGTTGGTTTAGTCGTAAGCAATAATGTGTTGCATTATCTACCACCGAAGCCGAATACATAGCAATGGGCGAATATGTAGCCAAATTGCTATGGATGTCTCATACCTTAAAAAACTTTAATCTAAATTATAAAAATGTAAAAACTTACATTGATAATATTAGCTCTATAAATCTAACTAAAAATCTTGTATATCACTCTAGAACTAAACATAAAGAAGTAAAGCATCATTTCATTAGGGATCATGTTTCCAAAGGGGATATTGAACTAAACTATATTGAATCTAAATCTAACTTGGTTGATATTTTCACTAAACCATTACCTAAAGCAGAATGTAGTAACTTAAGAAGACAATTAGGAATGTGTTTTATAGAATAGGTTCTCTTCTTTTTTTAAAAAAAATACTTGGTTTATTTTTTAAAATTATTTTTGTAAAAATTCTCTTTTCAAATTTTAGTTTTCAAAACTCTTTCAAAATATTTTTCATTTTCTGGAGTAGCCTAGGTTCTACCATAGAATTGCATGATCCTATAGTTCTAGGAGCCAGCATCTCACAAGCACAGTGGGATCCCTTGCTTGATAACTTAGAATGGGTGAGATGCTTAGGACCTAGCCTAAGATTTTAGATGCTTATATCAGTGCATCGCTATAAATCTGAGCTTTAAACAACATACATGGATTAATTTGAGTTAACTAGCTATTAACAACCTAGATATTCCTAAATACTCAAATTGACCAACCTGAGTCAATAGCTACTATCTTGTGGTAGTGAGCCTTGAACAAAGGTTGGACATTTCATCATAAGGATATTTTTCCTTAGTTTTTCTAACCATGCTTGGACTTTTAGGTTGTTGTCAATTTTAGGTGGAGCTTTAACTATATTTTTAAAAGTCTATCTTATAAATTTTCAAAATTTTTCCTTTTTATAAATTCATTTTCAAAATCATTTTTGAATTTTTTTTCTCAACTTAGTGGTAATTTTCACAATTTTACACTTCTCAAATTTTTCAACATTACTTTTCCTTTATTTTACTCTTCCTAACATTTTCTTAAAAAAAATCAAATGTTACTATTTTTTTTAACTTGGGGAAATTTTTCAAATTTTTCTATCATTTTAACTTCTTTAACTTTTCAAAGATTCTTCATGTTTTCAAAATTTTATTTTGCCCTTATTTCGAAAATCATAAATTTTATTCCTTTCAACAATGTTAATGGTAACTTTACATATTTACAAACTACTTTACTTATGCTTGATATTTATTTTTACAATTTTACACTTTTTCACTAATTTTCGACTTTCAAATGATCTATCTAATATTGTTACAATTTTCATAGATTACCATACTTTTAAACTAAGTTATTAACTTTAACTTTTTGCACTCAAAGGTTTTCTCAGAGCTTTATTATTTTTCCTTGGTTTTGAGGTCTTCTCCTATTTTTGATGTGTGACAAACGGGGAGAGTTAAAAGTTAAATTACTTGTTTATTTAATTTTTACATATTTTAACTTAACTTTGAACCTTGGTTGACAAACATCAAAAAGGGGGAGATTGTTGGTGTAAGTGACACTAAAATCAAACCTAAGTTTTGATGTTGTCAAACATTCAAGTTAAGTCTTGTTGTGATCTAACAAGTTGACTGAGTGTGTAGGATGTTTACTCAATAGGGAAAGACCTAGTTGGAGGCTAGGCAGGAGAAATCTTAGCAGATTGTGGAACCCAGGTGAAAGTCCAAGTGGGTCGAGGGGACCCGATGCTTGGCGATGTTATCGAGAGGTCTGGAGGACCGAAGATCAAGAGAAAAGTCCTAGTGAGCCGATCAAAGCTAAGTGTAAAGTCCAAACTAGATCTGGAGGATCTTTGAGCGGAAGTACCACCTAATACGAGACATCGTATAAACGAGGAGAAGTTGTTCTCGCCTAGATTGCATCAGATGATAACTTGGAAGATCCTTTCACTAAGGCCCTTAAGGCAAGAGCTTTTGATGGACATGTTGAGGGATTGGGAATCAGATGTATGGCAGGGTATATGGCAGCATAGTCTTTTAGTATAAGTGGGAGATTGTTAGAGTGTATACTAAAAGTCTAACTTTTTGCATAAACATTTATTTTAAAATAAGAATCACATTGGTCAAATGTCTACATTTATGATAAGTGTAGTTGTCCATTTAATTTATATTTGTAGATAACATGGTGTGAGGAGACACACAGAAGTCCATGTTATCAGTTCTTTATAAATTATAAATAGTAGCTCACAACCAAGATGGAATGGGACAAACCATTGGAGTAGTTGTAGTGTAATTTGGTATTAGTTTATCTTGACTATAAAATTACACTAGTGCACTATGAGTGTATTGAGCAGGACCATTTGAGGTAGTTTATGTTTATACTGACTATATAAAAGAACAAAACCTCTGTTATTATGGAAGTACGTACTCTTAATCATGATATAATAACAAGCACGTATACTTAATATTTATTTCTTTGATTTATCAAAGGGTGTGATTTAGTTCATTAAATCAATAGGTCCGATAAGTTGGAAAATGATATTATTTATATGGGGTGTTGTTGATTATAGAATGAAACTATGTCCTAGTAATCTAGGTTGATGATGCCCCCTTGAGGAGCTCATAAGGATTGTCATGTAAATCCTGCAAGTGAACTTAGTCCGACATGACAATAATGTTGAGTGGTACTACTCTTGGAGCTAGATATTAATTAAGTGAGTTGTCAGTAACTCATTTAATTAGTGGACATTTAATATCTTAAACACAGGGAGACTAACGTACTCATGATAAGAAAGAGCCCATATTGTAATATGGGATTGGTGCGGTAGTGCAATAATAATTCTTTAGTGGTATGAGTTATTATTGATGAACTCGAGTTGGGTGTTCGGGGCGAACATAAGAAGCTCAAGCTCATCGGGAGACCAAAGTCAATTCCTCCTCTAGGTCCCTATTGTAGCCTCTTATATAAAGCCTTATATCCACCCAAAGCCTAGCTTCTTAAAGCCCAAGCTTGGGTCGGCCAAGCCTTACTTGGAGACTAAGAAAGGGGCTAGGCCAAGCTAAGCTTGGAGCCCAAGCTAGGGTCGGCCAAGCCTTGCTTGGCGCCCAAGCAAGGGGTCGGCCACACCATGATAGAGAAGGAAGTTTTATTTTTTGCAAAATCTTTTCTTTTATAGAGATTCATAAAAAGGATTTAAAATGATGAATTTAATATAAAACTTTCCTTTTTAGATCGGTCATAAAAGAAAATAAAAGGGAGTTTTTATTTTATTAAAAACTTTCCTTTTATGTTGGTTTTAAAAGAGAGTTTTAAATTTTAAGATCTTTCCTTTTATAGCTTTCCACAAAGTAATAAATGAGAGATTTGAAATCTTTCCTTATTTGTAATTATCTAAAATGTGAAAGAAAGATTTTAATTTTTGATAAAACTTTTCTTTTGTAACCATATTTTATTTTAAATCTTTGCTTTTATAGATATCCATAAAAGGATTTAAAAGAGAGAGATTTTAATTTATAAAACATTCCTTTTATAACTATCCACAAAAGGGATTTTAAAAGAGAGATTTTAATTTTGTTTAAAATCTTTCCTTCCTTGGAGCACAAGCTTGTGGCTGGCCATGCTATAATAGAAAAGGAAGTTTTATTTTTTGTTATAAAACTTTCCTTTTTTGTAATCACCAAGGAATATAAAAGAAGGGGAGAGGGTGCCTCATGACACAACACATATTCTATTCCTCTCTTCCAATCCTTGGTGGCCAGCCCGTATTCTTTCTCTTCTCTCCTTTTGTTTTCTCTCTTAGAGGCCAGCGGCATCAAGGTGGTAGATCTCTTGGTGGCCGGTTGATTGAAGGAGCATAAGAAGAGAGAAAAGGAAGTTTTATTTTTTGTTATAAAACTTTCCTTTTTTGTAATCACCAAGGAATATAAAAGAAGGGGAGAGGGTGCCTCATGACACAACACATATTCTATTCCTCTCTTCCAATCCTTGGTGGCCAGCCCGTATTCTTTCTCTTCTCTCCTTTTGTTTTCTCTCTTAGAGGCCAGCGGCATCAAGGTGGTAGATCTCTTGGTGGCCGGTTGATTGAAGGAGCATAAGAAGAGAATGAAGCTCTCTTGTCTAGCATCCCTTGGAGGTTAGTTAGTGGACGGATCTTGGAAGGTAAGGAAGAAGCTTGGGTGGATTTCCTCTTGGAAGATCGTCACCCACACGACATCCAAGAGAAGGAGAGGAATACAATAGGAGATCAAGAGGTCTATAAGCTACAAAATGTATAACTAGTTATTAGTTTCTGCATCATAACTAGTTCATCCTTTTGTATAGATCTTGAAAAACCAAACACAAGATGTTATCGGTTTTAAGTTATCATTTTTGTTATCGATTTTATTTTTCGATTTCATGTTTCGATAATGTGTTTCTATTGAGGTCTCTATAGTTAAACCTAGTTTACTGTAAGAAGTTAAATATCTGATTTCTTTGTGAGGCTTTGTTTAGGAAGTGGTGGATGATCTCATACCCAAGAAGGCCTAGTGCCTTGCCATGTTTAACCTGGAAGCCGATATTCAAAATAGATATTTGATAACTTCTGTAATATGGTTTAACTTAGGAATATCACATCGGTTGAACTTGGAGTAAGAATGTTAAGTTTCATTCCCAATCCAAGTTTAACTTCTAAAGGACGATTTGGATTAATAATGTTAAGCATCGTTTGTAATCCAAATCTAACTTCAATAGAGCACATGGGTAGCTAGGATAGTTCTATGCTTGTACAAATTTTTGTACAGGGGAACTAGAACGGTATTCTGAGTAGCAATCAACAACAATAAGTTTGATGAGTAGAACAAACAAACGAACTTGAAACTAGTGTCTACTCAGTCAGTTATACCTCCTTCGATTAGACTTGAGGGGGAGACTAGTAATATGGGTTATGATAGGTCAGCCTATCGGATGACATAGAGGTCATGACTGAGAAAGAAAGGATAGGTCCATGGCTGAGTGAATATATGATTAATAGAATAATGACCAACCAAATAGAAGGTTTTCCACAGATGCTCGGTCAGGCTACACCTAACCGAGCGTAAAGGCACTTAGCCTTATACATCTTTTAGTATATTACCGAGCGAGTGAAAGCCTAGCAAGCATCAATGTATTTATATGTGCTCGACCGGACAAAGTTCGACTGAGTATAAAGGCACTTAGCCTTATAAAGCCTTTAGTATATTACTGGCCAAGTGAAAGCCAAGCGAGTATCAATGTGCTTATATGTGCTTAGACGGACAAAGCCCGACCGAGTATAAAGGCGCGTAGCCGTATAAAACCTTTAATATATTACCGGCCAAGTGAAGGCCGAGCGAGCATCAATGTTCTTATATACGCTCGGCCGGACAAAGCCCGACCTAGTATAAAGGCGCTTAGCCTTATAAAGTCTTTAGTATATTACCGATCGAGTGAAGGCCAAGTGAGCACCAATGTACTTATATGTGTTCGGCCAGACAAAGTCCGACCGAGTATAAAGGTACTTAGCTTTATAAAGCCTATAGTATATTATCGACCGAGTGAAGGTCGAACGAGCATTAATGTGCTTATATGCGCTCGGCCGAACAAAGTCCGACCGAGTATAAAGGCGCTTAGCATTATAAAGCCTTTAGTATATTACTATCCGAGTGAAGACTGAGTGAGCACCAATGTGCTTATATGCGCTCGGCCAGACAAAGCTTGACCAAGCCTAAAGCGCTTAGCCTTATAAAATCTTTAGTATATTACCGGCCGAGTGAAGGCCGATTGAGAACCAATGTGCTTATATGCGCTCGGTCAGACAAAGCCCGATCGAGTATAAAGGCACTTAGCCTTATAAACCCTTTAGTATATTACCAACCAAGTGAAGGCCGAGTGAGTACCAATGTGCTTATATGCGCTCGGTCGGACAAAGTCTGACCGAGTATAAAGGTACTTAGCCTTACAATCCTTTAGTATATTACCGATTGAGTGAAGGCCGAGCGAGCATCAATGTGCTTATATGCGCTCGGCCGGGTAAAGTCCGCCCGAGTATAAAGGTGCATAGCCTTATAAAGTCTTTAGTATATTACCGGCTGAGTGAGCACCAATATGCACATATGCCCTTGGCCGGACAAAGCTCGACCGAGTATAAAGACATTTAGCTTTATAAAGCTTTTAGTATATTACCGGCCGAGAGGAGGCCAAGCAAGCATGAATGTGCTTATATGTGCTCAGCCAGACAAAGCCCGACCGAGCGTAAAGGTGTTCAGACTTATAAAGTTTAAGGTACATTCTCAAGCAAAATGTGTTTAGCAAAAAGTCTTATTAATATATACACAACCGGCTTGAATGAACGACTGAAACATGCTTAGAAGAAGGTATTCTCAATATATATACGGCTGACTTAAATGATCGACCAAAACATGCTTAGCAGAAGATATTCTCAATATATATACGACCAGCATAATTGACCGGCCGAAATATGCTTGGCAGAAGGTATTCTCAATATATATACGACTGGTTTGAATGACTGGCCGAAACATACTTAGAAGAAGGTATTCTCTATATATATAGGATCGGCTTGAATGACCGGCCAAAACACGCTTAGCAGAAGGTATTCTCAATATATATACTGTTGGTGCAAGTGGCACCAGAATCAAACCTAAGTTTTGATGTTGTCAAAGGTTCAAGTTAAGTCTTGTTGTGATCTAACAAGTTGAATGAGTGTGCAGACTGTTTACTCAATCAGGAAAGACCTAGTTGGAAGCTAGGTAGGAGAAATCTTAGCAGATCATGGAACTCAGGTGAAAGTCCAAGTGGGTCGAGGGGACCCGATGCTTGGCATTGTGATCGAGATGTCTGGAGGACCGAAGATCAAGAGAAAAGTCTTGGCGAGCCGATCAAAGCTAAGTGTAAAGTCCAAACTAGATCTGGAGGATCTAAGTTTGGCAGGTAGGTTGAGGTAAACAACTGGAGGAGCGACAGTGATGTCGAGTTCTCGAAGGGAACAACCTTAGGTTGCTGATCCAACTGAAGAAACCGGAAAGGTTTCCAAGTTAAGATTAAGATAGTTCTACTGTCTTATATTACTCATGCATTATATATATTACTGTGCTAACCTTTGTGTTGTAGGGAAACTTTGTTTAACTTTGTGTTGCAAGTTCGGCAAGATCGGTCGACCGAACATAGGCATCGGTCGACCAAACCATGATGATTCAACACAGGCCAGTTCATCAACATCGATCAGAAGCAAAAGGAAAAAAGAACTGATCAATCGATCAAACCCATGGATCGATCGATCGAACCAATCAACATTAAAGCACCATTAAATGAGGATTTTGGCAAATCTCGACGAACAGGGAAGGAGCCTGTTTGGTCGACCGAACCCTTGAAGGACTAACAGCCGACTGAAGCACAACGATCAAGACGATGGCCGGAGCGAATATTCATCCCCCGAAGTTCGACGAAGACTTCGCGACGTGGAAACGCCGGATGGAGGTATTTTTCAAGACAGAATTTGACACTTGCTTAATTATGAAATATGGCTATGCAGTTTCTAAAGATAAAGAAGAAAACACGTGGAGCAAGAAGGAGCAAGCCGATTTTGTCACCAACGGAAAGGCAGAATTCCACCTGCTTAGCGTGCTGCCACCACAAGAGGTAAGTCAAATCGGAAGCTATGACTCCACGAAAGACCTCTGGGAAAAATTCCTGGAACTTCACGAAGGTACCTCAGAAGCTAAGCTAGCGAGGCACGACATACTCCGGACCCAATTAACGAACCTCCGGATGAACTAAGGCGAGAAGGTAGCGCAACTCCAAGCAAGGATCAAAGAGCTGATCACACAACTAACCAATCTTGGAGAAGAAGTAACGAACCGGGACTCGATCCGGTACGCGCTCAATGCCTTCCCCAGAACTCCAGAATGGGTGTCCTTAGTAGATGCATATTACATCTCTAAGGACTTCGAGGTAATTACTTTAGAAAATCTGTTTTATACTTTTGAACTTCATGAATCTCGAGTTACAGAGCCCAATGGTGTAGAGAAGACTAGTCAGAACATTGCCTTAAAGGCAAGAACAAACGATTCTGACTCTGAAGCCTCGATCGACGAATCTGAAGCTGCATTAATGGTAAGACGATTTAATAAGTTTTTTAAATCTAACAAATTTAGATCACAGAAGCATGAGCGAAAAAGGAGAACGGTTCGTTGCTACAACTGCAACGAAGAAGGGCACATTAAGGATGACTGCCCGAAATTAAAGAGCAAGTAGAAAGAAAAGGAAAAGGTCAAGTACAAAAATCCAGAATCCTCCAAGCACAAGAACCTGAAGGCCACTTGGTCAGATTCGTTGTCTTCTGAATCAGACATCGAAGCCTTCTCGGGGTTAGCGCTAATGGCTAACCATCAGATAGAAAAAGAGTCAAGCTCAGAGATGAGCATAGATGAAGGAGGAGGAACATCAGAAGAGGAAAGCTGCAGTGAAGGGGGAGCCTCACCAAGTCAGGTAAGTAAGGTACGTAATCTAATCTCGACTCAGTCTTTTCGCTTTATTAAGTCTCTTTCTAAAGACTTATTCAAATTAGAAAAAGAAAATGCTGAATTGAAATTGAACCTAGCAAAAGCATGTCCACTAGAAATGTATGATAATCTAAAATTAGAAAATGAAAAATTAAAAGTTGAAATTGAGAAATTGAAAGATAATGATGCATGCTTAAATAAATTTCCAAAATTAAAATTAAGAATTTATGAAAAATTGAACTGGTATTTTAGCGCCCGAAAATTCTCAAAACTATTTTAGAAATATTCTACGATTTTTCTGGAATTTTAGGATATTTTTATAGAATTTTTAGAGTAGCGAAGGTAGCAAAAACAAATAGAACCGTAAAATAGTCTACGCGGGAATTGAACCCGAGACCTATTGGGTTCTATGACTTATGGTAAATCTTAGTAACCAGGTGAACCCAGCAGGGCCGTGCTGAAAGGAAAGGGAAACAATTAAATTTATATTCAAGTTGGGCCGGAATTAGATCACTTAATATAAATAAGAAATAATTAAGTGAAGGGTTATTTGGATCGTGATTTCTCCTCTCCTCAAAACCTCACCGCCGCCCACCTCTCTTTTCTTCCTCTCTCGGCGCCAACCACAAGAAGGAAACCTAGGGTTCCTTTCCTAGGGCTTCAAGGACACCTTCCGGCGACGACTCCGACATGAGGACGCTTCTCTCTGCAAGAGGAACGCGTAGACGCAAGAGAATCGTCGAAAGGATCGTCTCCTCCGGAGATCTAGCGATTAGAATCGTAAGAAAATCCGAACAGGAGATAAGAAACTCCTCACCTGCAGTATAAGTAGCTCTCGTGTGAATTTCATGTATTAGTTTAGTAATATGTAGATTATCAACACAAAGGATGCGAATTAGCGCATACCAAGTGTTCGATTTAAATGGTTTAGCACAGGAAAATGCAGCTTAGGCATTTTAGTAGCCCAAATAAATGCAATAAAAGCATTTTATAGCTTATTTAGTCTTGCTCCAGCTTTTACAGGACCAGATGTCCAATGGGAGGGCTCCCACAGTCGCCTCTAGGTTTAGATAACCTAGTTCTAGGTTTAGACAACCTAGTAAAAGCAAGACAAGAATTTATTAGCTTATGTTCAGTATTTTACTTTTCAGTGGCACTGTACTGGATTAGATATCCATTGGGTTGGGCTCCCACAGTCGTTCCTAGGTTCAGATAACCTAGTAACCCTACTAAATTCGGGACTTGCAAACCCGGGTCTAGTTAGGGATGCGCGCACAGCACGTACAGTTGCCGGGCCCATTAGCAACATGATTATGTATTTTAATCTATTATGATAATAGCTTTCCAAACTCACAATCAGTCATGTGATTATATTTTAAAATCAGTTCTACTTCAGCTCTAGTTTAACTAAGTTATATTTCAGTTTAGTCCTTTCTTGTTGATACTTCAGTTATTGCCATGATTAGCTATTGGTTTCTATGTTTAGTATGATAGTATGCCATGCCTAGCATTCTCCATCATGTTTTCAATCAGCATCTTTCAAAAGCATGAACTCATCGTATGCATGTTTTAGTGAGGTAGATGGTTTCTTACTAAGCGAAAGCTTACAGATACTTTTCCTTATACTGCAGATAAAGGTAAAGGAAAGGTGGACTAGCGGAGGCTGGAGGTCAATGCAATGATGAAGATGTGTGTGGAAGGAACCTGGAGTAGAGATCTTGGAGAGACTAGCAAACTAAAACTTTAGTTTTATATAACGTTATTTCCGCATTTTTTTTTTTAGTTATTTTGATGCATGAATCATGAAAGACCTGTTTAGATTGTTAGTAATCATGCTTAGAATGTCAGTTAAATGTTGTTAGTATGTTTATAGCCATGTTAGAACTCACGTGTATGAATTTGGCACGAAACAGTGCTGAAATCAGAGTTCTGGTATGAAATCAGAAACCCCAATCGATCGATCGATCGATTGGAGGCTTCTCAATCGATCAACCGATCGATTGGGGAGTTCGTACCGCGAACAGTAGGCTTCTGGATCGATCAGCCGATCGATCCAGCAAATTCTGTCGCGAACAGTAGGCCCTAGGATCGATTGGCTAGTCTGGATCGATCAACCGATCGATCCAGAATATCGCCCCGAGCACAGTAGCGTGCTGGATCGATCACTGGATCGATCCAACCTGACTTCCGCATACAGTAGCCACCTGGATCGATCAATGGATCGATCCGGCCATTCCAATAGATCCGTGGATCAATTGGGAGGCTTGATATCAGCAAGAAACTCTTAGTTAAGTTACTTGACCATGGGGGGAGTATAATATGTCATGAATAGTTAGATTACACCCCTTAGCATGTATAGAATCAAGAAATGTCAATAGTTTAGCAAAATTTTAATTAGTACAGCTTCCGCACTTAGATTTAATGATGGTCATGGAATAGTTAGCACAACATAATGTAACGATCGGCCTCACAGCCTAGTTAGTAGGAGGCGGGTCGTTACAGGTATATAAGAAAACATCAAGGCCAACTTAGAAGAATACCTAAAGGATATGTACCCCCTAAGTTTTTTACTAACCCTGTAGGAAGGAACCTTTATTGGATTCCGAAATCTTTGCTAGTTTAAAATTTCTCTTTTAGTTAAAAGCTTACAGTGAGAAAATTAAACATTGAGTTTCTTTATGGAAGCTTTGTCTAAGGAAGTGATTGTTGCTCCAATAACCAAGAAGGCCTAGTGCCTCGCCACGACCTGGAAGCCAAAATATCGAAATAAAAATGTTTAATTAACTTTATGATAAAAGCATTAAAATTAGAATTAACTAATGCTTTGAAAAGTTTTTAAACATTTCCTTAGAAATTCTTTAAATTTTTTTTTATTATCTAGAAAAATGTCTCTTGAAAGTTTTATTTAGAAATTTTTTTTTGGGAAATTATAAAAAATAATTTTGACTTAGGAATTATTGTGAAAATTCTAAAAATTAATTTTTACTTATAAATTACTTTGAAAAATTCTAAAAATTTAGTTTACCTAGAAATTTTTTTGAAAATTCTAAAAATTCATTTTTGCTAAGATATTTTTTAAAATATTCATTTTTCTCTTCTTTTACCTCGTTTTTGCTGTGATCAAAGGGGGAGAGAGAAGTACAAGTTTAGGGGGAGAAAATTTTTTAAAAATTTAAAATATTTTTGAAAAATTCTGGTTAACTCTTAATTTAGTAGTTACAATTTTATTTATTACAAACTGATGCTTAACATGTTAGTTTAGTAATTTTCTTTTAAAATTACTTTTTTGTCTATTTTTAACCATAACTTGAACTTGGGTTGATACACATCAAAAAGGGGGAGATTGTTGGATCCCGTGGTGTTTTGATGTGATCAACCAAGTTGGTTAGGTCCTGCCTTGTGTTTGATCCCTGTGTCTGAGTGTGCAGGAGTTAAGGAGCACAGGAAGTCGAGTGGAAGACGCAGCTAGCAAGAAGGACGATACGGGAAGGGAGTCGAAGGGCTGGGTGCGTCCGAAGGACGAGAGAGCTGCGGAAGAGTACACTGGTGGGCGAGAAGAACGTGTGCGGCGTTCGAGAGACGTTAAGCCGGGGAGGAAGACTGCTCGAGGAGAAAGCCGGGAATTGGGTTCGGGTGAGCCCTATTCCGGTTGGCCGTAATCACCCAAAAGATCGGAGCGTTGGAAGTCAAAGCAAAGGAGAAAGTGGGCTGAAAATAAAGCTCAAGGTGCCTTAAACCAGTGCTGGAGGCGCCTCAAACAGCATTGGAGGCGCCTCCACATTGGAGGCGCCTTCAATATGGTTTGAGGCGCCTCTGACTGGTAAAAATGATCGTTTTCGCTGCGGATAAAGTTTTATCCGCTGACCGAGCTGGAGGCACCTTGAACCTTGTTGGAGGCGCCTTGGACCTTCGGGATAGACATTCCAGGAGCTATATAAAGGCCCCTGGAGCTAGGAAATATTCAACAACTCAATCAATCAACTGTGTAGTCTTTCCTAGCAATAGTTCTAAGCTTCCAAAGTGTAAAAGGCTTCTCCGCCTTAGTGCGCGCTTTTCATCGCCCTGGATTAACAACCTTCTTGGTTGTAACCAGGTTAACTCCCCGTCTTCTCTGTCCTTCTGTTTTTGTTTTATTATTTTAGTTATTATTATTATTATTGTTATTGCACTTTCGAGTTGAAAGATCCGAGGAGGGTAGTTTTAATTTGTGCAGGCAATTTACCCCCCTCTTGCCGGCCTCCGCTGTACCTTCACGATCGACCGAACATTTGGATCGGTCGACCGAACCCCCAAGCAATAAGTCAGATTTTCAACGAGTGGACTGGGCTCGACCAAGGGATCGGTCGATCGAACTTGGTTATCGGTCAACCGAACCGAAGATAGGAGTTGACCAGATCGAAGCGGAGCGAGCGGATCGGGCGAATCAGATGAGGGGGAGATCATCTGATCGGTCAACCGAACGTGGGGATCAATCGACCGATCCGCTTCGGGTGAAACCTGATCCCGACCTTTGAGGATCTAGATCAGTCTTACAGAAGCTATAAAAAGGAGCCTTGGGAGCAACTTCGAAGATCAACTCGAACAGAACAATTTGTGCTCTTGTACGCTGCTCTGAACGCCTCAACTGCGCTTTGCTACTCCGACAACTGACGACCATTCTCTTCATCTTTTGTATTGTCGGTATAATAGTTCTTTACTTCAACACTTGTATTTTAAAGATGTAAAAGATTTACGGATTGATAGTGATTACCCACC